>NC_056749.1:543385651-543755651 GCF_019279795.1 Protopterus annectens
AAAACAAATAAATAAAAACAAATGAAAACAAAAGACGTGGATGTAAAAATCTGCTGCATCCACATACTATGCCAGCGCTCAATTTAAGCAAATAAACCTCAGATACCCACATAAACTACCTTAAAAATATTGTAGAAAAACAACTATCATTCAGGACTTCTACATAAGAAACTACGATAAATGAAGTCCATTGGAAGAAATAGAGAAAATTCAACAAATAAAACCTATTTTTAAGTTACTCAAAAACAGCCAGCTTAACAAGATTTGTATGCCAACATGCAATGTTGTAATGATGTGAAGTTATAATGATTTGAAGTCGGTTCAATGGGACTACCAATGCATCCAACATGGGATATGTATAATTTGTATTCCAATATTAGAAAAAAATCATTGATTTACTATATGCAACTCTTCTCTCATCTGTATTGTAATGGCACATTCTGTAATTTATATTGCTCGATTGTGGAGCTTTTCTCTCTAGACTTCCACTGAAAATTGGCCTTAACCCAATAGGCATTCCTAGTAATCATAATTTCCCTGCATAAGTAAAGCTATGATGTCCTGGGCTTTATCTAGTACAATTGTATGAATATCTCACCAAAACAGTAGACTTTTGAGGAGATTACTACTACAATGATACTCCATATCCACAGATTTGCCAAAAGCGGACATTTGAGCTTCCTGTCTGATTTCCACAGCTTTCATCAATGTTTCATATAAATGTAGCATTTCCATACCAAATGTCAGTCTGACACAAGACTTATAAGGAAGACATACTTGTGCCATTAGTCTACTGTTTTTGAAGAAAAAGCATTCAGAAGTACATCCTGACTATGGCTCAAGACGTTCCTACAATCCTTGTTCTATAAACATCACAAGGACCTTTGCCTTATACTTATTCCTTGCATGCAAGGTTATGGCAGTACTGACTTGACCCCTAAAAATTAAAAAAAAAGGTGTGGGAGGAGAAGTTGCAGTAGAATCCCTGTGAAATTAGAAGGGAGCAAGTGAGAGATCCCAGGGTAGAAAGTTGGGAGCTTATGTTGCAGCTGTGATCTCCTACTTAAACATCTACTGTTATGCTGAGTTGCTCTTACAATTGTCTTATGTCCATCATAAGGTGTGATGCCCCACCACTGGCAACAGTAATCAAGGAACCTCAGTCCTTACCACTGACACCAGTGGGGAATGTACATTGGGAAAATGACAAGTACACACACAGTATTTCCAGATGCACCTCTCTGCACCAAGTGCAATTTCCCTTAAGAGCAGACAGAGACCACAGTCAGTCAGGGGCTGTTTTCTCCCTCTTTCTCTAGATCCCCAATAAGACTCCCCACTGCCACAGCTATAGAGTTGAGATCTCATCTTAGTGTACAATCCAAGACCTCCAGAACCCTCTCTGTCAAACCACTGCTTCGTGTCCTTTCCCAAGTAGCTGACACTGACACTCTCTGAGGTTTGATTTACACACACACACACATGCACACACACACACACACACACACACACACACACACACACACACACACCTGGGAAAGGCTGGCACAAGTTTACTAGCTATGCCCCTTCTGTCCAGACTATAAGGTGGTTTCCACTGCCACCAGTCACTCCTTATCAGCTACTTTAAGGCCCTTAACAAAGGATGTCCAATCTTACTGTGTAATGTTACTATTAATACAAATGGTAGTTTGACCAAGACTAAGGCTATTAGGAGTGGCTCACAGTGTCACCAAATAAATATGCAAGTACTCTGAGAACTTAAATATCTCAAGACAGATCAGCCACAAAGAAATGTCTACATATATTTAATAATAAATAATAAAAGAACAAGACAATGCTAAATACATATTTACAGTGACATCAGAGTTCAAAATCACAGGAAATATTTAAAACAACATTGCAGGATAGTCTCAAAAAAATGAAGAAAAATATCTAAACTAATCTTTGCTACATTCCTGACTATATATAAGAGAATTATATTGTTCCCTAGACTTACTTACTCAGAGCAAGGCAAATGTGTGGTGAATGGGCCTTCTGGTCAGGTCCAAGACAGACTACAAAATGCTGAGTCTCTCTCTCTCAAACATACTTCTTAAATTAATATTGCAAATATTATTGCTGGGACAGCTTGCAGAATGACATCACTTCTTGCCATCTGACTCTATCCCATTGGAAACCCCCCACTGCTGGCACCTGGCAGTATTTAGCATCTACACATGAAAATACATAGACAAGGGTTTTTTTTCTCAGCCCTTCAACAAATGGTGGAAGTCATAAGACAATACAGAAAGCTCCTTAGTTTTAAGACATTGTGTCTCCTTGCTGCACTGAAACTGAAAGGCAACATATTTTTTAGGGCCTAGCCATAAAGTAATTTAATTTCAACTATTTTGCTGAAGTATTGCAAGTTAACCTCCTGTATTCCAGTTTCCCCTGTTAAAATATATACATTTAAACAGTTATAATAGTGTATGTGCATTTCTGTTCTATTTCAGTAGGGTAAACTGTGCATACATTTCAAACAGCTCTTTGTAAAATACTTCTTCAGCATATGTCTGTACAAACCATCTTATATGACATACAGCTCTAATACATTTGTAACACAAATATCTTATATGAATCATGTTGATATTCACAAATGACATATAGGTTCATAGGTATGTACTAGGCTATCGGCCCAAGGGCCTATGTAAGCCTAGCCAGCAAGGTTCCCTGACTTACGCCACCCAAGAAAGTTATTTTCCTGTGCCACTGTCGAGCAGAGACACAGAAGTGATCCCCGGGGTGTATTTCCTATTTCCCATCCACTCATCAAGATTTTTCTTGAAGAGTGCTAATGAAGAACTTTGCTTGACATAGATGGATAGCCTGTTTCAGAGTATGGGAAGTCTCTGGGACAGGAATCTATCCCTCCAGCATGTCCTGTTTATTGTGGTGACAAGGTTTAGGTCCCTAGAGCGTGTAGCTCGGAGGGATTGGGATTTCTTTAGGTGTAGCATGTCCAACAGCTCTGGGTTTGACATAGCTTTATATGTTAGGCAGAGATCACCTCGGAGTAGGCGATATGCTATGGAGCAATAATATAATAATATAATAATAATATAATTATTTACAAAATTCCAGATAGCTAGCCTGACAGTGTCTCCCTTTCTATACAAATCACGTTGACATTCACAAATGACATATAATTATTTACAAAATTCCAGCTAGATGGTATCACAGTATAACCTTTTGTCACACTTCTTCCCTCCTCAAAGACTCAAGCTAGTTTTTCAAGTGACCCTTGAAAAACGTTGCTTGAGAGGGATGAGCTTATCTGGGAATACTTTACCCCATTCCCTGTCTTGATATTCCAGCTGCCTTGGCATGGCTGACCCCATTACAGTGCTGCCCTGTCCTATCACATGCCTGCACCTGTAGGCTCCACCATAGTAACTTGGAATTTTGCTGGCTGGCTCCCTGTAGCCACAGATCACCCCTCATACTCCTCCTGCTTTCTACTGCAAATACCTAGCATCAGGGCTTCCCTATCATTCCAATAGTAACATTAAAAATCTTCCACTTAAGGTTCACTGCAAAAACAACTATCAAATAACATAAATAAATAAAATATAATGCAGTCGGACCACCAGACCAGGTTTTACTTTATAAAATGCTTTAATAAAACTTTCAGTAAAATACAAAAAACATAAGCATTTTTGGGTCCAAGCCCTTCATCAGATAAATAAAATTATTAAACACTTCATTTCATTATACTCTGTATGGTTAATTATCAACATGTACAAAATTATTCTGATCACACTTTTAAGTTTATGGTTATCCAAACCATATATAATAATGTTAGGGGTGGTGATTTGGTCAACCATACAGACTATAATGAAATGAAGTGGATCACTGAGTTAGCAGCACATAAAGCTCCTAGTTTAAATGGTGTTATAGCTTTACAACCAGCCCTAAAAAGAAGGACGGTACAATACTGAATTGTGTTTGGTTGGTGTAATATTTTAAATTGTGTTATTCAATCATTGTATTTATCTGATGAAGGGCTTGGACCCCGAAAGCACTTGTGTCCTTTGTATTTTACTGAAACTTTTATTAAAGCATTTTATAAAGTAAAACCCAGCCTGCTGGTCCGACTGCATTATATTTTATTTATTTATGTTATTTGACCTCCCTATCATGGTACAGTTTCATGGTGTTAACATGATACAGTTTTTGCCCCTGCCTCCTGCGTATCACTTCTAGCATGTAGTTAACAGCACTGACCTTCATTACCATTTTGAAGGGTTCCTCCCAAACTGCCTGCTTGTTGTGTCTGACAGGAATGAGAACCATTATATGCTGCCCTACAGCATACTCTCTAGTTCGAGCATTTCTGTAATACCAAACTTTTTTCTGCTGTTCGGCTTTTGCCAGGTTCTCCTGGGCCAAGCCCAAGAGTTCCCTGAGCCTTGTCCTGAGGTTTATGACATATGCCACAACAGACTACTAGTAGGATTCACACTCACCCTCCCACTAATCACAAATCAAATCTAGAGGTCCCCTCACCCTATGCCCATACAGCAACTCAAAGGATGAAAAACCTGTGGATTCCTGGGACACCTCTCTGTAAGCAAACAGATAGGGCAAATATTTGTCCCACTTCCTCTTAAACTGGTCTGCAAATGCCCATAGCATGCTCTTTAGTGTAGAGTTTAACCTCTCCACCAGACCATTAGTCTGGGGATGGTAGGGGTGGTCTTTAGGTGCTTCACCCCACAGTGCTTCCACAGACAAGCTAGCAGGTCTGACATGAAATTGGCACCTCTGTTAGTATTTCTTTTGGGAAACCTTCCCTGCTGAAAATCTCAAACAATGCATTTGTCACCTTTTTGGCCTCCATGGAGGACAGGGCCACCACCTCAGGGTATCTGGTAGCATAATCTACTACCACTAGGATATACTTCTTCCCTGTGGAGCTTGGAGTACTGAGAGGCCCCACAATATCCATAGCTACCCTCTGAAATGGCTCCTCAATGACTGGATTAGGAATGTAATGAGTTGGCAGACTTGATAAATTCCCTACAGAGTATTCTGTCAGACATATTGGATGAGCAAATGGGTGTAACCAAGGAAATTATTTATTTGAGCTGGGATACAGGATTTGAAGTGCCTACACATAAGGCCTTGTTAAGTTTAATTCTGGGGTCTGCCAACAAAGCAATTACTAGAAAACGGAAATCAAAGTCTAAACCAGCTGTATTTGAAGTAGTGAATATTGTTAACACGGATAAAAGAACTGAAAGTGAGATCTTTAGAAAAGGGTAGTAGCAAATCACATGAATGGAAACTGTGGGAATATGGGAACAATACATGCAGAATAATGTTTTGGAAGAGGAGGAGTGAGGTTTAAGGGAAGGCAGGAATTTATCAATTTATGTAACACTGGATTTATGATAATTGTATAAAAGAATGTATTTGGTGTATAATATTTGTAACTGTGAACATGTCAACATAATTTGTGTTCTTTTATATAAATCTTATGTTTGGCTATGTCTTAAGTGATAATTTAATAAAGGTGTTAAAAAGATCAACAAAACAAAATGTCAGTTCCACTATTTTTTTTTTTTTTGCAGTATGGCAAGCCTCTGCATCTCTAACCATAACTTTGAACTTGGGCAACCTTGAGTGTAAAGGGAAAATTCCTTGCCCTCACGGTTCCACACATCATACAGTATTTCATACTATAAACCTAAAAAGATCTTAAACTTCACTGTAACCATGTATATATATAAAATCACCTTTTTAAAATTTTACATTTTTTTCAATGTAACCATGAATATTGATTGTCATATTTTGTACATGTGGAGCTTTTCTCCCCGGGCCTCCGCTGAAAATGGACATGTATCCAGTCGGACTCTCCCTGTTAACAAATGTAAAATAAATAAATAAATCTCTGTATGGAAAATAAGGTTGTACTTCTGGCAGTACACAAGATTGCTTTGAAGGCCATCCAACACTGATGAAGTGGTTGAGCTTCTGCAAAACTGGATCAGTCTTTGTATGACCTCTTAGCTCATCAAGTCTCGTGGTTGAAAACTTACGCACTTCCATGACATCATAATCAAAATTCTCTGCATCAAACTGTTCCGTAGTATTTCTAGACGATCTAGATAAGGTATCAGCCAGATAAAGAAGCTTGCCTTTTGTATAGACCACGTTGTGCTACTCATCTGATTAATAATACGTTTTGTGCCTTACAAATGCTCCCTTTCATTTCCTTTGCAAAATAAATAATTTATGCAAGTTTTGGTTACCTGAAGTTCATTTCTGGCCTTTTTTGATGATCGTTTGAGCACAGTTATAACCTAACCTCCTCAATATACCTTCACTGTCAACTCTGTACCTCATGGCTTGAAGAAGTTGCACTCTCAATCCCAGTTCTGGCACCATGTCACTCGTCCAGTTAGAATAAAACAGATGAACAGTTGTGGGTTCATTTCAAGCAGCTTTATTACACACAAACACATGAGGAATGAGGCTTTGTAACTTAAACTTATAAACAGACTGACTACTACATTCCTGCATGCAGGAGCGGCCTTAGGTCAACTGGGGCCCAAGGCAAAAGGGCTCCATGGTGCCCCCATCCTGGTCTACATACATCAAATAAATACTAGAAAAGCACCCCTGCTAGAGCGGCACCCTAGGCAGCTGCCTAGTTGGCGTATGCCTAAGGCCGGCTATGCATGCATGTTAACACTCTGGCTGTTCTCCCAAAATGCACTGTTGCCTGCACGTGTTCACTATTTATAGGCACATGCCTACACTTGGAAATGCTTCTTAAAGTTACACACACATGCTCTGTTCTACACCCGCTTTGATATGTAGCTAACCAGGCACTTGCAACAGTTGAAATGCCCTGACAAGTTCTTCACCAGGTGAATCCAGGGTAAGAATACCCTGTCCTACACAGATCGCCTTATGGCCCTATCTTTGTACTCAGTCTCCTATAGGTTACTGAAAAGTGATTCATGCCTAGAATATAAGGCATCTTCAGATCCAACTCTGTTGGATCTCTTGCAGATCCACAAAACAAACAGCACCAAAAACACTACAGCCAAGGACCTGAATTTTTCCTGCCAAATAAATAGAACATGCTGGAGAGACTGAAATGTGTTTCAAAGAATCCCAGCACTATGAAATAAGCTGCCCATGTGAAACAGATTTCATCCTTGACCATATTCAAAATAAACTTTTATCATTCAATAAGAAATAGCAAATTCCCCCCCAGTCTGGCCCCCATATCTCTAATGGACAGAGGTCAACAGTAAGTAAATTAATCCCCAACTAACACCCCCCCCAAATAACCCTTAGCTATCTCTTTACCAACATACCTCACCATATAAGTGTCCAAGGAACTGAGGGACAAAACTGGGTTGGGTTGCATGGCTAGGCTTGTAAAGACCCTGGTGGTCATTAGCCTAGTATAAATCTGTGAACTTAGACTATAAATTATCAACACCGACCTGAAGGCTTTCAGTGCCAGAAAGAGTATCATCACCTCCTTATGCTGTAATGCTTGCTTAGCCTCATCTGACACCAGCTTCCAGACACTTTTAAGTGTGCCTGATGCACTCCGTGCCCCTAAGTGTGGTTTGATGCATCCATGGTCAAAGTCTCCTCCCCTTGTTGCTGGACATTGAGCTGCCTGGGTTGAGTTCCACCTGTCTGGTACACCAAGGGAATTATCTCTCTTGATGGCTGTAATTAATAGTACTACATCATGGAGATGATGGTAGTGCTGCTAACAAAAAGATCCCTAAATAGCAATAGATTTTTTTTCACATGAAGCCTGACCACAGAGGCACCATAAGAATCCAAGGCCATATGTCATCACTGACTCTAAAGTGATTCTTTGACTTTTCTATGGTTCTTCTTGTTTAATTCAGGGAACACCTCCACCTTGGTCAGGAACAAATTACCTCTATCTGAGTCCAACTGATTTCCCATAAAGATTTTTAATGTCTCCAAGATTATATCAGACTTCAGGACATTAAAGGAGATGCACAGGTTAGTCAGATAGCTCATGGGCAAGGACTAGGTTCTGTCCCTTCCTTCCAATGTCAAGGGTCAGGTGAGGTAGTCATCCAAATAAGGATAAATGTGTATACCTTGCTTCCTCAGAAAAGTCAGCACAAGAGCCAGGTACTTGCTTAACACCAGTGGCACTGTGGAAAAGCCAGAAGGGAAAAAGGTGGAATGGAAATCAAGTAATTTACCCTGAACCTCAAAACTCACCTGTGGTCCCTATGAATAGGGATATCATGGTAGGTGTCCTTGAGGTCATGGATAACTAGGAGGACTCTCTGGTAATAGCTTTATATTACACAGCTCAAACATGTGAGTCTTGCAGTAGCAACACTGAATGCATGAAGATGGGAGCTTACAAGTCCAAGATTGTGGTGTCTCAGAGTATTCCATTTTCTCCAACATACGGTGATACTGGTGTTATATATAAGTAACAGGGATATGGATAGTGGGGGGGGGACTTGTTCTCCTGCAAAAAATAGCTTAAAACAGTGATTGTCAACATTCACTATTCCTCTTTAAGATTGCTTTATATATAAAGAGGCTGTAATCAAATCCAGTCATGTCTTTTCAGAACTATCCCAGCCATCTACTACATTGTAACCCAACTAATGGCATATATGCTCGCCCTAAAAGTGGCATGGGACCAGTTTGCTCATCTTGTCATTTTGATTTTCATCTGGGATGTCTAAATCCATATTTTATGTTTGCTTGAGGACCTCCCCATGTTACCTTGTATCTAACAATTATTTACACTGAAAGTTAGGATAACAAAGGTATAAACCTTCTAACAAAATATGATTTAGTATCTTATTCTCACTCCTTATTGTCCAGGACCATATTTTTAGACATGGACCAATTTTAATCCTTCTGTGGCCTTCATTGATACTACCTCCAGGTCAGTTATATGATCTATTCAGAGATAATTTTATCTTCCTGGACTGTCACTTTCTTCAGGGAGGGAAGCTGAGAAGCAAGGTTTTAATTTGGCTGTTTGAAGGTGCCCTCAAACAAAAGAAGCACTGAAAGTACCACCAAGGACCTGGACTTTTCAATGACATCCATATCAATTCATGAACTTGGTAAAACTTTGAACACTCATTTAAAATGCTCCTGTGGTAGGGAACATGAAATAGTATCATTATTGTCAATATCATATAATACTGGGGACAACAACAGTGACAGGTAAAGCATCTCCTCCACTTCAAGGTCTGATTCCATCTAGAATTTTAATGCAGTCTCCATTTTTTGGAGTAGGCAGTATCCAATATACAGAAGGGTCTATAGGCTGAGGATTAATTCTCATGTCAGGCCAAGACATAATGCTCTCCAAACATCTTATGATCAAAGGTCACTTGTGGCTTTATCAAAGATACAGAGATCTGGCCCTTAGGCATTATACCTAACCTGCTAATGAGAGACAAAGTCTCAGTAATATGGAGCCTGGAGAATTTCTCAAACAGGCCTTTCAGCCTATTATCTATTAAATTCATCAGAAGCTCTGACAATGGATGCAGTTCAGATGGGCTATCCAAAATCTTAGAAGTGCAGATGTCCTTGTGAGTGCCTTGAAACTGGCATCCAGACCAGGCATCTCACTATCTTCTTCAGAGGCTTGTGAAGCATCAGAAAACCTTTGAATTTAACTCTCTACCTTTGTAAGGGTCATGACATGTGGGGACTCCACAACAGAGAGATGGAAAGAACACAAAACAAGTCCTCTCCAGTGCCCTGAGTAGGCTTCTGTAAGTCTGATCTGGAAGCCCCATACTCTGTGCCTGTTGAATCTTTAAAGGTAATAGTCTGTTCTATCTTTTGTATCTCACTTGGTTAGAAGCCACAGTAGAAGGCTCACCTGGAAGATGGCTGGCCTGGGCCAAGGTCCCATGTTTTTCTAATCTAAGTAGACCTCAGGTTTCAGGTTTTACTAGCCACAGCCAGTTTGCAAAGAGTGGCACAATGCTCACAGGAGTGTTTGTTATACAGAGAGGCATCAACTGTCACCTTAAAATTCTTCAAATCACTGCAATTGTTCACAAAAAAAGAGTAACATAAACCATTTTCCCCGTTAGGTATACACAGTATTCTTCCTGAGTCAAAAGACTTTGAGTGAAGTACTCACCATATCATAGGACCTGAGGGGGAAGTACCACAGGAAAAGATTATTATAAAGAAAAGTCAAAGGTACAATGCTAGCACACCATGGCCATTTATGGTCAGTGATTAATTATTTTACCTGGATTCATATCGATCCATCAAAGGTGGTTTTAACTAACGCAAAGAAACCAAAACCAGTTCATCAAAACCACCTTCAACAAACACTGAGACAACTTTTTTGCAGGGAGACAAGCCTCCTTGCACACCCCACATTCCTCAGAAATATATATACCAACTCTGAGGTCACACAACAGTGTAGAAAAATGCAATCTCTGCTTTCAAAGCTGGTTTCAGCAAAATGGTTTTGTTTTCTTTGCATTTGCTTAAATCGCCTTTGACGGCTTGACATGCTACCACTCTATCCATGTTTGCAACATTTGACCACTCTGGTTTCACCCTTCTGGATAATCTGTACCATTCATTCAATGTTAGTCAAATTGGGTGGTACAGTGGTGCAGTTGTTAGTGTTGTCTCACAGCAAGAGGTTCTCTGGTTCAATTCTCAGCTGGGGTGCTTTCAGTGCAGAGTCTGCATGTCCTCCCTGTGTTCACGTGAGTTTCCTCCAGGTGCACTGGTTTCCTCCCACATTCCCAAGACATGCTGCAGGTGGACTGGACATCCTAAATTGTCCCTAGGTGTGAGTGTGTGCGTGTGTGTGTCTTCTGAAGAAGGCTGGGCTACAGGCTGGCAACTCGACACCGTAAACCTCTACTGCGACTAGTTCTCCAGACCAATGATCTGCTATGGCGACCTCTAATGGGAGCAGCTGAAAAGAGAAGTGTTGATAAAATTATTGTCATTATTGACTTAATGACATTCATGGTCAGTGACTAACTATACCAGCCTACCTAAATTCAGTACTATCCACAGCTGTCCTGTCATACTGCTTAAATATTTACTCAAGAGTCACAGGTTAGGTGTAATAATGACATCACATTGTAGAAACAAAATGTGATAGTTGTAGACTCCATTTCTGTGTCAAGAGGAAGATGCAGCTGACATATGTAATATAATTCAGGCACCAGAAGCACATTAGAATTAAGCACAGTGAGCAATGATTTATTATAGAACATTTACTAATAAAAATCATATAAATATAAACATAACATAAAAAATATATAATAAATACTTACACAAGTTCAGCTATTGAATTAGGTAATAAGTGGTCACCTTCTGGGCTTTATACAAAAATCAGTGTTATACTAATTCAAGACCAGGATTACAAACAGCAATAATTTACCCCCCACCCTTCACTTAGATGACCATTTGTTGTTTAGTCACATTTGTCAGTTCTGGACTAACAAGTATGTGAAAAGCTAATGCGCCCCCACACTAACAGTCAGAGAAATGGTCTAAGTGAAACCTGAAAGCGCAATGAACAACTTACCTCGAGGTTTACTACTGGTATACTTTTTTCCTGACTGCTATAGTCTGCCAAAAACTCCACTATTTCACTGTGCTGAACCTTCCTCTCACTTTAAAGAGTCTTTCAGAAAAGTCTATTTTTTAAACTTTTTCAGTTCAACTGTCACTTTACACAGCAGAAATCATTTAGCAATTCCATAGTCAAGCCAAAGAATGTGCAATAAGGCTTACTCAAGAACTTCTTTAAAAAAAAAAAAAAAAAAAAAACACACATATATATACATATATATATATATATATATATATATATATATATATATATATTGTAAAGAAAGTTTAGTATCATAGTTCATCATGTCTTCCACCTTTAGTGGGCTTGATCAATCTTCCAATCAGAAGGATGCTGTTAGTTTTATTGTCCATAACTAAGAAAATAAAAGGGTGGTCGGCATAGAAAAGCCTGGGAGATCGCATTTCCTCCTCTGTACGTTTATCATGGTCAAATGGTTTGCCTTCAGTGTCCCACTCAATGGCTGTTGCATGAAGGTGATTTGACAGGTGCAAGTCCTTTTTGCCAGTGATACCAGAGAAATCTGCCTTGCCCTTGTCCACTGCTTCTGTCAGACCAAGCTCCTGAAGGTGTTTCTGTAGGTCAGAAAGACAGGGAAAAAAAGTAAGAAACACAAATACCCAGAGCCGACCAGTAACAAAAATGATATACCATGAAAGACAACATAGCTATGAAAAGCTCTCTCTCTCTCTCTCTCTCTCTCTCTCTGTCCTCTTTCATTCATAGTAGCCCTTCTCCAACATGCTGTCTGTAAGTTTTTTCAAACAATCTTCCTTGCAGAAATGCTATAACTAGTCTAAATGCTCATGATAAATAAAGGGTCACTAATGCAGTTAATCCAAGAACAATGTGTAGCATAACTTGCCAGGCCAAAAGAAACGACAGTACACCGCAGCTGCTTCATGGGATAATGGATATCAGTACCTGTAGCAGATGTGCACAAGTAGCATGCTGTGTTACACACAATTATGACTAATGTCAATAACACATTTGTGTCAAACAGAACCTCATAGCACTGAAACACACAGCATGTCTGCTACTACACAATAAACATATTCTGTAAATCTGTTATGGTGCAGTTTATTTTGTGACATCTGTAGGCAGCTGTTCTCACATGCAGAAATAAGTTTATATAACAGCCAAATATTCCTAAATGATACTGTACTACAAAAAGGGCTTCTACAAATTATGTTAACTTTAAGTCGCAGAACAACAGCTGTTGAAAACAAACTACATAATATGCAACACTCTACTATATACACAAATTCGATTACTTTGTCATTATATACCTCTGGATAATGGTATAAGACTATGGGTTAACTGATAAACCATACATTTCACACAAGAAAGCTTTACAGGGTACACAGACAAAGTCCTGAGTTTAATCAGCAGCTCTGGCATTGAAGAGTTGTCAGGAGAGGGTGAGAGTGAGTTGTAGATGACAAGTTTCCCATCTTGGGAGATGAAATTAGTGGGCCTGGTCCATCCAGTGCCACCAAACAAGTATAGGCTCATCTGTCACCCAGTCGAGGTGGTGACTGGGCCTACCAAGCTGATGATATTACCCTTCAATATCAGTGTGTGGAAGCACACACACACAACAGAAGGCATTGTAGACTACTGTGGTGGCACAAGTGCTCACTTCAGAAATTGGGGCGGGGGTTTAAAGTCTTAAGCAAATCTGATGGATGTCTGACAGGCAGCCTCTATGGTTGGTCCTTTATTTGCAAGAAGTACTAAGACAGAATACCGATCTCACCTGAGGGAAATAGACTCTCAGGAAAGCTGATGGTCGGCAGGTATTACAAACCAAAAAAAAAATGGTTAAGCTATGAGCTATACTGCATTTACTTTCATTTGGGGAAAAAAAGATTTGATGACATTGCTTTTAGCACTTAAAACTTAGAAAGACCATCTGTGTTTTAGGGAAAGATGTCTAAATCAGTGGTCCATCTGCAGCTGCAAACACAGCTGACCTCAGATTACTAAATGAAGTCAGCTCTTTGTTACGCACACATCAATTTTATTTGAAGCTTTGTTTACACCAAAGCTTTTAGGTTATTACTATTTGCAATATTTAACATTGTTGTAGTACAATTGCAATTATGCTTTCAAATTGCAAAGCCAACAACACTGTTAAGTAATTTTATGATATAAGAAAGGTGTTTGACAAAGAAGCAGCTTTCACCACTGATAACCTCTAACCTCACCCTAGACCATTAACAGAATGCACCACAGAACATTGTCTGAAGCATCTTCACGGCTTTAAATGCTGTACTACACTTTGCACTGTCACACAAAAACAAGTGTGGCGAGTGAAGTGTCTAACAGCTTTTAAATCTGTTCATTCAGAGGAATGCTCACTTCCATCCACTGTCTGTGTGGCAGCATTAAGTATGTTACAGCTTTCAAATGCTGAAAATATCTGGTGTGACAAAATGTTTGGGTTGGGGTAAAGCAAAAAAAAAAAGGGCATTTAAAAATATTATATAATATTTTTATTTATTTTATTTTGAGAATACATGACCACATTTTTTTTACACCTAAACAGAAATACCCTTACTTTTCTTGATGTGTCATGAAATCTTTTACAACTTAATATATCACCAAATTAGGTAACATGGCCCACAACTCTTACTGATTTTGCAGCACATCCCCTAAATTTACAGAACATGCCTGATCTTGCTGCATATATTTTTGCTCTTTCCCTCAAATTTTTTGTCTTTCTGGCAAATCACTGAGGATTACTGTCAGACAGTGACAGAAATTAGTGTTTTATGTATTTTATTGTTCAGAAAATGAACACTGATGCACATGTTGTTCTGTTAACTTTTTAAGTGAAACAGTATAATATTTAAAGATAGTCCCTCACTCTTGAGCAAAGAAGTTGACTTAAGGTTAACATTTCATCCAAAGGATGGGACAGTCAGGGGTACAGCAACCCCATATGCTGTACTTCTATCCCAGGTCAGGAAAATAATCCAACTGCCTGCTGTAGGAATAGAACTTAGTCTTCTGATCTTTCAGCATCAAAAGTGAGCATGCTACCAGCTGAGCCACAGACACCGATAATATCATGATAATAATAATTAAGCAATTGGGTTACTAATCATTCCATTAAAAATATCTAGAATATATGACTATTCCAATGGATCCTGCACAGGATTTAAACAGTGATCTGGGTACCAGACAAATGTATTTAATACAGATAGGCATAAGTAACGCTGTTTCCTTGGGATGAGTGGAAAGGATTACATACTATTATCTTTCCTCTTAATAAAGATTAGGAGGCTTAACCCTAATTGTAACAATGGAGAAGGACAGATCCCACTACAAAGAAGTCACACTCAGGAACATATCATCTAGCCAATGCTTGCAAACTTAGACCACTGCACATCTGCAGCTCTGAGATGGGTAACAAATAGTGGAAAGGGACAGCAAGATATTTAAAAAAATGTTTCCCCATACAGTAGAATGCCCTGGATCCTGGTTACTCTATTATCCAGCCCATGTTCTTTAGAAAAATGAATGCCCCACACAGAGAAAATAGAAGCCTCACAATATAAAGTTACTTAGGGGCAAATGATCCAAAAACTACATTACAGAGATATGATACTCTGGGCTTCCCTGTATTTTTCTTCATTATTCTGATATGAAACATGTAGATCCCCATGTACCTGTCATGAACACATGATTTTATTGTTTATTTAACTGAGGTAGAACATTGATTCAAATAGACATGTTTTGGTTTCAGAATGGAAAATAAAAGAGAAATAACAAGGACATTTTATAAGTGATTACAATGTTCCAACAACAAAGCAGTCTTGAAACAGATGTTAATAGAAAAGCAAGAGACACTGGGCACCTTATGATGTGCCTTAAGGTTTTTCTTTGGGGATATATATATATATATATATATATGTGTGTGTGTGTGTGTGTGTGTGTGTGTGCAATACTTACATACTTTTGTAGTTTACAGATTTTTCTAAATTGGTTGAAGGCAGATATAAAATTAAAGACATGGAGAAAAACAAAACAAGAAGTTGAAGAAGGACAAAATCTTGACAGTGAGGAAAATAAAGTAGGTTAGTGAAAGAAGTTGATGATTAGGTAGACAGTGGGCAAGATGTAAAGAAGAAAAATGATGGAGGGCCTGGCTATAGGGTTTATTTCATATTTAGAAGGAACAAGGTGTATGGTTTGCATAATCTAAGACTTAATTTGTTTGAAATGTTTGGGGAATATCAAGATGGCACTGTTCTCTCTGCTGAAGGGGGACAGAAAAACTTTGCAAATCCTACATTTATGCCTCATAACTGAGGAGCAACACCACACAAACAGCCTGAATATGGAAGTATTTTTTTCTTAATGCAGAGCAGCCTTACCTGGAGATCATGGCTGACATCCACACTAACTTTGGGCAGTGAAATGGCAACAGCCCTCTTCTTCAGCTTGCCGATCCAGCTGTGGATTTGCTCCTTGGTCAGCATCTTCTCCAGCCTGTCAAGTGGCTCAATGTGATTGGGCATGATAAGGATCATACTGGCATGATTGTGTGCTAGTGGCATTTCCACGATTTGCAGTTTGTTTACCTCATCTTCGTAGTACTGATAAAGACCTGCAAGACAATGCACAGTCAAGGCATTATATGCGACAACACCCTTACCTTCACTACCAAACACAAGATCACAAAAGGAAGAACATTTGTTCTAGTAGTGCACCGAAGGCTACAAACAACATGCTAAAAATATATATCACATGTTGAAGCCAGCCTGTAGAACTCTTATTTTGTTCCGGCTACTATTTTTCAATCATTTTACTGAACAGTCCATATGTCATTTAATGTCCACATTTGCCAGCATCCCCACCCATTTACATCTGCTTTCTACAAGTCTTATGCATCACATTCCCCGGCACCTCCCTCTCCTCTTCCTACACTTTTCATGGACTGATTAGAACAATTCCTCAAAAGTGGCAGATTAGTAATTCTCTCGCCAAGGTGGTTTATTTTGTGTCTATTTTGACTCCTACAGAGTAAGAAGACAGTCAAAAAAGGAAGACATGCAGCATTCAATGGTCACTCTTCTTTGTGAAGCAGAGGGTTGGAGCAGTGGAAGGAAAAAGAAGTAAAAGTTCTAATACCTCAGTAGCCTTCAAATTCAGGAAGATGCAAGGTTTACTCTGCACATTTCACTGGCTTCTGAAAAGACAGCATGAAACAAGAATTTCTGATTCCTGCAGATGTTTCTGGAAACTTAACCCACATGTTAATCCAGAATGAATCCACTGTCATACATGTTATAAGGCATCATCTACTTGACGACCCCAGCTAGCACAGTCATACAAGGTGCACTGAAAAACAAGAACTCTGTATAGTGCTGAAGAAATATCTAAATACAGTTACCGTCACATTACAGTCTGTCACACTACTAACACTGAAGCATAAGAATCAGATACAATAATCAATAGATCACAGAGTAGCAGGTATTAATACAGGAATCTGGGACCACATACAGATACAGTGATACCATCACACCATGGAAACAATACATCGATACAACATTAACAAGAAACAGGCATAATGGAGGCCACAAAACAGACACAGTGACAGTGCAGAGATTTGTAACAGAAAGACCGCACTAAAAAAGACAAAGTGACTGCAAGGGGAAATGGGGAATACAAGAGACAGAAGGCTACAATGAGATCAACAAGAAGAAGATCAGAGATGCAGAAGTAAAGCAGGGGGGAAAAATCAAAATCAAAGGAGAAGCACTTGAAAGGAGGTGCAGAAGCAATGATGGTACCAACTGGAGGCAAAAGTATAGAAAGTAGACTCAAGACTTCAATGTAATATCAACAGCTAACTTGATATCACAAAATAGTGTTTTATCACAAAAGGAAATGCATTTTAGACTCAAAATAATATTTTTAGAAACATAGCCTTTTATGAGCATTTTATTGAAGACTTTCTTTTGGAAAATCTGCAATAAATAACAGTATATTGTTTTTAAGATTTCATGCTATTTTTGACAAAAGTGAAATTCAGTTTTAATGTTTGATACTACATTGAAGAAGATGCTTGAGTCTACAATATTCAGAAAAATCTATACATGTAAAGTCATTATTACAGTCAAAATGCAAAACACACCCATTCAACTGAATGGCTGTAAGGGATAGTTTATTCCAATTTCTCAGTTAACCTCAATGATATGGTTTATGAGAGAGACAACTGATGATATATGTGGAAATGCTTAACAGCAAAAGTTTAAAAGTTACAAGAAATCCTACCTATTGCTGATGAGGTTGAAAACAAAAATGCTAAATGTTTACCTGTTTTAAGAGATAGTGGTGGATACATGCCTGACATTAAAAATATTCTTCTTAATGTTTTGAAAATGCTAATGTGCAGCAGTGATGTCATCACAACAGTAGGTAACATGCTTACATTTATTTGCAAGAAAAGAACTAATATGAAGGCAGTTTTTGGAAAATGGTACAGATGTGAGACCTATTCTAGTAGGAGTGGCACATGCATGTGTGGTATGTACTGTTAGTGTAGGCCTATACATACCTCTCAACTTCTTTGGTCATGAATTTGGGACAAAAGTAAGAGAACAAAAGCCCATAAGCAGGGAGAATCATTAAATATCACTGTAATTCACATAATTAGTTAAAAGAACAGGTTTTGTACTAACATGCATTTTTTTGAACAATAGGAAATATGAAACTTTTAATTTTGGCAATAACAACTGACTGTAATCCTCAGTAATTTAGCAAAAAGTCAAAAAATTACAGGGACAGAGCAAAACCAGGGAAAGAAGGGGCACCTGGCTGGTATCTCTCTCTCTCTCTCTATATATATATATATATATATATATAATATAAATAATAGAGCTACTACTCGTGAACCTTAAACATCTACAGAAAATGAGTTTAACAATAGGTATACAGTGTACAACAATGGCATAGTATATATTAATTCATACCGGCAATTGTAGAGAAGCACCAAGTAACAAAAAGCATGCAAATGGAGCAGGATACAAAAATAAATAAAATGTATTAAGTGCTTTCATCAAATATTAGGATTGACTTCTTCAGAATGCCCGACAGTCAGAAAGACCATCCTTTTATACATAAAACAATTAAGTCATTAACTGAATAAAATTGAATAATTAAACATAGAAATGTTTAAAGACATAGACTCCCTTATTTTCTAAATTGTTTCTTTTTCAATAAAATAAGCCATTACTTAGTACCACTGTAAGAAATATACATGGTAAATGTACACCCTGACATTAAATTACAAAAAATGCCAGCTGGTGGATATAACAGAATACTATATACTACTAGTAGAGAAAATATAAGCATAATATATATGAGTCAGTGCGACAATAAACATGTACAATAAAAAACCCAAATGTCTTGAAACAAGCAATAACTAATATCAGTGTAAAAAACTGCTATAAAATCTTACATGAAAAACAAGGTCATAGTGTACACCTCATTAAAATAAAAAGTCAGCTTTAAGTTTTAAGTAACTGATGAGGGACATCATGTCGTTCAAACCTGGGCTAGTTTTAGCATTAACTATAAGTTGCCACACAAGTTCTCTAAATTCAAGGAACCAGTCACTGGGTCCCCCTCTCTCATCCATTACTACCCTTTCCAGTATAATAAACTTGAAATTGTTGTTTGGAAATGTATTAATGTGCTTTGCCAGGGCATTTTTGATGTTGCCTTTGGTTATATCATAGGTATGCTGATAAACACGTGTCCTAAAGGCATTTTTGGTCTTGCCAATATAAAACCCAGGACACGCCTGGCATGTGGCAACATACACTACTTGATTGCTCACACAATTACAGTTCTGGTTAACTTTTACCCATCCATAACCTTTAATAAAGACTCTGTCGCTCTCTAACATGTGTTTACATTGAGTGCAGTGTCCACATTTTGTCATTTTCCAAATACCAGGTTTAGTGTTCTTACCACTGGACTCCAAAAGGTTTTTAATGCTGGAATCCTTTTTGTATACTATAACAGGGGAGTCACCCACCTTTCCTCCTATGGTCTCATCGCTCATAAGAATGAACCAGTTTCTCACCAATATGCCCTGTATCAGTGGGAATTTTAAGTTGTACGTGAGAATAAGTCCATGTTGAAATGGGGCAGTTGTCGAAACCCTACTTTCTGAAGGTGCACAGAGTCTGGAGATGTCCAAACCCAACAGTGGATAGAAATAACCTTCCACTCTCTTTTTGGATACTTCTTCAAGTAATGGTTTCACAAATTCTTCAGGGTACCCTCTGTTGACTAACATACCCAATAAAACATCCCTTTCCTTATAAAAGTCATCAATTCTGCTGATCATGTGGACCAATCTCACCCCTTGTCCTTTTATTAAGGATATTTTTGGTGGAGGGGATGTCCGCTGTCAAAATGAAGAAGGGTGTTCGAGTATGTGGGTTTCCTGAAGATGTTTGAATAAAACTGATTGTTCTCCAGATCCTTGGAAATCTGTATATCCAGGTAACTGATGGATTCCATATGAGTTACCATGGTAAACTCCAGGGAGGTAGTACTGGAGTTGAGAAACAGTAGGAATTCAGACAACTGCTCCTGGTCCCCCCTCCAGAAAAATAAGAATGTCATCTAGATACCGCCCATAGAAACAACAGTATGTCATCCATTCAGATGTAAAAACTTGGGACAATTCCCATTGTGTCAGGACAATATTAGCAAAAACTGGTGCACAGGCCGCCCCCATAGCTATACCTGATTTTTGCTTAAAAAGATGTCCCTCAGATATCAGGAAACTGTTTTCCAGGACTAATTCCATTAATGTCCTAAGTATAAGAATCCTGGTATGGGAGAATGTAGTCTGTTGGCACAAAAAATCATAGAACACTTCAATGCCCTCCGAATGTGGGATGACATTGAATAAATCTTTAATGTCAATGGTTGTAAAAATGATATTGCTGTCAAAAAATTCTTGCTTGTTTTTTTTTTTGAGGCAGTCCCAAGGGTCTTTTATAATGTGAGAAAATGAACTCAAGACAGTTTTTTAACTTATGGTCCAAAAATTTGGCAATACTAATAGTTTTGGAACCTTTCGCGTTCACTATGGGCCTTAATAGTGGGTAGGAGATGTTCTTGTGAATTTGTGGGATCCGGGGATGTTTCTGTGTGCAAAAAACAGTTCTTCTTCAGATATCTGATTGTTAAGAAATAAATCAGAAAGCACCATGTCTACATGAAGATGTTCTAGCATACAGTCAATGTACCTTTCATGACTCTGTCAGGTTTCATGACTCTAATCTGTCTATTGTTAGAAATGCTGTCAAGAAGGATAGTCTCCTCCTTAGTTAAATTGTACAGTTTACTGTTGTCTTTCACCCTGTTTAAATCCCTGATTTTCTTAGTGCAAATGCCTTGGAACAGTTGTAAAGTGGGATGCAATGGGGGTTGTAAGTACTTGTTTTTTTGCATCCAACTGGTAACTGATAACTGTTCCCAGTTTCACTTACATTGACACTCAGGTTCAGTTTTCTAGTATAAAGCATGACGTCTAGGAGTGTTTTTTTTCCATGCTGAATTTTTTGTAGGGTACAAAATTTAACACTTTCTGAAACAGGTTCGCCCAATCTTTTGTAACTTCTATGTTGCTTAAATTATACATTTTGAAGTCCTGATGGTCATTGGATATAATGGAAATCTCACTATTGCTATCTAAAACTTGCCCTGTCTTGTCTGTTGCCCTCTCCCCCTCCCAGAAAAATTCTGGGGTAAATGGTGTTGGTCCCCCTGGTAACCCACACTGGATTGTCTCCTGTGGGTGTAACCTTGTTTCTGGATCCTCTCTGATCTCCTTAGGGGTTGACCTAAAGGGATGGGTCCTGGTTGGTTGTCTTCACTGGGTTGCAAGTCATCAGTTAGTTCATCAAAGGCATCATTATTAACATTGCTATACATTTGTACATTGTTGGTGTTTCCACTACTACCTAATGGGTAGGCAACACCTGCTTCATAGACTTTGGCATCTCTGTCTAATTTTTTACTCTTTTTGACCTTAATTTTCTCAATAATCTTATCTATGTTAATGAACACAGCATTATGCTCCTTGTATTTGTTACAAAAATCAATGTCATTTTTTAACAAAGCATCTAATTTACTCAGAGTTTTGCAACAGTTCAAATTTCTTATCATTGTCCCTTATTAAAACTTGTAGTAACTCACATCCTTGTCGATTAAATAGTGTAACCAAGTCTTTATGCAGTTCAGAGCCATTTAAAATCCCATTAGGGAAACGCCAGTACCTTAACCCTTTGGGAACTTGTTCCCTTTCAAGCATTTCCTAAGGTACTGGTTTTCTATTTGTAATTTCTTCATTTTTAAACTGTCCTTTTCAAGGTTGTTTCAAATGGAACTTACAGTACCTTGGTTGAGGTTTCTGGTGTTCGTATGGTGAAACCCAGTCTTGTCTCTATTAATCCACTTGGTTAAATTGAAATCACTGCTTGTGTTTAACCGAGGACCCAAATTGTCATGTCTTTGGCTCTGCATTCCTGTGGTTGTGTTTGAAGCGGAAGTCCCAGGTATTGCAACATCATTGGTGTTCTGGGCAGTCCTGTTGCCTTTACATTTTGGGCTGCCTTGCCCTGGTTGTATGCTAAAAAGGGAGTCTTGTGATGAGGAAGTAAAAGTCAATGAACGGCGGTTAATATATTAATTCATGTTTGTGCTGAGACAGCTACTGTTTAGGGAAAAAACACAGGAGGCCGTCAGAGCATTATCTAAGAACCCTAAACATTACTCCATGAATGTATTTATATTACTAGACCACAGGACAGTAAAAGTGCACTATATAACCACAGTATAATATGCACCAATTTAATTTTTTTTGTGGCTGATTGTGTTAAACTGGACATAGGTAGTGGAGAAATTTAATAAGACATTTATAATGTAAAGCACTTAAGCAGCAACTGTTGCCCTACGTGTCAATGATCTCTTAAAAGTATTTTGACGTCAAGACATTTAAGATGATGCTCTTCTTGAGTGGCCTCAGTGGTGCAACGGTTCACACTGTCGCCTCACAGCAAGAGGTTCTCCCATTCAATTCTCGGCTGGAATGCCTTCTGTGTGGAGTCTGTATGCCCCCCTCATGGTCGAGTAAAGTATAAAGACATGCAGGTAGGTGCGTGTGTGAATGGGTGTGCCTTCCATGAAGGTTGGGAGTCAGGCTGGCAACTCGGCACCGTACAAAATCCACTACCAATCATTAGCGGACCGGAATTCCGCTGTGGCGACCCCTAACTGGGAAAAGCCGAAAGACATTACTTTTGCTCTTCTTCAAGTGACCCTCACTTTGCACCTTTCTTCATGCTGATAATGGTAGGCATAGCTCTCAACTGTCTAGATTTTCACAGAATGTCCAGATTTTTGCCTTATATTTTTGGTCTGTTGCTCATAGAATTTCTGTTTTCTGGCAAATCAGTGAGGACTGAATTCACTAAATAATGACAGATGTTTGAGTTTCAGACATCATATTCTTCAGAAAATGCATGGCAAAAGAAAACCTTTTATTCTAGCAACGTTCTGAATTTGTAAGAGCAATGTTTAAAATTTGTCTCCCCCCCTGCCCATTATTTTTACCTTTATCCAGATTTCTTGTGCCAACAGGTTGAGAGTTATGACTGCAGATCACCAGTATTTAAAACTGATGGAATTTGTTTTAATTTAGAAAGTATTTTATTGGCTATTTCTGTATTATGTGTCTTTTGTGGAATTTATTTAAAATAAATTCATTGAATGCATGCATTATTTTGTAGAAATCACAATATTTGCATAAGAAACAAAAGGGTTTAACATTTTGCTTTATTAAAGAGTCTGCTGTTCATTCTAGTAACAGTTTTGCTTTTTCTTTGATTTTTTTTGTACACAGGTAAATTGATGGCCTAAAATAGACCCCAATGGTAATCCACATTTGAAGGTACTAGCAATAAATGTGGCGCTATCAGTTTCTACTTGAAATGGTCTACCAGTCAGTCTAAAATCCAAAGTCTAACAGCTGGAAGAATCTGAGCACATTTAAGGTATCTATTATAGTTAGATAAGGGATGTATCAATACATTAAATAAATCTAAGTAGATCATGTCAGTGGGGAGTCCCTCAGCAGTTGATTCAGTGATGTGAAAACAAAACAGTGCAATACTAGTTAATATATGACCTAGAATTAGTAAAGCCATGCTGATATAGCCTTTAAATGTGTGCACTTAAACTTGCCTATCACTGATGTTAAGCTAAAAAGCCAGTAGCTTACATTCAGGTCCTTCTCACATTCCAGTGGACAATGACAAACTTACAGTTCGAGTTCTCATTGACCAACTAAGTCTTTTGATTTAATAAATGACTCAGTCCTTCTATTAACTGGCAACAGTGACAATGCTATTAGATGGTTTAAATATCACCACATGGTCATTTCTGTGACAATATTAGTTCCTCACTATCTAACTACTCAACTTCCCCCCATCAGAGCTCCCTAAAGGTTGACTGTAGCCCCCTTCTTTAATCACGTTTCATTACCCAACTCCCTGTAGACCTGTGCAAACTACTTTTGACTCTGTACATGGAAGACTTGATTATTTACAAGTCCAACCCCTCCCCACCCATCATAAAGAAACAACTAGATCACTGCCTCCATCATCTATCCTCTTGGCTTGAAAAACTATAGCCAATATTAAACACAAAGAAAACCAAAGCTGTATTCTTTAGTATTTCTAAAAAGATTAGTTCTGTACCAGAAAATGTCCAGTTAACTCACAGGATGTGTATTATCTAAGAAACCCGACTTTCAGTTCCCACTTAGACCAGACAAAAGATAAAAACAGATTGCTACTCTGGGCTAGAAAAACAGCAACTTCCTATCTGCATGGTTGAGATGCAAACAGGAAAGATATATGCTTACCATAACTAGAGTATGGCCTTCCCATAATTACTGCTGCTTCTAAACTCAGCAAAAATTGCCTCCCTATAAATTTCCTTCAGTACAATGTGCCATTTAATTTCCCTGACCAAGAACACATCTAGTAAGTCGGAAGATAACTGGCTACCACTTCAACATGGACATTAACTAATATTTGGCTCCCTTCTACTCAAACTACTTAAACTAGATTATTTCCATTCCTTGTTGGCAGACTAATTTTCCTGCAAGCTCATTACTAGTTGTAATCCGTTTCTGTCCTGTCCCCCTCTTTATATTATTCACACAACACACTTCTGCTCTCACATTTTTCCATACTATCTGTCTGTTTCCCAAGTAATGGTAAAACTTGCCAGCTTTAAGTGAAAAAAAAAAAAAATCTCCTACTCTGAATTTAGGTCCCTTTTAAAGCTTCACTTTATAGACTATGTGAAGTACAAATGCTTTCTGCAAAACCATCAAGACTAATGTATTTTCATTTACGTAAAGCTCCACTTCATCCTTTTAATTGTTAAATAACAAAACTACTACTTGCCAGCCTCTTCTCTCACGTTCAACATCTCTCCTCTACTTAATTTCCTCCTCCTCCTCACTTACTCCTCTCTTGTAAGTGGTTATCTTTTTTAAATCACCCCAATTTTTCTTTCTCTGTCCATCAAATTCTACTGCCCTCTTCAAAAATACATTAATTTAAATATAAAAGCTTATATATTGTTACTACATACAATTCTTTACCAATGTATTGTAAAAAATCTGTTATTTTGTACTGCACTTAAAATTTATTACTTTTGGATAAATATTGTGTAATTCTCTACTTATTGTATAAACATAGAAACTGAACAAAACAACTGTTTCTGTTTATCTTACTATTTCTGACAGTATACTCCCAGGTTGGGACTCAAAATGGTCCAATGAGATCAGTGGCCTATTTAAAAAAAAAAAATTCAAATAGAACAAAATTATGACATGCAAGCAGACAAAAGAGGAGGTGGTAAAAATAAATTAAGAAGACTGAAGCCTGTCTCCATGGTGCAGAAGGTACAACCCTGACTATGACACAGCCAACCAGAGTCTGAGTAGTGGTTTGGATGCTGGAAGAAATGGTAAAGGCAGGATGGGAGTGTCTGGAGTACACTGTCCCACCCATCCTATGTGAAACCGGTAGTCCCCATATGCTGATCCAAAAACCAACAAATTGAAGCTTGCAAACAATGCAGTGGTATACAACCTGGGAACACTGGCTTGGTACTACCAAGTTGGTGACACTAACCTTCATTAGCGTATGAAGCATATACATGCACCAGGGGAAGTAACAGCAGGATTCTTATTGATAGTGCTCATGTCAGCCACCCAGGGATGGAGTTAAGGCCATTAGAAATGCCCTCATAGCCTGGCCTGCACTGGTAAATGCACTTGGGGGCACAGACAACCTCCACAGGTGCCTATATGATAGCCTCAGCAATCTACTCTTTCATCTAGGCTGGGAGTACTCAGTATGGGGTGAGAATGGGCGCAGGATTTATGGGAGGAGGTTTAATGATTGGCAGTTATGCAGGGAAAAGAAGAATACACAAAACAATGAAAGTAAGGAGACAACAGATTGCAAAGCACAGTGACAGGAAAAGCCAATGCAGTTGGTGGCACTGCAAAAGTAAAGAAATCACAGAGAAAAAAAGTCAAATGACAGCAAGAGGACACATAAATGGAGTTCCAGCAAGACCATAAAGAGTCTGGACAGCAAAAGTAATACTGACAAAGGGAATCAAGTGAAATAAAACTAGGGACAACCCAAAGAAGAATAAAGATGCTTAGCAAGGTGAGTAACAGAAGGTGGGAAAGCAAATTTTGCAAGATCTCAGGTAAGAAGACCCAGTGGTATCAAGAAGATCACAATAAACGCCAGAGTGAGTGTATGGAGAAAGAGAGGGAGGCCAAAGGGACCACACAAAGTGTGGAAAATTAAGGAGACTACAGAGTAACGAGACTACACAAATGGAAGCACGGAGATAGTAAGGAGGCCAAAATAAGGTGCAGTGACAGTAAGAAGATCACAGAAAATGTGTTATACTAAAAGTAAGGCAACCCAAAGCAATGTAATAAAACTAAAGTTCCCATAAAAAGGGTGAAGCAACAGCATTAAAATGACATACAGATCAAAGTAAAATAAGGAAGAACTAGAGCTGATAACTGATCTCAAAAGGACCCACTTCTGGTGTGCAGCAAATAATGCATACAAGTTTCAGTGACATATGAAACAAATAAACCAACAATATAAGGAAATACACAGTGAAACACAGACAGAGCTCAGGATATACTTAAATACATTTTGTAAGGATTACTCACCTGTACGATGCATCATGGGTACAGAAACTGTGTGAGCCCTGGAAACTAGGAAGCCTCTTTTGTCTACCATCTGGTGATGAAATCTTTCATCCCAGTGAGCTGTAAGGAAAAATGCATAAGGTTAGATAAGTAATTGAATATTCATTATATACTAAGATGTTCACAACTATACTGTTGTGACTTGAGTTGATGAAATGTAACTGAATAAAATGAGAACAAGCTGAATATTGTGATAGCACCCCCTTATCCTAATGTATATGCTGCTGGGAGGACAGAGAAGCATTTAAGTGTTAATGTACAAGAACAAAGAAAATATATTAATTTGCAAGGCATCTTGATCACAGTTGAATAGTTATTGAAATTTACAAGTACACTGCCTGACAATCTGATAATGAAAAGTCCCTTAAAAATATAAGATCCTAATGTCACTGAAAGATGGAAGTAGACAATCATGTCTGAATACAGGTGACAATAAAAAAAAAGAGACCCTCTTCAGTCAGTGAGGTTAATTTTACTTCACTTATCAGGAGTTCAAAGTGAATGCAGTGTTCTTCTAATACAAACAAAAATATTCATGATGATTGCCATTTAGAGACATAACCAGGCATGTGCCAATTATGGCACAGCATATACATTTTATGCTTCATTTACAAAGTATTATGACCAAGTAACCAAGGCTGCATTCTGAAAGGCAGAATGTATTTTAGTGTACAGGTCCAAAAATCCTGGCTACAGTCCTGTACCCTCACTATAGAATTAAGACTCTTAAACACTAAATCCCTCAGTTTTCCCTACAGTCAAATACTGAATATTCAATTGCACAGAAGGCAGACACAATGCATAACCTACAAATTTAATGCATTTAAAGTGGGAAAGTGTAATGTACTGACAATCCTGGAAGCTGATGCTATGCTATTCCCTTAAAGATGCAGTCAGTGTGGATGAACTACTGAGTATTCTAGAATGCTCTAAAACTGTCCTTACAAATTGCATTTACCCATGAACTCGTGACCAGGGTTATGGTCAAACAGATTTCAAGAAGGATCAGTTCTTTTAATCCCAGTTAATAAACAAATAATTAAAATGTAGTTGTATATTATTAAGTTACAAAGAAAAAAACATGCATTGTTTCCAAGCACTGACCAATATTAAATTGCAGAAAACATGACAAAACTTACGCTTGAAGTACATGGCATTGATGAAGAGTGCACCATCTGTGCTGGGAATCTCTTTGGTGACCTCGGCAAGTTTGCCTTGAGTGGTTTTGGATGCCCATTCATTAATAGACTGGACGGCACTCCTTTTATCCCGAAAGTTGACCTTGGAGTGGTCATGCATGTAGTGTGTCTTGCTCTTCTGCACAAAGTCATCTCTGAAGCTGACAGAGGCTGGCCCATACAGGCGGCTTCCTATCTTCCAGGTGGTATTGCGCGCTGTTTCATTGCTAACCTCTCCTAATAGCTCTGAGAAGGCTGGGTGGAGCTTATCATCCTGGATTGGAATATTGAGGAGAGACTTGACTTGACGAGCAGTAGTCTCTCCTGCTCCCATGGACATAACTCCAAGGGAAGAGGCCACAACCACAGGAGAAAAGAGAATGTTCTCAGACTGAAGCTGTGGATCCTTCACCATTGTCTTGTAAAGGTTGATTGCCAAGTTTACAGTACTGTCTGCTAAAGCTGGAGCAAGGTCCTTCAGGATCACTGGTTCTCCTGCCACAAATGCAACTAGAATGCACAAAGCTGCAAGCTTCAGGGCCATTATGTCTTCTAGCCAAAGTTACCCTATAGAACTGGAAGAACACAAACAAAATAAGATTAAGAACTGGAAGTACATCCGCCAATGGTACAGCTATAGAAAATATATCTAAATTATTCAGCCAATGCATATTCTGAAATCCCACTTTACCAAAGACTTTACATAATCAATACAGGTACAGCTAATAAATTGACCACAGATGATTCAAGTCAACTTGTGCCTATGAGTAGACAGATGGAGTCCTGATTATGGCCCTGTGACATATATTTGGATAGTGTCTCTGGCTCTTGAATGAACAGGCATGAAGGATGAATTTGCCCATCCTGCGGGAGGATGCACATGCTGGGTAACATTCTCACACTTGATCCCTGCTGGAAGCTGGGAACAGAAGGTGGGGACAGGACTGTGACTACAGCATCATGGAGGTGGAACAATATGCCAGATAACCTGTCGCATGCTTTCTCCTGTGAAAGGACAGTTGCACGTGCAGAGGGCAGGACCTTGGCAGCAAAAACACTCATTGGCAACAGTGTGACACTGCCCTGTACCTCCCAAACAACCAAAATTTTGTAGAATGTTTAGATTTTTGCCTCAAGCTTTGATCTGTTCACACAGTGGAACAGGAGTGAAAAACATTAAAAGTTGTATGCTCTTTTCAAGGGCTGGAATAGTACTGTACCCCATGCAAGTCTATGCAGCATTTTTTCCAATAAGACTATCTTTTTAATCATCTATCAATTTTGAACCTGCAGCCATTACTTAAAATAGTTTAAGTCGCTACCTTAAAGGAGCACTGTTAGGGAAAGTATTCCACAATCCCTTTCTCAATAAAAAATGTAGAAATTAACCTGATCCTAGGAGTCCAGGTGAGTAAAATCAGTCATGAAAAGCTGATGCCAGTTTACTGAGGAAAGGTGTGCTAACAAGTACTACTATTAATATGGTGTGCAATGCACTATTATATGGTATCTGCTTATTTTACCTGCAGATTCTGACTGCTAATTACTACTAAACTGGTGGGACCAAACCTTGGAATTCAAGCGGCAAATTCACCTAAGCAGCCATGTTACACTTTACACTCCAAAGCATGTCAACTGTGATGCTTAGCACTGGAACATTATTGCACAGTAAGCCAGAAACAGCTTTTTATGAATTTTAACATCAGAGTAGCTTAGATGTCTTTCAGCATAAAGTTAGGCCCCACTTTTACCTAAAAAAATGTATCAATTAAAAATAGCGTTGACGTCATGTAATAAAGAAATAACCCCCAGACCCTGGCACGTGATTCTGGAATTGGGTGCTCTCCCCAGGTAAATGTCTTAGAAAACATACTTGTACAAAGGGCAGTAAAAGCAGAAACCTAGAAGGAACCATGTGAATGAGATTACAGACCCCGATGCAATTCCTTTTTAAGATTTTTCTCCTGAATTAAAATAAGATGCTTTAGTAAAGAAGTGCTCTCTGTGTCCAGCACAGGGTAGTGGGGGTAGGTAACAGTAAGACTGTTGCTTTTACTAACACTTTGCCTTAAATGGTGACTACACTGCAGGACTGACCGTTTTTCAATGGATATCTCTGAGGACTATGCAACCCAACTGATACTGGAGCTCACAATGTTACCCCCTTCCCATGATGGCAACTGTGGTGTGGTACACAAAGCCTTCCTACACATAAGGACTGTGCTGTGTATCACAACCTTCACTGCAGAGCTGCTATACTCTTTTGGAAGAAACCTGCTACTGACAGGCTGCCATTCTTTAACAAAGTGCCAGTGCTACACCTCTACCAATAAAGACACCATGCTACTTGGCTAATTATATAAGATGGTGTGAAGGCTGCCAGCCTAGCTAGATAGAATTTTGGAGATAATCCTGTCATCAGTAAATATTAATGTAAACCACAGGCTTGTTGTCTTAAATGGTAAAAACAGTGTTACATGTGGAACTGAAAAAAATGTAACAGTGCACTCTACTGACCAAGTAAAGCATGTTGTGACCCTTTGATCTAAACACGGCTCAGGCCAGTCTAGATGAAGAAATTCTTGCTATTGTTGTAAGGCCAGAGTTAATGGCCAGAATTTGCATGCATAAATGTCCTTTATTGCTCTGGTTTCTGCCCAGAGGTGAAGAATGTAAATGTAGTTTCTGTTAGCCTGGGAACCCAGGAAAGTGTGAAAAATTATGTAATGTGAACCAGGAATGTGATTCTAAAAACAGAGAGAATCAGAGAGCATTAAGCATTTTTGTCTTGACCATCCAACTCAGCACTGTCTTGCTCTATATGTAAGTTTATCTTAGACTTGTGTTTTCTCTTAGAAATAGCTAGAAACTAGAAAGATTAGACTAAGTGTTTTTCTGTGATGTCAGAACTGCACTGCTGAATTATTTTAGGTATTTCTCTGTGATCTCTGAACTCTTGACTAGCAATGTGTAGTACAAAGTATTGTCTTGTGTTTTGACTATTTGTTATTAAATATTTTTAAACCCTTTCAACTGTGGCTGTTTTTGTAGAGATAATTTAAGCTCTTTACAGTACGTGCATGCCTTTGGTAAAACTGTACAAAGCCACTCCAATAGATTTAGCCCTGGGCTATACTACCAATTGGATAATAATATTGCACAGTAATAATTGGACACCTTTTTAAGGGCCTTTGAGTAGCTGATAAATATTAGTGGGTGGTGGCAGCTGGTACTACTGTATAGTCTGGGAAAAAGGAGCACAGCTGGAGAACCTGTGCCAGTCTTTCCCAGGAATGTCTGTGTGGTTGTATAAACGCTTCTCAATGTGTGTGTGTGTGTGTGTGTGTGTGTGTGTGTGTGTGTGTGTGTGTGTGTGTGTTTGTCAGCTACCTGGGCAGGGACAAGAAGCACTGGCTCGACAGAGAGAATGTTGGAGGTTTTAGCTTGCCCGCTAGGCTGAGATCTGGACCCTATAGCTGTGCCAGTGGGGAGTCTTATTGGGGACCTGGAGAGCGAGGGAGCGACCAGCCTTGGACTAACTGTGATCTCTGTGTGCTCTTAAGGGAAATTGCACTTTACTCTGTGTATTTGTTATCCTTTCATCCTATATGAGACGCCCCTCACTGGTGTTAGTGGTGAGGATTGAGGCTCCTTGATTGCTGGGCCAGGGCACGGGCGTCACAGATGGCATATTAATAAATGCCCTGCTTTCGTTTGCTGTACTACAACATTTTCTTTGTACATCTCACTACTAAGGAATGCAGTTAAGCAAAATGCTCTAATAATAAAAAAGTTTTCCAGCAGGGCTATGGCCATGAAGTGGTAAACAACACAGCTAAATTTACCAATCCCCCTGTATCTGCATACTATAAAATGGAAAAGTGCATTTAGTTAATCTCTCCTCAAAGTGCTGCATTTGAGAAGAAAAGAAAAACACACGTTTCAGTGGTGCAACATGCATGTGTTTTTTCTTGTATTCTGCCCCTGAAACAGTCCGCTGACTAGTACTTTATACAGTAAAAGCAGTACCCATTGCACTGCAGTTGATGACACTATCACCCATCTATAGATATCATGAAATTCCTCACTGACACTTCTTCTTCTTTCGGCTTTTCCCGGTTAGGGGTCGCCACAGCAGATCACCTGTCCGCTCATGATTGGCAGTGGAGTTTTACAGTGTCAAGTTGCCAGCCCAGCACCCAACCTTCCACAGAAGGCACACACACACACACACACGCACTCACACCTAGGCCAATTTAGATTGTCCAATCCACCTGCAGCATGTCTTTGGGATGTGGGAGGAAACTGGAGCATCCGGAGGAAACCCACGCGACCACAGGGAGGACATGCAGACTCCGCACAGAAGGCACCCCAGCCGAGGATCGAACGTGAGAACCTCTTGCTGTGAGGCGATAATGCTAACCACTGCACCACCGTGGCCACCCCAAATTTCTCACTGGCACTACAATGGCAAAATAGCTGCAACTGCATAAATCATACAGAGCCACTTACAAACATGCACTGTTGCACACTGAACTACCTGCCTTTGATAACACTGTGTGGACCATTGTGTTTCAGCAACTGTGTATATATATATATATATATATATATATATATATATACATACATACATATATATATATATATATATATACATACATACATATATATATTTTTGTATAGCATGATGGAGAAAATAGTTTTAATGTGGGTGTTAAAACAATTTAATGACTACAGCCCACCTGCTTTAGTCAGTACTCTCCAAACACAGATATTCACTGTGCATGATTTTTTTTTAACTGTGTGAAATGCACAATTTTCCTTGTGAGAAAGGGGCTTAGAGATTGTCCTAAAGTGAGGACTACATACTTAATCATATTGTGTATGGTGGCTACATACAAAACTTTTACCTCAGTTAAACTGTATATCCATTTAAAAGGACAGGTGGACAGCTGTGGGTAACTGTGTATTGGGCTTTGTTAGTGTCTGTGTGTGTGAAAATGATGGCACCTCCGGAAGGCTTGCCCACTGGGTACACCCCTAACAAACAGGATGACGAGGCTGAGTCTGATTGAAGGAGGATTGAAGGCCAACAATCACTGGGACATAAAGCATAAAGAAAAAATACACCACAGTTAATTAATGTTTTGCACTGAGTGGGAGTTAAAACCCTCCCATTAAAAAGCACACAAGTGAAACAAAATTAACTGCTAACAGCTAGTCCTCTATAGTTCTGAGTACATTACAGTTAACCAAGTTTTGCAAAGCCTTAGGGTTAAGGGCAGCCACATTCCTCCCATAATGATATGTAAACTGGAAAAAATAAAAGTTTCTTCATATTTCACTGGCATAAAGAATCACTCTCAGCCTCTGTCTTTCGGCTTTTCTGGTTAGGGGTCGCCACAGCGGAACTCTGGTCCGATAATGATTGGCAGTGAATTTTTGCGATGTCTAGTTGCCAGCCTGGCGCCCATCCTTCAAGGAAAGCACACCGACTCACGCACGCACCTACCTGCATGTCTTTTAAAGTGAATTTGACCACGGGGAGGACATGCGGACTCTGCAAAGAAGGCACTTCAGCCGAGAATCGAACCAGAGAGCCTCTTGCTGTGAGGCGACATTCCTAACCGCGGCTTAAAAACTCACTCTCATGCTAATTCTAAAAATTCCAAACACACTACAGTTTATGCTTTTCACAGACGTGGGGGTCAGGATGCAGCTCCCCTTTCAAATACTGGAAAAAAAAAACTTCACTGACCATCAATACCCTCTTAACTGGAACAAGACATAGTTTCAAACACTTAATTTATGTATAAGACTAAAACATGCCCAAAGATGGACATGATATCAGGGGAGCAAGCAAGTAATGTAAACAACTGCCAAAACAGCAGTGTCCTTCATAATCGTAACAGGAAACACATCTCTGTAACACAAAACTACACCAAAGAAAGAAAGCAGAGCTATGACAAAAAACACGCTCACACACATTGAAGGACGAAGATGCACAAAGGCAGATAGCACAGTTTAAAAAGTGCAAGGAGCCAGTTAAGTGCTAAACTGCAAAGTTTGTGCTATCAGACTTAACAAAGACAGAAGAATTTTCACAGTTATGTCCTCACCAGGATTGAATGCTATCATCATGAATGTTCTCTTTACAGGTATGGTATTTCTGTACATTTTTGCTGAGGATGGAGGTGGCAGTCCATCCCACAAAGAAATGCACTTTAACATCTTCTTCAGATTAAACACACACTCTTAAGCATCAGGATGTTGGGTTTATAACTTAAGAAATATATGGAAAATATGTTACATGATGGGAGGTTTAAGGAAAAGAAGCAATAAATTCCAAAATACAGAGCAGTACTGGAGAAGCATAGGGTTAAGATGAGTATTTATTTCAGTTTTAAAATGTGTTATACTTTTGAAAAAAAAAATAACAACATGCTTTGACAGGCACATTACATTATAAATACTACAAAAACAAAACAAATCTACACAAAAAACAACTATGCCAAGTCACAGTCATAACGTGGGCATACAGCTGTAGGACTCTGTGACCTCGTTAGTGACAATCGCCAGGTGGGGCTTGCTACTGCACACCCCTAATAATGCCTTAAGCTGAAAAGTTTGAGACTTCGGTTTGATTCCCAATCAACGCCACCTGCCTAATGAATGTTACTGACAAAAATAAAAGCATAATAATTAAAAAAACAACTTAACTTTCTTCTGCTCTTAGTTCCAACCTAAAATGGCAACACTGGCGAGTCCCTTAACACTACAACACCAGCTGTTCTAAAAATAAGTGAAAAGCTTCTTGTTAATGGAAAAAATTGAAGCGAGAAGAATGACAAGAAAAGACAGACCTATAATGACGATGGCAAAAGAGATGAAAAAGGATATGTCATGTTGAGTTTTATAGAAGGCATGCGACTCACTTGAAAGAAAGAAAACATATGGTACATGTGGAAAAGAGAAAAACTGATGAGGCAGTGTCACAGCAAGAAACATGAGAGGAAATGCAATAAAAATACTGAGAGGTTCAGACTAGACAAGAAGAGGGAAAAATGCATGGGCTATACACAAGAAAGCTAGTTATGGAGATGAGCATATAGCCATCACATGAAGCAAAGGACGGTTAATAAACCACATGAAGTTCTGATGAGAGTGACAGCAAGGAATATGCTAATACAGAATACCATAAATGTAGACCTGCTATGGGGAAGCAAAGTGAAAATCCTTTTCTCTTTGTCATAGTTAATTCAACAGTTCATTAAAAACAATGAAAAATGGGTCTGTGTGCTAAGCATAAAAAAGCAGTTCTGGCATGTCAAAAGGTTGAAATTAAACAGACGTACATCATCTGAGCACATTGATCAGCAGAATTGCACTGCTTCTTTTAAGGAGTTATGATCATCTTACCTTTGGGGCTCGTGCAATCTTCTGCCACAGAAAGCTTTTTTTCTAGCAAGTCAGATTTAGCTGTTTACAATGCTGTCTTGATGTCTTCTGATTCTGCTTTCAGTGCCTTCTTTTCTTGTAGCTGGCTGAGTGACGTACGTCGCTGCTTTGTTTTCTTCCGCTGACTCCCAGATGTCACTATACTCAGGATGCAGTAGCTCTGTAAGGGTTAGGCTCTGGGGTCTTATTTTATAGCCTACTTTTAGAAGTTTCTAGAAAGAAGTATAGGAACTATGAGACTCTGTCTTTGCCAAGCTGGCAAAAGAAACTGTATCCACTAACTAGACGCCACTCCCACTGCTGTTCAGAAGAAGGGAGGGAAACCATCCATCCCTGCATCTGTCTACTTGTTGTAACTAGTAGAAAAAACAGATTTTTTTTAATTTTTTTAAGGGGGAGAGGATTGTGGAGGTGGGATTGCATCAGTTTAGGAGTTATTCAAGCCAAAATTAGCAGAATATTGCATCAGCTGAGCAGACTCTGATGTAAATTAATACAATGCTTAGCCTGCATTTTAGAAGTCGTGGGTGTTTTGCACAGAACATATTCAATTCCGCTGAGAATGTCCTAATCTTTTGGAGCTGCTAAGTAGTGGGATGTTGGGTTAGCTGAAGTTCTGCAGTAACTTTAGCAATTTACTTGCATCACAGCACTGCACTGCATAGTAAGCATTTCTTACAGGGACATTAACATGGATCTCAAGAATTTCTGTAGGTCGGATATTTACAGCAGTGACCAATCAGGGCAAGTAGGCTGAAGGCCAGACTTAAAAAGGAACCCTTGCAGACGACAATGAAAGCTGTTACCTGCTCTTCCATTCCCCTTTTCAGCAGCTGTTCTAATCAAAAGGCATGTGAACAAATAGGTGATAAGAATGAAAGTACATGAACAGGCAAGCCACCCCCATGTCACAGCACAGAATTACAAGTCCAGACTGGCATTAAAGGTTTTGGATGAACTTTTGGCAACAGCACCTGAGGAAGTCATGAAAGATGGTTACGTACTGCAAACACATAGGGTGAGCCATGCCTCTCCCATATTGCAATTTAGATGAGTGTATAAAAGTAGGTACAGGAAATGGTTTGTATCTGACAGAATTTTGCCTAATACTTCACGGTAAAAATATTGTTTGATACCTATGTGTTCACTGAGTTAGTCTCTTAAGGGTACGCAAACAACCCTGACACTTGCCCAAGATAAAATATAATTCAGGGGCAGTCAAGGACAAAAGTAGTGCAAGCTTCCAATTTTTTAAGCTTCCCATCTCTTCCTTATTAGTTCAGACGGACAGTCCTGACCACGGTCCCACTTCATATACCCCCACACACTCACACATTATTTTGTTTTGTCCTCAGTTATTGAGAAAGAGGTTAAGGGGTATGCCCAACTCTCATTTCCCAATGTAAGGATGACAGTTTGCTGCAGGACCATGCCCTTTATTACCCATAGTTCTGTAGCAGCAGTTCAGTGTACAAGAGATTGTATTATTGACTGTCACGATAGGGTTGCCACCTTTTCAAATGGCCAAAGTGGGACATTTTCAGGAAAACATCAGATTTTACAGGCCGACACATACCCACGGTCAGTACAAAGGATAGAACTTAACTTTTTTGCCTAAATAATACTTTATTCTTGTAGCATTTTAGTTGCTTATTCTGTTTCTTATAACATTTAGGTATTTTAGATACAGAATAACTCTTTTATGCAACTATTACATAAAATATAGGACATAATTATGTCGTATAATCTCAGGACATTTGCCATTTTTAATATTTTTTTGTCAGGACACAACTGCCCAAAGAGGGACTGTCCCTCGCAAAGTGGGACAGGTGGCAACCCTAGCGCGTTATGAGTGACTCGATATGTAGAATCTCACTAGGTTCGTAACTCCGGAATCCACTGTAGAAACCACTGATGGAGCCACACCTGCAAGTGCACCCCCACCCCCAAACACACACACACACACACACACAAAAGCGTATATAATACTGTCATACTGGCCGCTGCCGGTAAGCCATTCATTATTGATCACTTTTGTATGGCAAGTGGATGCTTTACCCCTCTACTTCAGTTTCGTTTTCTTAACCTGGCAATGTTAATTCAGCTACATTAACGACTTCCCTCTTTCTAAACATGACTGATGTAGACGTAGCAATAAGTAGGTATTCTCTCAATAAGACAGAATCAGCAGTGTAAGTGTCAAGTGGGACTGTTAAGTGGTTCTGACACAGTAAAAGATGAAAAAGAAAACAAGTTTTACCTATACGGTTAAGGGTGTTATTTTTTCTTATTTTACAAGCGGTGAGTAGGTTATGCGAGACTGCTGTTGCAGAACTCTTCTCAAGTTTATAACTGAGCAATTCATGCATATCGCTGACCTGCACAGATTTTCACAGAATGTCCATATTATTATATTTTTCAGAAAATGCATGCTAACACAAAACATGTAATTGTAGCAACTTTCTAAGTTTATACAAGCAATATTTAAAAATTTCCTTTTTTTTGCCTTTGTCCGCCCCTTACTTTCGGCTTTGTCCAGATTTCTTGCGGTAAGAATCTGAAAGGTATGATCATGTGATATTCTTTTGCTAGTGTCCTGATCCAAAGCGTTTACCTTTTCCGCGGGAGGTTTCGTTAAGGGCTTTAGTTTCTAAGTTCTAACATCCCAAAAACACTTAATATGTGGAGGAGCGACTTTCATACACCGTCGAAGTATGCGTGCTTTTCACAGCCTGCGTGAGTCTCTGCATATATAGCTCTCAACTGTACAGATCCTCGCCTCATGTGTTTTGCCCGTTTTTAATAAAAATTGTGGTTTGTCGGCAAATTATTGGCACGTCATTAAATACTGAATACAGAAAATAATACCAGGCATTTTGAGTTTCAGACTTAGTAACTTTCAGTAATTTCGTGCTAAAGCAAAACCTATTATTATATCAACTTTGTAAGCGCAATATTTAAAATTGTCCCTATTTTTTGGGCCTTTGCCTCCCCCCCCCCCCCAATTATTTATGTCTTTGTCCAGATTTCTTGCTCTAAGTAGAGGTATGTATGTGAACGATGTCATATTCGCCATACTGTCTCCGTGAACCTTTGTCTTTGCCTTAAGCCCATTAACTTTTGGGTCCCCCGCGAGTCCGCGACACTAACTGAAGGGGTGAACATGAACATGTATTCGTCCACACTGTGGGCAACAAACAGCAGTGCTCACAGAATTTTGGAGAGATGTGCGAGTCTCGTTTTTGTACATAAAGTTTGCAGCAGAATCATGAAGAATTTTATGACAAATAAAACCAGAATTTCAGTGCCTGTACAAGTGATACGCTTCCCTCCCCCACCTGCCACGTCTACAGACGATGGGTGAAGAAAAAATATCTTGAGTTTCTAGAACTTTTTTCTCAGCCCTGTGGAATCAGCTGGGACTCGCCCCATGCCTATGTCTCCTCCCCACCCCCATCCTTGCATGTTATACAAATGTAGCAGGCTTGCCGTTTATTCAGCTTGCTTTCTGTTCTTTACATTTTCTCAAAACCCTCTAAACTGGTGAATACAAAAGCATTATTTTTTTACGATTTCTCAACTGAACGTATGTGTTAATGGTACTTACAGTGTAGAGTAGTGGTAATCGTAAACACTAAAACTAATTCACTTAATCAGACTGAAGACTTTTCAGCAAAAAGCATAGGCCACTAGAACCGAGAAAAACATATAACCTTTTGTTGAATAATCAGCATTACCTGTAGGGGAACTCCACACTGGGGAACATGCAGTGTTTTGCAGTAATACTTATACCCTCTTAACCGGTTAACTACTGAGCATTTCAGGTGGTTTATGCCCAGAGTGCTGACTGTTTTAAGAAATTTTTCTTTGTATATAAAGGACTATCTCTAAAATGGTACAATATTTCATGCTGTAGGTGGATTGGACACTCTAAATTGGCCCTAGGCATGAGTGCGTGCATGTGTGTGCCTTCTGTGGAAGGTTGGGCGCCGAGCTGGCAACTCGACACCGTAAAATTCCACTGCCAATCATGAGCGGACAGGTGATCCGCTGTGGCGACCCCTAACCGGGATAAGCCGAAAGAAGCAGATTTAGTCATGATGCATTCAAGTATTGCTACTGACTTCTTTGTTTATAAAACTCCCTTACTTTGCACCGTTAACCTTAAAAGGCAAATAAGCAGTTGGTTGTTTGTTTATTTATTTGTGTTGAATTTTAATGAAAAAATATTTTAATTTTTTATACCTCAGCATAAGCAAATAATAAAAAGATCACTTTTTACAGAAACGCATACATCTCAATAGTATTATATATACATTTATATTTTTGGAAGCTTTTTTTTTTCTTTATTGCAAGGACAACTCCGCTGTTCTTGTAAATGTTGCATCTGTTCATTTATAAAGGCTATTCAGGGCTAAGTGCCCCATAATTTCAAATGAAAATGTCACACTGGTGATTCAAGATATTCTTATGAAATTTCTTACTAGGGTATCAACCAAGAGATCATTCAAGCCTAGCAGTTTCATCCCAATGTAATACCATAGATACTATAGTTAATACCCAGGATTGTATTCAGTAATAACTGCCCATGTCCAGCAGGTTTGTGGGTGCTATCCCCGGTAAGAATTTACCGTGCCCCATCCACTTGTCCAGGTTCCTTTAGAACAGTGTCATAGAGGTGCTCTGCTTCACATTAATTGGCAGCCTATTCCAAAAACATGGCAGTCGCTGGGAGACAAATTTGTTGCTCCATCACATCCTATTCAAGTTGCAGGCCATATTTAGGTCCCTGGAACAGGTACCTCTAGTCCTCAGCAAAAAGAAACCAAACCACACTCCGAGTCACCAGAGAAACAATAAAACGTGAAGAAACCAAACACTGGAAGGCTCACCACAGCACAAAATCCTGTAACAATCTGGAGTAATGTATGACTTTTGGATAAACGAACACCTTTAGGCCCTCCAAGACTGTTTTCTGCTGTGTTGCAGGACTTTTGTAGGCCTATGTCAGCAGGCTGGTAGTCCTGTGTTGTCAGAAGAATCACCTCTAGTACCTCTAGTCCTGTTTGATTTACGGTTGTGCAGCAGATTCATTAGGTTTGGATCGGAGTTTGCTCTGTAAGCCAAGCATAAGTCTCCCCTAAGAAGTCTATACGATACAGAGTATAATGACAGAGACTTTAGTCAGTCTGTGTAAGGCATGTGCTGGAGTCCCTTGATCTTCTTTGTCAGAAACCTCTGAAGGCTCTCCAATTGCTGCAGGTGCTGTACTGTACATGCCAAAAGGGGCGTTATACTCCATTATGGGCCTAATTAGTGACTAATATAGAGGGGGGGTTAAAACCTCCTTTGCTCTAGAGGTTATGCCTTTGCTGATCGTGTGCTACCTAGAAAGCCTTCCTTACTACAGTAGACACATGGTGGTCAAATATAACGTTGCAGTCTACTTGTGATCCCAGATCCCTTACCACTTCATTGGTACTTAGGATATTGTTGTTAACCTGATAGTGTGAAGCGATATTGTTTTTACTGAAGGGAATGATGATGCATTTCTTTGCATTCAGTTTGAGACCATGACTAAGACATCAGTCTTTGGTCTGTGTAAGACCCTCCTGAAGTATACTGACATCATTTGGGGATTCAGTAATTGCACCCAGTTTGCAGTCATCTGCAAACCTATAAAAAAAAAAATTGATCAAATGAAAAAAAAAGAACACATAAGTTACTTAAGAAAAGAATGCGGCGCTTAAAGTTAAATCATAAACTTCATCAGACCTATGAACCACCAGTCTGATGTTGATTTTAACATAAACGGTGCCGCTTCATTTATTATTAAGGTCTTGTGTGTGAGCCTTCTTCCTCCTGTTCCAGTATTTTGGTTTAGTCATCTGCAAACCTGCAAAGCCACAGCCTCTTAGGTTTGGCCTGAGCTTCTGAGAAGTATATACAAAACAGTAGGGTGTCCAGCACTGACCCTTTTAGCACCCCACTGGTGACATGTCTGCTGGTTGATGTGGAGTCACCCACTTTAATAGTGTGTGACCGATTTGTTAGTCAGCTGGTAACCCATCTTGCAACAAAGGGGTGTACATTCATTTTGCTAAGTTTTATTGGTAATGCCTGAGTGTGGGACTGTATCAAAGGCCTTTGCCAAGTTGAGGTATGCTGTGTGCACAGATTTGCCCTTGTCAGTGGCCCTGGTCACATTTTCGAAGAAATCCACCAGATTTAACAGACAGGATCTGCCCTTGACAAAGCCAAATTTGGTCAAATCCAGGGTTTGGAGGTCGCTTATGTCTTTATTCATGAGGTCCATGATGATATATTCCATAGCCTTACAGATAAGGCTGGTCAGACTTATGGGTCTATATTTCACCGCGTCTGTTGCTAAGTCACTTTTGTGGAGGGGAATAACTGTTGCTGTTCTCCATTCCGCCAGAACAAAGCCTGTAGATAGGCTATGATTGAATAGGGTATTTAATGATGATGCTAGTTCATGTTTTAGTTTGTTTAGAAGATAGTCTGAGATGCTGTCTGGTCCCACAGGGGCTATGTTTTTTGCTTTAGACAAGGCTTTAAAGACCTGCTCTTTGGATATGTAGGATGGGGGAGGATTGAGGGCAAGGTTTGTGATAAGTCTGGAGGAGATAAGGGAGTGAAATTGTCACCAGATCTGTCCACTAGCAGGTTTGCTATCTCTGTAGGATCAGTGTGTGTGATACAGTTAGTTACAAGTTTGGCACATGCTTGGGTCTTACTTGTTAGGCTACGTATATAACTATAAAAGACATTACGGTCATCTATGGATGTGATTGCTAGATTTTTCTCAACGTTGCCTTTAGAGGATTTGACACGTTGTCTTATTTTCCTGTTGAGGCTGAGAATGGTGCTTTTCCATTGTTAGGGCCTCGCCTTACCTTAGTTCTCTTAGACAGGTTACATACTGCTTACTTTTGCTCATCACCACCTCAGTCATAAACAAAGCTTTACAGACCATATCAAATAAAATATGCCAATATATCACCAGTTCTTGATATCCAAAGCAAATTGGCTACTAGTTCAAGCCAGAGCTTCTTCTGGGCGCCCTACTTTTCAGGCTACACCACAAAGGCACCCTGTCTCTGCTTGCAATGAAACTCATCACAAGCACACCAACATACAGCCTAAGAAGCCAAGCTCGAGATGGCCATACATTCCAACCCCCTTCTATCAAGTTGCAAACTTCAGACCATAGCTTCTCTGTACTTGCTCCCAAACTGCAGCACTCTCTTCCTCATCATCTCACTGAGAATACAAACTGCACAAAATTCAGGCCTTAATTCAAACAGTTCCTAGAAAAACAATAAAAAGGCAAATATCAGAATACAGGGCATATCACATAATCCACTAAAGTTCCTCTAGATGCTATTTTTCCTCATCAGAATTAGTGTGAATCATGGCAAGAAGACGCCAGTGTAAAGATAGAGCACTTTTCATAATCTCAACCTATGCTCCACAGCAGGGCCGTGATGGTGAGGAAAAGAGTGCATTTAGGCAACAGTTGCAGAAGCTACAAGATGAAGCAAGTCAACATGAATTGGTGTTGATAATGGGTGACCTAACAACATATTGGGGCAGACAGAACAGGTTATGAGGATTGACTGGTCCATGTGGGCTGGCCAACAGGAATAAAGCAGGAGAAATCATTCTAGACTTCTGTCTGACAAATGGTTGATGGTGTTCAACACATGGTTCAGCAAGACAGACAGTCACAAGATTACATACAAGAATGACCAACATGCAATTCCGGTACAGACTTCCTCCTAGTAAGGATAGGGCACTGGAGTAGAATCAGTGATTGCAAAGTCATTCCTAGTGAATCAGTTGCCCCATAGCATAAACCACTGGTTGTCACAATCCCCTGCAAGCAGTGGTCAGAGAAGGCTCTAAGGTCAACAGAGACTAGGCTGAAGACCTGGAAGTTAGCTGGAGAGGAAACATAAGAGTTCAATGAATTCTTCAGGGCTCTAGCACCTCAGGAAGAAGAAGAAATAGATGGAGTTGAAGAAAAATAGCAGTGCCTTAAAAGAGTATATGTGAGAACTATAGAAGAGATATCTGTCCAAGCCAGGTATAGGAATAAGGTACATAAGGAAAGCTGGTGGTGGAATGCAAAAGTCCAGGAAGTCATCAAAAGAAAGAAGGAGTGCAGGAAAAAAATGGGAGATGGCAAAAAAGATGGACCAGGCTAAGAAGGAATACTGGTTGTGTAACAAAAGGCTAAAAGCAGAGTTGCAGTAGCAAAGAACTAGGCATCAGAGGCACTCTACCAGCTTCTGGAAAGTGACTTGGTAGATGGTACAAAGGAACTCTATCAGGTTACAGGCAAAGCCAGAGAAATAAAGATGATAGTCAGACACCCTTCCTAAGGAATGTTAGAAACAACCTGTTCATCAGTCCACAGGACATCAAAGGCAGATAGAAGGAGTACTTCTAGCAGCTTTGAATGAAGAAAACCCCACAGAGGCTATAATGGCTGGTCCCAGACATATCCTGTTATGAAAGAAGAGGAGGAGCCTACTCTAGAGGAAGTAAGAAAAGCACTAATGAAAATGAAGTCAGGGAAAGCAGCAGATATGATCAAAATGTTGGGTGAGATAGAGGAGAAATAGCAAAGTCTCATGGCAGTGTAAAGAGAAAGGAGTATTCCAAATTATTGGAGAATGAGCATAATGGTGCCGGTGTACAAGAACAAAGGGGGCATCCACAACAGTGAGCAGTTTAGAGATATTAAACTCATGTCGCACTGGATTTAAGTTCTGGAGAGGGCGACTGATAACCAAATACACAGAGTAGTAAATAATAAGATGGGAGGTGAGCAGTTTAGATTCAATTAGGATTCAGCACAACTGAACCAATGTTTGCAGTGAGACATATAGTTAAGAAGAAGCTAGAGATGAGGAAAGAGTCCAATAAGGCATTCCTAGACTTAGAGAAAGCATTAAGAAAGCTGATTTGGGTAGTCCTGATTGCAGTGGCATGAAATCCCAGAAACGCCGGTAGAATTAGTCCATGCTATGTACAAGGACCCAATGATTCAAGTGCAAACAGTGTTCCATCTCACAGAGGGGTTCCCAGTGGGAGTGGGTGTACATCAGGGTTCAGCTCTGAGTCCACTGCTGTTCATAATGGTGATGGATTACATTAGCAAACAGGTTGGAGTGGACAGATCAACAAAGTTGCTGTATGCAGATGATGTGGCATTTCAGATTCTGAGCAATAGCTTCAGCCAATGACAGGGGAATGGAATGCAAACCTAGAGATATATGGGATGAAACTGAGTAGAGATAAGACAGCTGTAATGGCAGCAAATTGGGAAATCCAAAGAAGATGATCATTAGGATAAACGGGAAAATAGTGGAACAAGTTAACAGCTTCAAGTATCTGGAAAGGGTGGTTAAGGAGAAGAGAAGTCTTAATGAGGAGGTCAAAACTATAATCAGAGAAAAACAAGAAAGCTAGAATCAGAGTGGCTGTAGCCAACTGTCACAGTGTCATGGGTAGTATATGACAGAAGAGTGCCAGAGAAACTGAAAAGTAAGGTGTACATGATAATGGTGCAATCAGTGGTGCAAAAGTATGGTACAGAAACCTTGGTAGTGAAGGCAGACCAGCTGGGGAAACTAGAGGTGACAGAGATGAAGTGCCTGAGATGAGTATTAGGATGCACACTGTGAGACAGATGAAGAAATGAGGACATAAGAGCAGAAGCCAAAGTTGTTCCTGTTGTAGAGAAGGTCAAAGGGAATAGATTATGGTGGTTCAGGCACATGTGCTGGAAAGTGGAAGACAATATGAAAAGATGATTTGGGGCAGACAAAAAGAGAGCAAGAGGAAATGGTGTGCAGCAAAGAGATGGATGGATTGTGTGACAGAAAACCTGTGACAGTCAAGCATAACTGTCAAAGAAGCTAGGAGATCGCTCGTCACTTGAGAGAGTTGGTGACAGTTGACGTAACACAATGACCCCCATGTAGAAAATGGGAAAAAGGGGATTGGTGATGACGATATCAATGATGACAGGTACATTATTTTTCCATATTATACCTTTGCTACCTCAATTCTCCATTGTAACTTTTATTGTTCTGTCTTATTTATTTTATTTATTTATTTTAATTTTTTTTAAATATCCTTTGTTGACTGGGTTAATCCCGTTTGGCTAGTGGTCTCTTTTCAAGGTAGACCCAAGGTGATATTTATAATACTAGGGGAACATCTGGCCACAGCATCAGGGAACCTCCACTCCTCTTTTCAAAAGCTACTACTAACTCATGCAGCTGGGACCTCTGTTTAACATCTTATTTGAAGGATGACACTCTCAGGAGTGCAGACACCCCACCTCCCATGCTGCAATCATGAAAATAGGTGCATAGTATTGTTGTTTGCATTCAATTTTTTGTGTTGGCTTTAGTACCTATGACTATTTTAATCTAATTATTTTCTGTGTTAATGTTTTACTGTTCTGCATGTAACCTAGATCCTGCATTTGTTTGTGCTATGATAAATACTTTACTTTTGAATGTATGCATGCTTATGAATGAGAGCAAGATCAATCAAGCCATTATTTTACACTTGCTAAACAGAGCTTTTGCTGTTTATCAAGTGTAAAAACTAAATGAAACAGTAAAAAGTGTGTGTGTGTGTGTGTGTGTGTGTGTGTGTGTGTGTGTGTGTGTGTGTGTGTGTGTGTGTGTGTGTGTCTGTGTGTGAAGTAAATGCATGCTTGTGTGCATGAAAGTGAGGTGTGTGCAAGTGCAAGTGAGAGAGAGTGTGAAGAGCGAAAGAGATCGAGGACTGGCAGCAATAGCAGTTAAGAGGTTTGCACTTTGCATACCTCTCGCCCTATTAGCTCAATATGTCTCGATAAAGATTAAAATAAAGGGGAAATAAAGGATCAAAATAGGAACACATTTTAAGTATTGCTGTTATACAGTCAAAGTTATGTGAATAATAGGATTTGTGTTAGCATGCATTTTCTGAAGAGCAAATGTGTATGTATGAGAGAGTGAAATCGATCATCCAGTGATAGCAGCAGGGAAGAGGTTTGCAACCTTCTCAACCTCTTAGCTCAAGATATCTGGATAAAGCCTGAAATAAAGGGGGAACAAGGTTCAAAAATAGCAGCAGGTTTTAAATATTGTTATAAAATTACAAAGTAGCTTAAATAACAGGACTTGTGTTGGCATGAATTTTCTGAAGGAAATAAAATCTAAGTAATTATTTAGTGACTTCAATACCAATGACTGGCAGCAAACCACACATTTTAGGAGTAAGGAACCAAAAAATAAAATAAATATCTAGATATTTTTTAAATGTTATATTCTAGATGTAAAATGCTTCCTCCAGGACCATTTACATTATATTACAGCAACTTTGAAACGGGTCTATATGACGCTATGGAATGGACTAAATAGCGAATGCTATTTAGTCAATCCGATACTGTTGAAATGGCAAAATAACGAAGTCATGGAACATCGAATTTTTTCCCAGGGGAAAAATTTGGTGGGCCGTCTTCGGGACTTTATTTCCTCCACTATGGTGCGATTTCGGAGTTGATATATTTAAATAGGGGGTGTGTGGAATTTGTGTTTAAGTTTATTTTTTGGTTTTACGGAGCAGCAAATTTTTTCCCTGGGAAAAAATCCTCTGTTCCGTTTGTTCGATATTTTGTTGTTTCGATATTATCGGTATGATGAAATAGCATTCACTATTTACATTGTACGATAATATGATATAGACACCTTTGAACCATTAGGTAGAGGAACTATTTTACACTTTAAATATATAAAAATATATTAATGAAAAAAGTAAGTAAGTAAAACGCAACAGTTTGACAGATAGTCCATTCTCTAAGCGCAATAATGCCCTCCAGGGTGTGTGTTCTTGTGGAAATAACGCCCTTCCAGGGGTGTAGAGGCCCTGCCCTGTGGTGTTCGGCCTCAGAACACTCCTGGACGAGCATTATTTCTTCAGTAACACACACACTCTGTTGAGTATTATTGCTTGCTTGAAGTATACCTTTATCCATAGCAATTCATTCTTGAGGAGAAGAGAGGTAGCATTTTTTTTTCTCGACCAAAAGAGAGATTTGCAGATGTTTTACATAAGTAACTGTTAGAAAAATATGTAATAAGTAATAGTAATATACATGCTTAACGCATTCGAGATTTAAAAGGGTTAATACACTTATTCTGTTCACACTGCATGAATCTGCACAGCCATTAGAAACTTAACAAGAAGCATTCTATGTATGCTAATGTCATGAAAATAATAAGAAGTAATTAATTTCTGCTAGTGTCATGAAAATTAACAAAGGGATATTAATTTCTGCTTATGCCATTAGAAAACATGCAGCTGTTAGAAGCTATTGATAAAGAAAACAATAGATGCTTGAAAGTTTAAACAGTAGTCAGCATTACTTGTACTAAAGCTAGAAATGTACCTTGAATCTAGGTAAAATGTAACACATGTATTAGAGCAGTACAATAGAAGAATTGAAATGCTGAAATGGACTGACATAAACCCAAGGCCAGGTTGTTTTTCTCAAAATGTTTTGCAGAATGATAGATATTTTAACTTGGTCAGCAATAAGTCTAACAATATTTTCTGTAAAACAGACAGAAAGCTGTGTCTACGTCAGCAATAGCATGTAACATTTTCTATGTGACAGGAAGAAAACTGTATAATTATAACCTACTAATCATTAATCATTCAGACAAATCTTGTGCCTACATGCTTTGTCTCCTTGCTGCAAGTAATAAAGGGTGCCTTGCTTGAACCTAACGTGAATTGGTCTTTGAAGTTTTTTCCTTTGACAGTAACCCTAATCTGATGTTGGAAATTTAGTTGTGCATCAAGCCAAATTTCTAGTTTGCAAAAAATGTTTTGTTAGTTCTATAGGGATATGATTATTATTGAGTGTTTGCGAAATTTAGTTTAGTGGGTAATGATTTTAACTTTTGTTTAGCATAACATACCATGTTCTGTTATTATTATTATTTTTTTTTTGAAGTTGAGAATGAGGTTCATTGTATAGAACTGGGCAAACAGGTGGTTAAAGTCTACCGGTAATTCTGATGAAACAGTGGAGGGGGAGGGGAAGATGAGGATCTGTAAGTTGTCATGCCATCAATCTTTAGTACAATGGGGATGAGAGGAAAATGAGAAGAAAATGTTTTGATAAAGACAGAGAAGAGTAGGGGTGATTGAGCAAAACCTTGGGTACTCATTTGTATAAACTGGCAGAAGAAGACCTGTTGGTGCTGGTGTTAACTGTGAGCATCCAGTGAGAAAAGAAATTGGAAAACTAGCCAAAGGCCTTGGAGATGACTTCAGTGCTATGATAGTTACAGAATCTAAGAGTAAACTGTATCTATTAGGTTTCTATTGTCCATAGTAAGATCATGCCTGTGAAGGCATATAAGGCAGTTGTGTTGCTGTTCTCAAGCCAAAGCCATGTTAATTCTTAAATAACAAGCAGTCCTTCTATAAATAGTTGTATAATTGAGAGTAGACTAATTTTTGTAGGAGTTTACTAACACTGGAAGTGGGAGGGTGAGTGTAAAGTCTTCTGCTGAGGAGGGTTTGGGGATCATTGGAAGAAGGAGTGACAATTACTTGTTTGCAGATGTGAGGATGCACATAGTTTATAGATATCATGCAAGGGTTGGATTAGGTACCCATGACACAAGCAGAGCAACCAGGGTAGAAGCCCATCTGGGACAGGGAGGTATCATTAGGGAAGGATTCCAAACATATTTCAGTATGGCTCACTGCAGAGAGGTAGAATGGATGAATGGAACGGGTGGGTCTGAGGTGTGGAAAAGTGAAACTGAAGCAATGAAGGGAATATATGTAAACTTGCAGAGCAAAGCATACAAGATGACGCTAACTGACTTGATATAAATGGCTCCATCAGCTGTATTTCTAGAATTGTTAGAATGACTTATGATATTGTTAGCCTGCTTCCAGAAATGCTTAGGTTGTTGAGAAGAGGTCTGTTGAACATGTAGGTAGGTTACTTTATGGTAACTTCCAGCTTTCTTGATTAAATTTTGAAGAGTTGAAATTTTTATTTTCAGAGCTTGGGTTATTTTTCCATTGTTCCCATGTTAAGTTAGCTCTAAAATGCACCCTGAATTCACAAGTAACCCAAATATTTGGCTTGATTTACAAAACTGGAAGATACTTCCACTAGACTTTGTTTTAAATGAGAAACTGGGAGATAGAATCTATTTATATTGAAGTGAAAGTGAAGAGAACAGCAGCTAGGGAAGCACTAGTATATTGAAGTATGGGAGACCACTGAGTCTTATCTAGGACCTATTTATTGCAGCTATGCTTCTTGGTTACTTTACATAAAATGTGGTAGTTTCGGAGGTATCTTGGGAGAAGGAAGGGACAGGGTAAAAGTTAGGGATCACTTAAGGAAGGAACATAGACTTTAGTAAAGGATATATAGCTAGGATTATTTTAGTAACGAGATCTAGAAGGGTGTAGATATTGGCTTTAAAATTGACTCTTGTGGGCCAAGAGATTATTTGCATGAGGTTATGATCTAGGAGAAAAGTAACCATTTAAAATGTAGCAACTCGCTGTAGTAAGTCACATAATGCTGAGACTGAATGGCCAAATCTCTGGACTTAAATATATTAAGTCTGATATTGCCATTTCTCAGAATATTCTCTTTTCTGCAAAGTTTAGTGATCTTGGATTTGGAATATATAGGCTTGGGTTTTGTTGGGGTCTTGCCCCTCCATCACATCAGGGGTGCAGTGGGCCACCCAAAGTTTATAGGAGAAGAGAGATGTTCAATATTAGCTCTTCTCCTGAATATTTGGTCTTTTTCTTCTGTTTTTTGGCACTCAGCATTTCAAAAGAGAGCCGTAAATGTCAGTTTGAGAGGGGCCTAGAAGGGTATTAATGGACTTTCCAAGAATAAACATTGTTTGTGGTTTGCAAGTTTGTAGTAGATCCAGGGATAAGCTTCCTGAAATTACAAAGAAGAGGAAGATGGTTGATAAGCAACTACTTGGAAAATAAAACAAAAATTATGGGAAGGAATGCGTAGTAAGAGCCTAATAGTATCATGCTCACTGGTGGAGTATGCTTGTGAGATAGTTTGTGTTTTTAGGTTGTTTTTATATAGCAGGAGGGTGTCACCACCTATTTGTTTGCCAGAATAGGCACTGATTGTACATGAGTAACCATGGAATTGGTAGCTGAGGCTTGGTGTGTCTTCTTTGACCCACAATTCTGTTACAGTAGTGAGGTCAGCAGAATGATAAGGAAGACATATTGCTCTAATTTGTATTTTTGTGCTACTAGTATTAATAAGGGCAAAATGTAGTTGATGAGTTGTGAGGATGTGTGTATATAAAGGCAAGGATTGGAAAGCAGACACATGGTTAAGTTCAGTATTGCTTTTCAGAAGTAGAAGGAAAAAGAAAGGAGTGAATTTTATAAGGAACTTCTAATTTTTGATATCAGTGAAAGAGGAGAGATTTTGAGTGGTTTGTTAGGTAGGTGGAAAAGGGGTAAACATTCTGAAGTAGCAAAGGAAGGTGGGTGAGTATGTGTGTATGTGTGTGTGCAATGTTACTGGGGAAGGTTTAAGGGAGGTAATCGGGATGCACCGCTAAGGTGCTAAGGAGGGTGGTGAATAGTAATTGAGGGGAGACAAGGTATATATAGCAAGGTGAATGCTAAAAGGGTGTACATGTCACTGTGGTTGTAAGCAAATCTGTTTCTAATCTAAGCTGTGAGTAGAGAGAAGGCTATTGATAGCTAAGAAATGTAGGAGGAATAGAAATGGAAAACTGGATAGTTAGGGCTGTTTGTAAATAACAAAACAGTCAGCAGGAGATTTTAGAGTGTAGGTGGAGTATGATACTTTATATTTTTTATCTTTTTCAATATTATCTAGTTGGTATACTCTTAATACTTCAAACTTATTTATAATGCTAAGTATTCAGTTGTATGCCCTTCTTTGTTTTATATCAGACAAGCATGATTAGTCTTTATCTATGAATACATCCACAAACACCATGGGAATATTTTATACCAATACATTAACGAAGGCACAGTAATATATTTAACAATTTACACATTTTTTTGGATGCAAGAACTAGCATAAGTTTAAAAAGGCATTTATAAGTGTCCACATCTTAACTTGAACTCAAACTTAATGGTTTGAACCAGAATATACCTCCATGTTGTGAGTTGTGCTGTTATCTTACATGTACACTCTCTGATTAACAATAGTTTAGATGATGAAAATATTTTTAAAAAGTTTTTTTAGAGCTTATAACGATGAACAATTGAAAGTCTGTTTGGCCTGAAAGATAAGTTTGAGGAGATGAGTGATAGCGTTTTATATTAACATTAGAAGACCTACTACTTTAAAGGGAGTGTTCTACAAAAGAATATTTTTACAACTAGAAAGCTGGCATGATCATTTCTGTTTATAGGGAGCTGGTGTCAGGTTGGTTGTTCTGGTGTTATAAAAGGTGACTGGTGATATTTAGGGTTGAATATGCTCAAAGAGACTGAAGGTGTGATGTTAATGTAAGGTGACAATTTTAACTGGAAAATGTTTGGAGCTTCATTGCAAAGAAAGGTAAGGGATTATAAGCTAAATAAGACTGGTGTTATATGGTTTGGTGCCAAGTAGGTTTGAATATGTTGTGTAAGGAGTGCTGTGATTGGTAAAAATTTTCCACACCGTTGTAGCAGGCAGATGCATGGAAGGAGTCATTTTAGTAAATATCTCGATTTCTTGTGGTACCACTTTGTGGTTGAATTGAGATATCTTAAAATGATAGAGGTTAACTGACTGGATTTCCACTAATCAGTAGCTTATTTTTGTGGAAAAAATGCAAACGTTTTAAAGTATGGTAATCTGTATGAGACATTATAATGATGATGGGCATGCGGCAGATAAGTAGGAACCAGATATGAGCTGTGGATATATACACTGGGATTTATGATTTTTCTTATGGTTGAATGCATGTTGTCAAGTGAGACCTAGAGATATGAATGCCTACCTGATATTAGCTTGAGCTAAAATGTTACAATATCTTATGATATTTAAATGTGTTCTACATGGCTGAATTGACATCTCTTAATGATTATGTATTTTCTTACTATATGATCATTATATGCTCTTTTAGTAGTTTTGATCTAGCAAGGTTATTAAATAGTGGTTGTATGGATCATATTTTTGGCAAGATATATCTACCAGAAGTTAGTCAGTATAAGATATATATATTTAATTAAGTAGATGTGACTAAGGCTGCATGAGTCAGAATCATAGTGAAAATATTTAATAGCAGTCCAAGAAGGGAGATGTATTTAGATAATTTGATAATTGTATCGTTAACATTTGTACCTTGTTTGTGGTCTCTAGATCAAGATTTTTGATATTGCAAAGATGTAACTAAAATTTATTATAGTATATTATTATAGTCGGTGACCTCAACATAGACTGGCAGGTGATCAACAGTGACACTCCCTCAGAATCAATTAACTTACACAGCTTTTCTACAACTAATTACTTCTACCACTAGAATCAATAAAATGTCTGCCAGTTACTCAGCTTTAGATTAGATCCTTACCAACAAACCAAATACAATTCAAACATTTGGATGTCTGCCAGGTATATATATAAAAACATAATGTGTGTATGTTTTTTGTAGAGTCATATGATCAGAGATCCAATATTAATCCAGTTTCACTTGATAACAGGATATTGTGCCCAACCACAATTGTAGTTAGTGTCTGTTATCAGTATCTCAAAGTCAGTATGGATTATGAGATATTATCCAATATAATCCAAGTTTTCATTTCCACAGCAGCAACAGTATGTCCCTACTAAAGTTCACTAAGTATAATGACCGTTATTGAATGCTGATGATAGTTGTCATCAGAAAAATACACAACCCAAAGGAGATAATTCAATTCAGCAACTTCCACAAAATATGCTGTTAATTTTATTTTGAATCCACCACTATATATAATGTCCAAATAATTTTCCAATACAACACTTCACAATAGAGCAATAATGACACTTGGAAAAAATAGTACTGCAACGCTGATAAATACACACCATACCATTCGATCCCAAAATGCATAAAAGCCAAAGCACCCAATCCAACATTAACTGTTTCCCTCAAATCCATTTTGGTTCAGCCTTGAGTCCATCTTAATAGATATTCTCCTTACTAATATTCAGTAACCAAACAACACACAGATTACCCAGTTCAATTAAACAGATTTGAAGCAAGAAAAATCTACTGATAGTATTCGTAAGCCCACACCACACAGTATTGGTCCTAAGATGCAGTAAAAGCATCCACACAAGTTTCTTCCATTACCTTATGGTTTCAGTCTTTAAGCATGGCCCGAACATATGTCACATGATCCACAGACAGCAATATATTTGAACAAATATAACTCTTTAAATGTATATTATAGTGTTCCACATATAAGATCCAGATTACAGATAGTTCCAAAAGCTGTCTCAGTAGCAGGAATTGGGCTATCTAAATCCAACGGTGATACAGCCACAAAAGTAGAACTGGTTTTACTCAGTGGCCAACAGTGAGGAGAAATACAGAATAAATGAAGCAGCCCTCACAAGTACGGCTGATGCAAATGGCCAAAATACCTCAATCCAAATTCAAAATAAGAGGTCAGCACCAAATGAGTAAATATTCCAACATTTATTGTGGCAACACCAACAAAAACAGACCGGTTTCGGCAAACCTGCCTTCCTCAGTGACAAAAGCACAAACATTAATGCAACAATTTATACCCTACTTAATTGTTACAATAAAATCACATGTTAATAGCCTCAGTTCCCTTAGGTTACTTACAACTGGTCATTAAGACCTGGAGAAAAAAGTGCACCCAATTTTATAATCCAACTTCTTTCATTTTTGCTTAATAAATCATGCCATCCTAATTTATTTGTTCTATCCCCCTGTATCTTATCAATTACCATAAAGGTAAATCTAGCTGAATTATGTCTGACCACAGAAAAATTTATTGTTTTTTTCTGACCAAATATTTACAACCAGTACTTAAATTGGTTAGATCAAGAATTCAAGACACTACCCAATTTTTGAAAATAATATCTGATATACAATTGGAATTGAACTGGATATTATATACATTAGATGTAACATCATTGTATACTAATATACCTCATTTGGCAGGACTTGAAGAATTACAATATTGGTTGGATAAAGCAGATATATATACCCCAGGATTCAACACCTTACTGGTATGTATGGCTGAACATGTTTTGACTAGGAATGTTTTTTACTTCCAGGGAGAATGTTATTGGCAAGTACAGGGTACAGCTATGGGAGCTTCTTTTATATCCATATATGACAACCTATTTATGGGATTTTTGGAATATCAGGTGATTTATGACAGTTCACATAAAATTTTCATGGGGCAACTGGACATCTGGAGGAGATATCTAGATGACTGTTGGATGATATGGCGGGCAGATGAAACGTACTTATTGGAATTTGTACAGTAGCTTAATGATAATAAATGGGGTATTGAGTTCACTCTTAATTGGAATTTCCAACAAATTAACTTTTTGAATGTTACTATTACGAGAAATTCTGATAACACTTTGAGCTCCGAATTTTTTCAGAAATATCCCCAGTATAATTACTTACTATTTGTAACTAGTTTTCATCCAAGTCATACCATCAAGAATATACCAAAGTCACAATTATTGCTTATTAAACGTATTTGTTCTACCCAGAAAAATATCAATACTATCAAGATGATTTGATTTGTAGGTTTCAAATTAGGGGCTACAAATATAATAATATTGCCTCTGCTAGTGATTGGGCTTCAGAACAAAATAGATTGGAATTATTGGAGTAGTGTCATAAATCTTGTAGAAACAATGATGATGTTAGATTTTTAACTACATATGGCAGAAATATTAATGCAGTCAGGGATATTATTAATTCCAATTGGAATATTTTATTAGCTAATGATGAACTGTCTCAAATTCTTGCACCCATATGTAAATTTTATTATCCAAAATACCACAGCAACAAGACAAAAATGATAAAATACCACAGTTTAAAAGTCACGGACCACAGAACAGTTTTCACCAAAATTTAATTCAAACTTAGCGCTTCGGCGCCAAGACTTCAATGACTACCTTTTAAACCGTGGTAAATTTTCTTATCATAGGGGACTACTTGGGTCATACTTTAATCACTACAAATATGGTAATAGTAGCCAATGTTTGGATCAGCAGCTTTCATTAACTGGGGATAGATTGGTATTTTTATTTCTCTGTACTCATTGTTCATTTTGTAAGTTTATGGTTAAATCGAAGGAGCTTTCCAGCAAGAACAAAAGCAAAGTATATGATATAATTTATTTTGCTAATTGTGGGAGAGATTGGTTTGTGTATTTGGCTATGTGTTCTTGCTCATCTTTTTACATAGGCCAAACATCTCGACCATTACGAATACGCATGGTTGAGCACTTTAGTGATATTTGGAATAAACGCACATCTAGTGCTTTATATAAACATGTGGTCAGACATAATTCAGCTAGATTTACCTTTATGGTAATTGATAAGATACAGGGGGATAGAACAAATAAATTAGGATGGCATGGTTTATTAAACAAAAAAGAAAGAAGTTGGATTATAAAATTAGGTGCACTATTTTCTCCAGGTCTTAATGACCAATTGTAGGTAAGCTAAGGAAATTGAGGCCATTAACATGTGATTTTTATTGTGACAATTAAGTAGAGTATAAATTGTTGCATTAATGTTTGTGCATTTGTCACTGAGGAAGGCAGGTTTACCAAAACCGGTCTGTTTTTGTTGCATTTGGTGCTGGCTTCTTTTTAAAATTTGGCATAGCTAGTAAACCTGTGCCAGCCTTTCCCAGGTGTGTGTGTGTGTGTGTGTGTGTGTGTGTGTGTGTGTGTGTGTGTGTGTGTGTGTAAATCAAACATCAAAGAGTGTGTGTGTCAGCTACTTGGGCAGGGTCACAAAGCACTGGCTGGACAGAGAGGGTGCTGGAGGTCTTGGCTTGGTCACTCAGCTGAGATCTCAACTCTATAGCTGTGCCAGTGAGGAGTCTTACTTGGTATCTGGAGAAAGAGGGAGATACCAGCCCTGGAATGACTGTGGTCTCTGTGGGATCTTAAGGGAAATTGCACTTGATGCAGACAGCTGCATCTGGAAATACTGTGTATGTACCTGTGATCTTCCCAGTGAATGTCACCCACAGGTGCCAGTGTTGAGGGGTGAGGCTCTTTGATTACTGATCCAGTGGTGGGTCTTCATATTTGGGTGGCAGTGGTGGGATCACCACTCCACATTTACTTGGCAGTGGTGGGATCACCACATCACATATTGGGATTCAGTGTTGTGAATATTGAACTCCTGTAGGCAGTAAAAAGTGGTAACTAAAGAAGCTGTTTGTACTCTCAAACAGTCAGAGTTTCATATCAAAATAGCTTTATTTATTTTTGTTAGCTTAGTTAGTCAGGGAGAGCAGGCAAGGATGTCAGCAGAGGATTATGGCAAGCTGACAAGGAGGCAGTTGGATGAGATGTACCAAGCCAAAGGACTGGTGGATGCCAACCTGACTAAAGTGGAAATGATTGCAGCCTTAACCACAGCTGCAGCACAGACCAGTAAACAGGAAGACAACCAGACTGGCCTTGGAGATGTACAGTTCTCAGAAAATGGACAGTTCAACTTTGCCTCAGAGGACTTAAATATCAGATTGCTAATGGAGTTAGAGATTTGAACTGGAGGCCAAACATTTGAAACTAGAATCAGCAGAGAGAATATGGTGTTTGGAGGCTGAAGAAAAAGAGACGCAGATGGCATTAGAATCAGCAGAGAGATTGAGATGTCTGGAAGCCGAAGAAAATGAGAGACAGCGGCAACATGAAAAGGAGATGCTGACCCTTTGCCAGGGTCATGAAGAAGGTAATTACCAAACTCCAGAAGCAACAATGGTTAGTAAATTTCTTCCACAATTTATAGAGGGTGATAATTTTGATTTGATAGTTTTACTCATAGGTTTGAAAGGGTATGCAAACAGTATAAAATTGACCAAGGTCTCTGGGTATGGTTCCTGACCCCTTACTCCATGGTAAAGCTGTAACTGCTGTTTCTAAATTATCTGATACTGATTGCTTACATTATAATACAGTTAAAAAGTGTTTATTAGAGTGTTTTAAGTTAACACCCAAAGCTTATAGGAAAAATTTTCATGAGTATAGACCCAAGGCAGATGAAAGTGTATGTGATTATGTTGTTGAGTTAAGCACTTATTTTCATAGGTGGATGAGTGGGTGTCAGGTCACCACTTTTGAAGGGCTGGCAGACCTTTTGGTGAGGGAACAAGCCCTTAGCACTTTGCCTGAGGACATGAGAATCTGGTTGGCAGATAGGGAATGCAATACTGCAGAGGAGTTAGGGGAAAAGGGAGACCTATACCTGCCAAGCACAGCATCACTGCACAGGAAAGGGATACCCAGTGCTGCACATTGGTATAAGGGAACTCATGGTAGGCAGTGTAGACTGCCCCAACAGAGTCCACCAGTAACATGGGAAGCCATGAGTTCAGGTACACAGCCAGGGTCTAAGGTTAAATGTTTTAAAAGTAACCAGTATGGCCATGTAGCATATAGATGTCCATGGAGGAAAGGCGGGGAACAAAAGGTGTGGGAACCAGCAAGTGGGAATAATAGAATGCCAGTGGTAAGTTGTCTGGAGATAACAAGGGTACCAAACTGCCACAAGAGGTTATACCCTATCTTAGTAGATTGGAATTAGCCCACTGCTAAGAGAGACACAGCCTCTGATCCAAGCATTGTGAAGCCTGCAATGGCTAAAGAGGAGCACTACTTGCTTGGGCAATCTACTCCAGTCAGAGCTTTAGGAGGGACCCTATTCCAAATACCTTTAGCTAGGGTACACCTTGACTGGGATGGAGGAAAAGGAAGCAAGCAAGTAGGTGTGTTTGCAGATATCCCTGCAGATGTCCTGATAGGGAATGATTTTGATAATGCAGTACCTTGTGTGCATGCAGTGACACGCAGTCAGGCTTGGAAACATGCATGTGCATCTGGTAGCCTGGGGGGTACCCAGGCAGACCGCATACTTGAAGCCAGGTCTGGTGATGTGGTTACTTCAGGGAGGGAGATACCCTGTAGCAATGAGACTGAAGGTGAGCCACAGCTGCTGGTGGTATTAATGTTCCCTTGGACAGAGTGACGCAAGGGCAGAGGTGAGTAGTAGTACCCAGACTGACAGTGAGGCATCGCTGTCAGAGAATACCAGACTTCCTGTGGAAGGGGAGCTGGGAAGGGTTACTAAGAGATTGTTGAGACAGGCTCAGCTGTCAGATCCTACATTAGAAGTCTTGAGGGAAGTAGCTAGGGAGGCACCTGATTCTCAAGGAAAGGGGGAATCTATATACAGGGACAAAGGGTTACTGTACAGAGAGTGGACCCCCTGAGAGAGGGCTAGATGGAGAGAGAATACAGCAGATGGCAGTGCCCAGAACCTACCATCTGGCACTTCTAGCCATAGCCCATGACATTCTCTTTGCAGGTCATATGTGCATAAAGTGTACCAAGAAACGTATTATGCAGAACTTTTATTGGCCTGGGATTACATTCCCTTTGCAGGTCATATGGGCATAAAGCATAGCAAGAGGCATATTATGCGACCTTTCATTGGCCTGGGACTTCTAAGGATATAACAGGGTACTGCAGGACCTGTGATCAGTGCCAAAAAGTAGGCAAGGCAGGAGACAAGGTCAAAGCTCCTTTGATGCCTTTGCCTGTGATTAAGGAGCCATTTCAAAGGTTATCTATGGATATTGTGGGGCCTTTGAGTACCCTAAGTTCCACAGGGAAGAAGTATATCCTAGTGGTAGTAGATTATGCTACCAGATACCCTAAGGCAGTGGCTCTGTCCTCCATTGAGGCAGAAAAGGTGGCAAATGCTTTCCTAGAGATTTTCAGCAAGGTAAATTTCCCAAAAGAAATACTGATTGACGGAGGTGCCTATTTCATGTCAGACCTGCTGGCTTGTCTGTAGGAGTGCTGTGGGATGAAGCACCTAAAGACCACCCCCAGACTAATGGTCTGCTGGAGAGGTTAAACTTTACACTAAATACCATGCTACTGGCATTTGCAGAGCAGTTTAAGAGGGAATGGGACAAATATTTGCCCCATCTGTTGCTTACAGAGAGGTGCTCCAGGAATCCACAGATTTTTCACCCTTTGAGTTGCTGTATGTGCATAGGGTGAGGGGACCTCTAGATCTGATTCGCGATGAGTGGGAGGGTGAGTGTGAATCCCACAAGGAGTCTGTTCTGACATATGTCCTAAACCTCAGGACCAGACTCAGGGAACACATGGCCTTGGCCGAGAAGAACCTGGCAGAAGCGGAACAGCAGAAAAAGGTCTAGTATGTTAGGAATGCTTGATCTAGAGAGTATGCTGTGGGGTAGCAGGTTATGGCTCTCATTACTGTCAGACACAACAAGCTGCAGGCAGCTTGGGAGGGACCCTTCAAAGTGGTAAGGAAGGTCGGTGATGTTAACTACATGGTAGAACTGCTAGGCAGGGGCACAAACTGTACCATGTTAACACGATGAAACCTTACCATGATGAGAGGCCGTTGTGCTGAGTATTTGCAGTAGGAGGCAAGAGAAGTCTGAGGGGGATCTATGGCTACTGGGAGCCAGCCAGCAAAATCCCAAATTACTATGGTGGAGCCTAGGGTTGCAGGCATATGATATGACAGTGCAGCACTGTACTGGGGTCAACAATGCCAAGGCAGCTGGACTCTCAAGACAGGGTATGGGGTAATGTATTCCCAGATAGGCTCATCCCTGTCAAGCAACGTTTTTCAATGGTCACTTGAAAAACTAGCTTGAGTCTTCTAAGGGGGAAGGAGTGTGATGAAGGAGATACTGCCTGCAGAGCTAGCTGGAATTTTTTAAATAATTATAGCTCTTTCCCTGGAACTGTGTCTATTTTTAGTAAGCAGTGTAAAGCCTGTCCATCAACAGGCTTACACCATGGGGCCAGATTATGAAGTACTGCTGTCAGCATGCTCTTAGTGCAGAGTGGTCACTAACACTAGTAGTAAGTCTTTTGGAATCAGGTCCATTCTTTTAGTGTTTAAGCCTGGTGCTTGTTTCTCTCTGCCCAAGGTTTTAGATATGTATATATATATATATATATATATATATATATATATATATATATATATAGGGGATGATTTGCCTCTTGCCACTGTAATATCTCAGAGGAAGATAACATCCACTTCATATGTCCAATTTTGGAGTCCATTCCTTTTTGAGTGGTGCCGTTTAGTCTGCATTTCTTTTGTGAGCTGAAAACAGTCACACAGCTAAGAGGCTTTTGTAGTCAGCTAGGAAACAAATCTTTTGACTTGGTTTCATGCACTCTGTTTTCAGTGACTTTGTTACATATCATGACATTATTAATACACAGCAAAAATGGTATTATACAAGTAATATACAATGATGATAATAACCAGGCTCTCTCACCACGAAGTTGTAAAATCTCTTAGAAAGTCTGTGGAAGACTCAAGGTTCAAATAAATCAGCGTAAACAAATCGACAAAGCAAAAACAGTAGCTTCACTTTTCCAATAAAGAATCCAGTATATAGACACCAAAGAACTTTTATTGTTGTAGCCACAGTAGTCACCACTACGCTTCATCAGACAGTACACATAACATTTGAAACATCTATTTATACAGAAAAGTAAGAAAAGGCGCCAAATTAAAACAAATAGATTGTTCAGTTTTTCAATTAAGTAATTAATTAAGAACTTTAGGTTAGTACACACTACTTAGAAAGAAAAGTCTCAAAATTCTAGGGTGAACAAAGCTATTCATGAACAAGTACGAGTAATATACAATAGTATACCCACTAGCATTATCAATAAATAGTAATAAAAATAATACTTGTAATCTGTACTATCAATATTATTTATAAACATACATGTATGTGTGATGTGTGTGTGTGTGTGTGTGTGTGTGTGTGTATATTGCTAATCAAAAAAGTTTCATTCCAATAGTGTCTCCACTCCCACCCATTGAATGTTGGTGCTTAGTGAGGTGCAGCTACATTCAGTACCAGAATAGGAAGGAAAAGAAAAGTTACTATTATCTATTTCTTTGCACATCTAACATTCTTGTAGTGCATGGGACATCACTACAATTACGCTCCAAAATAGGAAAAAAAGATAAATCTGCCACACGCTTCTGTAGCACAAGACCCGGCTATAAGAGCACTTTCAAAGGTGACACACCTCCTAAGCACTGTTACAGTGTGGTAAAAGGGAAGGGAGATTCCTTCACTGTCAATGATCCCTGAATAGCTTTCGTCCTATGTCCATTAAAGTAACTTATTTAAATTAGCACAGTATTTAAAAAATGCCCTTGATTTTTTCCTTAGTTGCTATCTGTGTTGACAACACTCATTCAGTGTTTTACTGGCTTTCAAAGTGAGTAAAACACATCAACTTTTTTGGAACAGGTAGTACATGGAGTAGATAAAACTCCACGCCCTACAAAGAACTATGATTGGGTCTCACCAATCATAATCCGTTATTGTATGCTCTTAACATGAATGCCAAGGTTCACCTCCTGAGTGAAGCTCAAGAGGTGAATTTCTTGGCATCCATCATGTCTCGAACACAATATTATGGTTACGATCAGAGACCTGATTATAACCCCCTATATTTTACACTGTCTTAAAGCAGTTGGTCATAGACTCCTACATTTTTCAGGTTTGTCTGTCCACTTTCTAGGGTTGGTACACGTCTTTTGTGTTCATGGAAAGGCCACAACTGATCAATCTGAGCCCATTTAAGTAAAGCTTTACCAGTGCTTTTTTTCTTTATTTCTATTGTATAGACCACTGTTGAAATATTAACTTAGTAGGAATTCCTTAGTTGTTGACTTTTATCTTCTGCAGTTAAGATAGACTATCTTGTCATCTATTTGGCATTGCCTGGGACTAGACTTTCTGTTATATACATTTTATAAGTTTGCACACTCTTTTTCAAATTTACTCTGGCCAAAAGTAAAGGTTTCTTTTAAGTTTTTTCTTGGATGGGTCACATAATCATGGGCAATGGTGGCATGTGCCAGATCTGCATCCTCTGCAGTATACAGCGGATGCAAAGGCAGCACCATTCTCCTCCTAGTCATCATTTCAAAAGGTGAGACGCTTATTGATTTATTTGGAATTGCATATATGGCAATTAATGCTAGGGGCAAGTTAATGTCTTAGTCCTTTCATATCGCTCTCAAGCCGACCAGAAGACTCTGAATGATGGGGCACATGCAATTTTTCTTTGCACCCCATAAATTTTCCTTACAATTTCTCCTGTGTTAGTATTGAAATGTGGTCCCCTGTCATATTCTACTCTTCTGTGTAACCCCAACAACTAAAGACATGGTTGATTAGAAAAAAAGCAGTTTTTATAGTGTTATTAGTGGCAAGTAAGCACTCCATCCATTTTGTAAACTTACAAGTGACAGTTAACAAGTACTGATTGCCTCTAGAAGACATAGTTACTAGACCAGTCTGATCAGTTTGGAGAAGGGACAGGGCATTGTGATTCCTCTTGTATGAAGGTGTGTTGTGTCTAGGTGAAACAGGCTGGAATTTGCAGTATGTTGTACATTGCCATCCTACACATACTTGGTAATATCACTAGACATATTAGGCCATTAAGCAACTTCTTGTCTCATAACTTCTTCAGTCCCCATGGGCTCCTGTTTGCTGTCTGTGCTCAAAAGGTACTGTCTCCTAGAATCCATGTGAGATGTCACTGTGCCTTACCAGACCATCTTTCAGCAGATATGTCTTAGCATGATCTAAAGAACAAGTTTATTTGCTTTGGGATCCCAAATGAAACAATAAAAATTCACTACAGTTTTGTCTTCCTGCTGCATTTTTACCAAATCAAAATCAGGCTTGTCAGTATACAAGTGCAAAATATACTATGTTCCGGTATTTTTTGTTGATGAGTAACTACATCTTCTCTTGCTTAGACTGGATAAAGTCCAGGTTTTACCTTTTAAGGCACCATCCTTAGTCAGAACATCAACTAGGTCATTTCAAACTGTGTCTGTTCTCTGAATGTTTAATGGTGCTTGACCTTTTCTTCCTGTAGACTGTTAAGCAATGGCCTTGCACCAACTGATCTGCAACTAGGATTAGTTCACCATGCACAGCTCTATTGTCTTCAGTGTTAAGCATGTCCTTTACTTTCCAGCCTGGCAAATGTGTAAGGAAGTGATGCCTAACGAAATCAGAGTCTGTACATATTACAATGTCTTGCAAATTGAAGTGGGTTGCTACATAAGCAGCTGCTAATTCAGCATACTGGTCAGTTTTGTGCCCGAGCTAGTACTTGACAGGAGGGCATTGTTCATTTTCATGCCGTACTTCTGCAAGCCACAATACGTGTTTCCATCCTGGATAAAAGAGCAGCCACCAACATATGCTTTGGGAAGGTGTTTTTTGCATACATTTTTATCATAACAGTATTGCCTGTTTTGTTGTCTAGCAAGATCTAATGCCAAGTAAATATTGTGGGAAGAAATAGCCAGGGAAGCTTGTGCTATTGGACTGCCGGACTGCAGCCCCTCCAGCTGTAAAAAAAGAAAGAAAGTAATAGAAAGTAAAATAAAATAAAATACAAAGAAAGAAAATAAAAAAATGATTGGAAGTAGCGGACCTTCGCGCATGCGCGCTAGCAGCATTTCCGATATCCAGACTGCTGCTGAACCTGTCTGGAGCATGTGCAGACTGTCTCAGCAGCAGTCCGAATTAAGAAGCATTCAAGTGCAGATATCCCATAAGTCTATGCAGTTGTAACTGCATAGACTGTCACTGGAAAGGGATCGGACTCGGACTGCAATGTCAGCAGGCTGGGAGTCTCGTTGGGGAAGGACATTTCGTGGAGCTTTCTAGTGCTGCAATGAACAAAGCTATGGAAGGATTTAGCGCTGCAACAAATGAAGCTATGGAAGGATTTAGTTCTGCAATGAACGAAGCTAACAATGAATGGACCTGTCCCAGGTAGGGTGTGCGTGCGTGTGTGTGTGCAATGCCCCAGGTGCTACATGGTGGTGGGTAGAAAATAAGGCTTGAACCCTGTACCTTGGGCCCAGGTGGCAAGAGCCTGAATTCCCTACCCACCACCATTTGTAAAAATGTTGCAGATTTTTCCCTCATACTTGTTTTGTTCCTCATAAAATCTGTGGTTTCTGTATTTTTGTGTCCTTGCAAAGCCAGTAGTGCATTGGTGCAGTGGTAGCATTGTTGCCTGACAGCTACATGTTCTCTGGTTTGATTCTTGGCTGGGGTGCCTTACCTTCTGTGTGGAGTCTGTATGCCCTTCCTGTTTTTGTTTCCTCTAGTGTTCTCCCATCTTACAAAGACATGTGTCTGTCTGGAGTGTTTTTCCCTGGGCCTCTGCTAAAAATTAGCTTTTGTTCCAAGTCAGACTTTCCTGGTTAATGAGAAGTTATGTACCTACCATAACATTCCATGTTAGTTGTCTTCTCGCCTTCTTTCTTGCTGGATGGGTTCGGAGCCAATCCTCAGCTCTTACTCAGCCAATACTAAAGCTCGAGAGCTAATTCCACCGGCTCGAGGCTCCCCTATATCCCACAATGCTAGGCGGTAACTACTCAGATCTCATTTGATAGCTAAAACCAAGCAGTTCTAGTCTCCATTGTATGGAGAAGAGAGAAAAAGAACCCACCTTTATATAAACCTGTATGTAAGCTACCACAAACATAAAAGGGAGAATAGAGGTGGTAGAACATGTGGGAAGGAAGCCCCAAAGGAAGATCCCAAAATTTTCTATAGGTCTGTCCAGGCTGGGGGGAAGGAGGGTGGGATGCAAGAAAGAAGGCGAGAAGAAGCCAACTAACATGAAACGTTATGGTAGGTACATAACTTCTCAATGTTAAGTTGTCAATCTTGCCTTCATTTTTGCTGGATGGGACCGCGTCCCTAGCACCTTACCCCGGGTGGCTTATCGGAACAGACTCTTGAGAACAGTGGAACCAAAGTTGGCACGGTTTCTGGAGGCCATATCCAATTTGTAATGCGAGATAAAGGTATGAGGAGAAGCCCAAGTGGCTGCTGCACAAATGGAATCTATTGGTAGCCTGTCCTGAAAAGCTACAGATGTAGCTAATGCCCTGGGTGAATGAGCTCTAGGTCTTGAAGGCAGTTTTTGATGTCTGATTTCATAGATGAAGGTAATTACAGAGGTAAGCCATCCTGAAAGGGACACTTTAGAAACTGGAAGGCCCAATTTCCTTCCGCATAAGACAGGAAGAGCTGGTCAGATTTCCTGAACTGTTTAGTCCTGTCTAAATAATATCAAAGTTGGCGATGAACATCTAGAAAATGTAACTTTTGTTCCGACCTGTTGGAATAATCAGGGAAGAAGACAGAGAGATCGATGGTCTGGTTTAGATTTGCCTCAGAGGAAACCTTAGGCAAGAAGGACGGATTAGTCCGGAGAGACACCCTGTCTTTATGGAAAACTAAGTAAGGAGGACGACTGCAAAGAGCATGAAGTTCAGATACCCTTCTAGCTGATGTTATGGCTAGTAGAAAAAGTGTTTTCCATGAGAGCAACTTAAGAGGGCAAGAAGCCGCAGGTTCGAAGGGGGGGGAGAATCAAGGACGCTAGGACCAAGTTCAAGTCCCACTGAGGTGGGGGATCTTTGATTGGGGGCTTGAGCAAAAAGACACCTCTTAGAAAGGCTTTGCAGAGTTTATGGGACATGATACTGGAGTCCGAGACACCTACATGAAAGTTAGATATAGCAGCTAGTTGTACTCTAATGGTAGATGAGGAAGAGCCTAAATGAAAGAGCTCTGCCAGGAAGTCTAGGATAGACTGGATAGGTGCAGTGAAGGGGTCTATATTTTTTGATGCTGCCCAGAAGGAAAAACGTTTCCACTTACTATTGTAAATCCTTCTGGTAGAAGACTTGTGAGAGGCTATCAGGATGTTACGGACCGAATGAGAAATTAAGGGAAGCCTGGCTAGGGTAGGAATCGGAGAAACCACGCTGTGAGGTTGAGAGATTGGAGGGAGTGGTGCAGCTGGCCCGACTGGTGGGTCAAAAGATCTGGCACTGGCTCCAGATGCCAAGGCTGCTCCAAGAGGTAATGATGCAGAAACGGAAACCATATCTGTCGAGGCCAGTAAGGGGCAATGAGTATCATAGTGACTCTCGAGGTGATAGCTTTCTGAATTAATTGAGAGATCCGTGGAAAAGAGGGGAAAGCATACAGAAGTCCCCGGGGCCAATCGTGGACTAGAGCGTCTCTGGTGGGTTGGCCTGGTAGAGGGAAGAGGGTGAAGAAATCGTGACACTTGCTGTTTTGGGGAGTAGCAAAAAGATCGCAGCAAGGCCGGCCCCATCTTCGAAAGATTTCTTCCAGCACTGATTTTTTTAGAGACCACTCGTGAGGCATGAGAATAGCTCTGCTCAACTTGTCCGCAATCACATTGGACTTCCCGGGAATGTGCGTTGCTATCAGAAACCGCTGAGGAGAAATCGCCCACTGCCAAAGTCTGAGTGCCTCTCAATATAAGGGATAGGACTTGGTTCCGCCCTGTTTGTTGATGTACCACACTACAGACATGTTGTCCGTCTGAATTGCAATAGTCCCTGTGGGAAGAGAGTCCTGAAGAGCTTGCAATGCTAAAAGCACTGCTCTCATCTCTAAGACATTTATGTGCAAGTGGCACTTGAAAGATTGCCACGTGCCCTGGACTGTCCTGCCCTGATAATGCCCCCCCCCACCCGATCAGGGAGGCGTCTGTTGTCACCGTGGCGATTGGGGTGGCGGGGATGAAGGGTCTGCCCTGAAGAACTTGAGGTGATGTCATCCACCAAGACAGGTGATTCTTGCATGATTGGGTTAGCAGAATGATGTGAGACATCAGGAGCTGTTGGAAGGACCATTGGGAAAACAGCATCCACTGGAGGATCCACATGTATTCTTTCATACCTTCAAGACTACCCTGGCTTTGATTTTGTTGCATTGAAGCAGGAGGTAAACGTATTTGCGGATATCTGATACTCTTTGCTCTGTCAGTCTGGCAGAAAGATGAACTGTGTATAAGGTGGCGCCTATAAAGGTAATAGATTGACAAGGTGACAAGGCAGATTTTTCAAAGTTTACTGAAATGCCTAGAGCTTGGCAAGTTTGAATGGTGAAGTCTCTGGATAGAAGAAGTTGACGCCTGGTGGTGGCGGTAAGGAGCCAGTCATCCAAATATGGAAACACCTGGAATCCTTGACGTCTCAAGTGATCCGCGACCAGTGCCATACATTTGGTGAACACTCGGTGGGCTGTAGCTAGACCAAAGGGCAGGGCTCTGAACTGGTAGTGACTGGCTCCCAGCCTGAAGCAGAGAAACCTCCTGGAGCATCTGTGCATTTTGATATGGTAGTACGCATCCTGAAGGTCTATCGAGCACATCCAATTGTCCTGACCCAAGAAGGGTAGAATGGACTGTAGCGTGACCATCCGGAATTTTGTTTTCTTCACATACTTGTTTAGCTTGCTGAGATCCAGTATTGGTCTCCAGTCCCCTGTTTTATTTGGTACCAAAAAGAATTTGGAGTAGATTCCGGATCCTTGTTGGTCTGCTGGGACTGGCTGGATAGCTCTTTTTGACAGCAGCTTTGATATTTCTAACGCTGATTGTTCCCTTAGACTGGGTGGAATGTCTGGAAGGGATCCTTTGGGTTGGGATGGGATGTGAATAAAGGGGATTTTGTAACCCTCGGATATGATCGACTGTACCCATTTGTCTTGAGTGAAGGAAAGCCAGGCTTTTGGGTACAGTGATAATCTTCCTCCGAAGGTGGACAGCCGGGCAGCTCCTCGGGGATGCTGAAAGGGTTTGTCAGAGAAAGTCTCTCTGCTACCCTGGTTTTGCGGACCACCTCTGCCCCTAGGGCGGCATCTATTGTTGTTCCCCCCTCTGCCTCTAGAGGGGAATCGACTTTGTGCATCAGGTGAGACTCCTTGTGGTTTGCGGAACCACATTTCCCCCCCTTTGACCTTTGGGATAAGGTCTGGAAGGGGTAGAAAAACAGACTCCCACGGCAGAGAGAGTCTTACCTTCCTGCTCGCACCTAGTCAATGTATCCTTCACCTGAGGTCCAAACAACGTTGAGCCATCAAAGGGGGAATTGGTGAAGGATGCCTTGAAAGGGTCCGCAAAATTGCAAAGCTGCATCCAGGCATGGCATCGTAAAGCTACACCTGTGCCTGCGGCCCTACTTGCCCCATCGGCCGCATATGAGATAAGCTGCATGGAGGAGTTGACAATCGAATTCAGGGTTGCTAACTGGAAGTTCATTTTGTCTTGGAACCCCTCAGCTGTTGGATCCTGCATAGCATCACCCATATCCTTGAGTAAATCTCTCTGGAGACAGGTGAAGTGACACAAGTAGTTCAGCGACCGCATGGCAAAGGTAGCTGAGGAAAACATCCGCTTACCATACCTGTCCATGGTCCTGGACTCCTTATTAGGAGGATGGACAGGTACCGAAGGATCTGCTAATTCCTTCTTAGTGGCTGCGGCCACCACCATGGCATCAACAGAGACACCCTTAGATAAGAACTGCTTCTCTTTCGGGGCAGTAATAAATTTTGACGGCCTCCTTGGGGTAGGTTCCACCGAATCAGGGGCTGTCCAAGCCTTCCTTGCCACCACTTCCATGAGTGGGTCAAAGGGAGGAGACACCCAGGAGGTGAAAGGGCGAGAGCCAAACGCCTCAAGGTAGACCGACTCGTCCTCTGAAGGGTTAAGGGCAGTCCAGTTCCCCCTCTGTTTAAGGATTTCAAGGATGTCAGCAAAAGAGACATCCTCAGAGGGGGACCGAGGGGAACTTTCAGATTCCTCCAAGTCGGTGTCGGAGGTGATAGACTCAGGGGAGTCAGTGTGCTTCCTCTTGCACTGTCTCTTCCGAGGGGGTTCCCCTGCCAGACCAGCAGAAGCCTCGGAAGAAGAGGATATTCACAATGGGGAAACCTGAGGGGCTGGCTCTCTACTGTCTGGTACAAGGGGGTGGGTAGAAACCACCGCAGGCACTGAAGAGGGAGGAGCTGACGGAGCCAACCGTGGGGTAGACACGGGGTCTAGCACGCTCTGCATGACCTCGAAGGTGCCCCGATCAGCCAAGGCTGAAGGACTCCGCTTCGAGGAGACAAGGACTCCCCCCGGCACCGACACGGACAGCTCCGAGACCGATGTCAGAGCCGAACTCACCAGCGCCAATGCTCCGAGAGGGAGAACGGGGTCAGACAAGGGTCTGATGCCACTCGCCCCCTCGGAGCCGACGAGGGAAGCCTGGCGCCAAGATCCCTCCAAAGAGGAAATCGGAGCAGACAATGGAGCCGAAAGGGAGGGTATCGGCTCCGACGCACCGACAGCCATGGCTCTGATGAGCCCTGGCTCCGAACTCAAAGGAGTCGGAGGAGGAACAGAAGCAGGAATGGGAATAGCCGCTGACTGTTGAGTAGGGCTATGCAGCATTTGGGCCAGTGCCTCGGACTTGAGAAGTCTACTCACCACCCTTTGTAAGTCATGGTTGGACAGCCTGGAGGACTCAGAGGAATGGGACCTATGGCTCCGCTCTGACAGAAGAGGGGATCCCGGGGCTGAGTGGATGGAGCCAATGGAAGGGGACCTCGACCTCTTCTTAGAAGGTGGCTCCAATAAAACTATCGGAGCCGACTGAGTCTTAGCAACCTCAGCTCCGGCCGGAGCCGAGGTAATGGTTTGAGACTTCGAAACATCGACTCCAGCCAGAGCCGATGTCGAAGCAGCCTTAATGCTCCCAGCGGACGGCTCTGAAGCTGGAGCCGACGGCCTGGAAGTCTTTGAAGGCTTCCCCGATGCAGACTGGGTCGAGGGGCCTTCAGGCTTTAATAAGCCTCGAAGAATAAGTTTATTTTTGCGTTCCTGCAGGACTCTCGGGCTGAATGCATGGCAAATGGCACAGGAGTCCTGCAGGTGCAAAGGTCCCAGGCAATATACACAAGAAGTGTGACCGTCTGTCAGACACATTTTCTGACAGCACGAGTCACACTTCTTGAAGCCTGAGACCTTGGAGTCTTTAGACATCTTAGAAAGGGAGACTGTATACTAAAAGACACAGACACAACACACAGACACACCCTTTAACCAAAAGAAAACACCAATCGCTCTGAATGACAAAGGGAAAAGGGGAGTGGGCCAAAGGCCTAGAACTTAAAAAGGGGATAAAAACAAGCGAAACCCGATTTAAACTAAAAGGATACCCTGTACTATAAACTTAGCTAAATAAAAAGGATAGGGGTAGATATTTGAAGTTTTAAACTAGAAAAAACTCACTAACCTGCCAGAGCCAGTAGAAGAAAGCACCTCACAGCTAAGCGGCAAACGAGATCTGAGTAGTTACCGCCTAGCATTGTGGGATATAGGGAAGTCTCGAGCCGGTGGAATTAGCTCTCGAGCTTTAGTATTGGCCGAGTCGGAGCCGAGGATCGGCTCCGAACCCATCCAGCAAGAATGAAGGCTAGATTGACAACTTAACATCAAATGTTAAAATTAACACGCATTTGAATGTCAGACTTCATATTCTTCAGAAAGTGCATGGTAACACAAAAGCTTTTATTCTAGCAATTTTCTAACTGTATAAGATGGATATTTGAAATTTGTCCCTATTTTTGGGACTGTATTCCCCCATTATTGGCTTCATCCATGTTTTGTGCTAAGGTTGAGCGCTATGGTAAGAACTGAATTCACTGAATATGTTTGGGGGCTATATTCCCCCATTACTGGCTTTGTCCGGGTGTTTTTTGCTAAGAGGTTGAGAGCTATGGTGAGAACTGAATCCACTGAATGTTTAGGGGCTGTATTCACCCATTGTTAGCTTTGTGCTAACAGGTTGACAGCTGTGCTATGGCGAGAACTGAATTCACTAAATGGTAGCCATTTAAGTTTCCATCTTCCTCTTTCACAAAACAGCTGATTTGGCATAGTGGTATGTTGCTCTGACTGTTTTGCACAGGGTCCTGGGTTTAAGGCTTGGCAGTGAAATGTATGGTGGTAACACAGCATTTTATTCTAGCAACTTTCCAACATTGTACAAGCAATGTTTAAAATGTATCCCTGTTTTTTGGGCTTTTGTCCCCCCCACAATAAACTTTGGCTTTCTCCAGATTTCTTTGTGCTGCAAAGTTCAGAGATACAACTGAGTGAGTAGATTTTACAAGGAGCTGAGAGCTGCAGGGCAGCAAAAGGTTAGTGCTGCTTATGCTGAGTCTGCTTGCATTGTTAATAGCACAACAGGTAGTATATTTGCTTTTGATGCAGAAGGCTGTGGGTTCTACTCCCACAGTAGATAGATGTATTACTGATAATGTACTGTGTTGCAAAAGGGGTGGATGCAAAGATACCTAGTAACTATGAATCTGTTATCAGTTTGCCATCCATTCCCTATTGCAATATTGCTAGCTTATCATTTTTTTTAGTGTAAGATAGGCAATTTATTCCTCAAGGGTAACGGGCACTTTATTTGTAGATGAAACAATGAAATACAAAGTTGTTTGCTAGCAGCAACCTCTTCATTAGTTACAGATCTCTTTAATGTGGAATTATTTAGATGACTTTTACTTCTTCAGAGATTGTGCATATGTACTGATACTGGTGGACTGTAGACGTTTGAGTAGACTTTTATGATGGAAATGTTCTGAATTAGGCAGTTTTGTCATTACTGGTGCATACATTTTGTTACATTGTTTACTGGAAAAATTTCAAAACAATAAATTTAAAACACGCTCTAAAACTGTACTGTATTGTACAAGTAATATAATTTAATACAGTCAGGAAGGTGTATGAAAGAGCACGTGTATGTTTCGTGTGCAAGGGGCCTGTGATTTGAAAACAGCCCAAACCCAAAGTTAATCTGCCACTGGCAAAATGTATTTTCTTTGAATGTGGGTTTCAATGCTGTTTCAGTGATTGTGAGTTTTCAAGGGCAGAGAAGTTTTAATGCTAAGTCTGTTCTCATTGTGAGACTGCATTGCTTTGTTTAGCAGATATGATATCTATTAGTGTTTGCGCTGTAAAATGCAAAATAAAACTTTTAAATGAAGTCCAAATCATTGCAGAAGTAAAGCAGTATGCACGTGAGTGTTTATGGTAAATGGGGTGAAATAGCCAAATAATGGTTCATTTGGAATGGCTGTAGGGGGGGGAAGCTCCATTCGACCATGATTTTGTGATGGGGGAAGGGCAGCAAACTCAAAGACAGCCCCGGCTGAACTATACCTCTCAACTGTCCAGATTTTTGCAGAATGAATAGATTTTTGCTTATTTTTCGTTTGTTCCTCATAAAATTTGTGGTTTTCTGTCAAATCATTTAGGAATTAAGTCACTAAATAATGACAGACACTGAGTTTCAGACTTCATAACCTTCAGAAAAATGCATGCTAAAGCAAGACCTGTTATTCGATCAACTGTCTCGGTTTATACAAGAGCAATTTTTAGTACTTTTTATATGTTCCCCCCATATATTTGGCCTTGTCCACATTTCCTGCATTAACAGGTTGAGAGGTACATGCAAATAAATTGCTTTATAGAATTAGGTATAGCCAAACCTCTCAACTGTCCCCGATTTTGGCTCAAAATCTTGCTCTTCCCCTAATAATCCCTCCGCAAAATGGCAATTTTGGAAGAAAACATGGAGGGTTTACAATTAATAAATAACTGTAATAATCAGTTATATATTACTTTTATTTCAGAAATGCATGTAGATTCTTTTATTTTGTCAGCTGCTCAAGTCAGCAGTACGAATATTAAAAAGTGTCCCTTCTTTGACAGGTTCCCAGCTGTATTGTGTGGCTATTTTATATTTTTCAATCACATTTTTGGTCCATTTTTCATAAAAGTATGTTTTTTTTGGCAAATTAGTGTCAAATCATTAAAGACTGAAGTTAGAAAATAATGACAGACATTTCAGTTTCAGATTTCATACCCTTCAGAAAATTCATACTAATGCAAGACGTACTATTCTATTATCTTTCTAAGGGTTTATAAGAGCAATATTTAAAAATTGTCCTTATTTTTGGGCCTTTGTCCCACTTCTGTGTATGGCTTTGTCCAGATTTCTTGCTCTGAGGTTGAGAGGTATGACAAATGTGTCAGGGCCATCGCAGTCAGCCAGAGACATTTCAAATTGTGACATACTTGTTGCACCCCACTCCCCCATGTAGTGACTCTGGTTGTGTCCAAGCAAGGCAAGGAGCAGTGTAAATGTGCAGACTGTCCCCCATCCAAGGTAGACACAAGTACTACGATGGCTTTTCATCTGGCCTTGATTTTGCAGAATGTTCTGGTTTCTGTCATATTGCTATACTGTTGATTTATGCTTATTATTATTCAGAAAGTGCCTGTTGCTCTGTGTTTAGCAGTGCTTTAATGACCATCTGGTAAGCTTGTCTGAGATTGTAAGATGCAAGTAAGTTTTAATAAGGATACTGTTAAAGAATTGCCAACATTGAAAGCCTTTCTGTTGTTGCCATGCAGAGAATACTTACATAACTAGATAACATATAAGCCTTGGGTATTGAAATGCATATGACAGAATTTGTAATAAAGGACAGGATTACATTATTTTAAGAGCTCATTACAGGCTTTACCTGAAAACTAAACAGAATGCCAATCTATCATGTGTGGTCCATTCCTGTGTAGTAATCCTTTAAGCAATGTATGTTGAGCTTGTTTCCTGTTTGCTTTTCATTTTCTACTTTGATCATGTTTTCCCCATGAAACAAGTAGATAGTTGTTGTCAGGCAGCAGGTCTTTTTTGGATAAGAAACATTTTTACAAGTGGGGGTATCACAGAGATTGCTACTTTCAGCATGTTACTTGGTACGTTAATAAAGCTGAATATAAATTATAATTAGAACTGGAGTACAAGGAGAAGTGGTTTGAGTTGAGTGCTGCTTGTTTTTCTTATACTTGATTTTGACTAACATTCCAGTAATGTATTTAAAAAGTAATTTATTTTTTCATGCCTCACAACCTTTTTGTTTCCATCTAGATATTAAGTAAGCTGTCATGCAGCCAATGGACTGAAATATGTTTTTTCTTCTACACTTTATTTTGTCTTGATTGGACTCTCATAATGATGGTTTGGCACCCAGGGCAGAGTATTTAATTAAAGTTACAGTTTTTGTGGTTTTGAGCATAGCCCCTCCCCTTTATAGTTGGCCACACCCATTCCCATTGACCCCACCCATTCAGCTGTCTCCTGCAGCCCCCCTTTGAAGTCACCAGCCACCACTGGAAATAGCCAGGGAATTGTTATGGCTAGGCTTGTATAGGCCCTAGGGCCGATAGCCTAGTACCAACCTATGAACCTAAGTACTGCTGAGGCAGTTGTCCAGGCTCTTCAGACTCTATGCAGTCACGCATTTGTAGATGTTGCATTGGGCATTTTTTTTTCATATTGTATTTCCAAAATTTGTTACTGGAGGGCTAAAGTCCAAGCCACAGTTCTACTACTCAGAGTTTCCAATCACTGACACATGCAGCGCATCAGAACTTACAAAACTGCTTCAGTCAAAGCATTGCCTTTTTTCAAATAACATGGTTCTGCCTGCTTATGACCCTTTAAACTAATTCCAAAGGGAATGAGCTTTTTCACCTGTGACCACAAGACCCCATGAAAGTACTCAATTATAAGCCTAAACCTTTTAGGCAGCTCAGTGCCAATTATGAAATCATCTCCTGGCTTAATGGTAATATGCACTGGAGGACACACTTCCATTTTTCCAAACATTAGCTTTAGACATACCTTCCCTAAGGTTGGTTGCTCTCCTCTTACTTAGCCTATAACCTTGAGGCCATCAGGTAGGATTTCCAGCCTGTTTGTATATTTTAAATCCTACATAGCTTATTGTAGAAGCCTTTTGATATTGGGGACATATCTCAGCCCCTGAGTCTATGAAGGCCTCATAATTTAAGCTTTTTAATACAATTTATTTCAAATGACTTCATAGTAGAACATATCTGAACTTCACTTAGGGATTAAGTTGCCCACGTAAAATTTGTTAAGCCGTATCCTCATACCTCTCAACCTCTTAGTGTAAGAAATCTAGACAAAGCCTATCAAAATGGAGGGATGAAGGACCAAAAATAGGGATAGATTTTAAATATTGCTCTTACTAACTTAGAAAATTGTTAAAGTAACAGGGTTTGTGTTAACATACATTTTCTGAAGGATTTGAGTCTGAAACTCAAATGTATGCCATTATTTGGTGACTTCAATCCTCAGATCATCCCAGTGATTTTCCAGGAAAAAAATACAAATCTTATGAGGAACAGACCAACAATATGAGGCAAAAATCAAGACATTCTGTGAAACTCTGGACAGTTGACAGGTATGCTTATCCTTGTGACAAGGAAGTATCAACAGTACTGGCAATGGGAGCTTTAGCAGCTTCCAGTGAGGGTCACATTTGAAGACAGTATTTACAGTTACCTTTACCATGCATATGTCTTCATATCATTAACCATATCAGGATCATTTACCTTGACAGCCATAGAGAGGGCAGACTAAACTAGTCACTGGTTATTCGAAGTACTGTTATCAGTGGGATAGGATTAATGGGTGCCACAAGCCCACGAGACAGAAAATCAGGAGGCAGTGAGGCTTTTTGGCTTCAGAAATTTTAAAACAAGGACTTAAATTCTATTACCTGTTCCTGTATCTTTTTGACCTTCTTATTTCTTCTCTCATCCCATCTCTGTGGGCAGAATTAGATCTGCTTTGGGATTGCCCTTATTTTAGCTTTGGTACCTTCTGTAATGGTCCCTTTCAGAACCATGTCTTTGTGTCCCTTGGCTGGCATAGCAGTAAAGGTGTTTACCTTACAAACACAAGGTGCAGGGTTTGATTCTCACATGGGGTAATTGGCTAGGCTTTAAATGGCCCACAAGGGCAGTTAGCCTAATACTAACCTATGAACCTATAAAATAACTTCAGTCATTTTGTTTGTCAGGACCCTGTCTTCTGTATGACTTTTCCAAGCTCAGATAAGACTGAAGGGGAGAATAGGACTGCCGAGGTTTAAGCTACATAGGTAACTCCCCTGGAGGTTTTGGAGCAGGAGGCATTTGCTGAGCTGTAGGAGAACTGGCACTATTGTATGTTTAAACATGGGTATAAGTCTGTGCATGATGTTTATTTATACCTTGTTTGCTGCCTTTTGGATGAGTCAGTTCATTTCCTTTCACTTCAAGGATATCAGAAACACTGACTTTAGTTACTGAGCTTACACAATAGGTATTCAACCCCACCACCACCTTTTTAGTGCCATTGCTTCTTCACCTTTAGTAGAGTCCTAGATATGTACTGCTTTGTCTACAATCCCCCACATGGTTTGAGGTTTCTTTTTAAGTTTTAGCAATAAATGTCTTGAAATGTGGAAATGTAAACTCTGGAAGTAAATTGCAAAAAATCATCACTCTCACTCATTATTTGAAAAATCATCAGTTACAAAATATACATCCTTCAACTGATTATAAAATTCTTCAGGCTTTGGTGGGCATCACATTTTCTTAAGTAAGCTGCCTTTCTAGCCTGTTACAGTGATACCTTCCAAGCTTCATTTTTAAAACATATACAAGCTCTGCGGTTCTTTATTTTTTCACTTTCTTTAGATACTCTTGCCCAGTGTATCTACTCATCATTTTGGAACCACCTGATTATGAAACTTTATTAGTATGGATAATACTGCAGAGAGTAGTCTTTTAACTAGCCAATATGTTAGACAATATCATCCTTTTTGTTTTGAGTTGAATTTATTGCCAAGTAGATGTAAGACAAGAACAGCAATGTTAGGGGTTACCGATCCTTGTTCCCTTTTTTCTACCAGTAGGATAGGGATCACACTGGCAGTTAGACATCATCCATGCTATATATTTTCTGGGTAGCTGCTTAGTGAGGGTGCAAGACTTTCTAGCTGGGTGTTTGAAGTTCTGCCCTTCTTCTGACTGTACGTATAATATCTGATTTTAGCATTTCCATCTACTGTTGTACATGCAGTAGCTCTCTCTATAGGTTTGTATTTCAAAGTCAAACTACCAGGTATGTAAATAATACACATTACTCTACTCCTTACATATCTCAAAAGAGATTCATTTCTAAACAGGCAAGATTTCAAATGTCTGACACGTTCTACCAACACATCTCTGTAGTGGCTGGGTCTTCCACACAGTTCACTCTGCTGTATAACTTGTAAGTCATGCAATTTTAGGGTCAGACATTTGTTTTCATTCCTTAACTTATTTATCTATCTATTTTCTTCCCATTATATGGGGGTTGTATAGTGAAATGGAGACTCGGACTTCATTGTAATGCCAATGTCTGTTGTACTTTCTAATGGTGGGAGGCAACATGGCATTGGCTCACAGTCTCCTGTAGAAATGCATGCAGACGGCTGGTTTGCATTTTCTTTAAAAATCTCCACAGTTACTGAAGGGTTAGTCATGGGTGTTTAGCTATCTAACAAGACTTAACATCAGTAATATCACAATTTAAGGCAAAGTAGTTAAAAGTAATGCAATATTATAACCAAAGAAGCAATGCAATATTATAACCAAAGAAGCACAATTATTTTCAACAGTCATGAACCAGTTATATTTCTATATATATATATATATATATATATATATATATATATATATATATATATTTTTTTTTTTTTTTTTCAAGGTACTTGTACAGTTTCCTCCTTATTATTTTCAATTCTTTTTGGCTGTTTTGATTAGCTTGCCAAGCTCCATCAGAAATTCTGATGTCTGTTGCAGTGGCCATTTCACATATATGTGCAAGCATATATTGATTCTTTGTAAGCCAACAACAGAAGAACATAATCTACACAAATAACAATCTGTTTTCATTAAATTTGTCCTGCCTTACTTTGTAGTACATGCCAACAATGCTGGATAATGGACTATTTAGGGAGAAGTTATTTCACTCCACTATGATTAGCATTTACCCAAGACTTGTTACTTAACTTGCCCTATTCCTAACACTACAAATACTGCCAGAAATTAAATGTACAAGTGGGGCCAGATTCTAAAAGAGTTGCTCTTGGTGTAGGTTTGCCCTGATTCCGAGAGACTTACTCTCAGTTGAAGTGATTTATTTCCGTGCAAGACCTATCTATAAACAGGCTTACACCAGTGGCCGGGTTCCAGAAGACCTGCTTTTAGTGTAAGTGGTTACTTACACTGAGAGCAAGTCTTTGGAATCGGGCTCCTGCATTTATTTACACATTTTTTTTGTATGAGACTGTAACATGCTGGTTACATTTGAAACTTCTATGCATCCCTCAGTGTGCTGTGTCAGTGCATTTACATTATAATTTTATTGTGCTGTAATTTTGAAATTTGAATGCTTCCAAACCAGTATTGTCTAGGTTGAATAGAAATTTCTCATGTCCTTACTAATTCTAAAAATATTTACATATCCAATCTTTACACAGATCCAAGGCTTTAAATTTCAACACAGGCATAATGGAAATATGGTCATTAATACCTGGGGGGGGGGGGGGCAGTAGCATTTACCCATAGCTGCTAAAAAAGTTCTTTTCTCTCCAATTTATTCTCCCAAAACCCCCCTCTAAAATCCTTCTCTATAATCTCTAGGATACCAAAACTAAACCTATTACATAGGGGACTATTTTGTAAATGCCTATAATGGGCATTATTGCCATTCCCCTGTTGAATAGCATATAGATTTTCATATACACACTTATGAAATGTTTACATTTAAAGCCTGGGATCTTTGTTAAGATTGGATACGTAAATATTTTTAGATTTATTAAGGTTAGATAGAAAATGTGTTAAACTTTGGATATTAAATGTTATAAATAGGACATGATTGTTTAATTAGATCACATGACCATTGATTATTGTATATTTAAGGAACTTGTTAATTGCCAAAAATGGTTCTGAAGAAGTCCTAGTTACAAGGACGAAAGTGCTTGACCATTTTTTCTTTTTTCCGTTGTTTTAATAAATATTTAAGTTTTTAAGCATCTATCTGATTGGATCCTAGATGTTCCTGAAATATCTTGTACAGCATCACACTACAGCATGAGCCTTTTGTGTGTTTTCTAGCTTTGTAATGTTTGACTTGACAATGACTGGATAGATTATAAGTGATGTATAATATGTCAGTATGGTTTGTTTTCATTTATATAAATGTTTGATTTCTGACAATTTAATAAAGATGTTTTTTGTTTAAAAAAAGGAACACTTGCCAAGTCACGGTAGTGGATAGGGCAAAGTGACGTTTGGAATCAACCATTCCACTTTTCTTCTCTGCACCCTCTTATTCACAGACATACTTGTTTCTTTCTTCCCACTGCTCTACGCTACAGTTTCCCTGCATCTTTTTGTTCCTGTACAGTTTTCCTGTTGACTTTTCCTCTTTTCTCTTGTTTACTCTCGTCTAGATACTTTCTTTCACTATTTATATTGAATTGACAGTTGTTAGTACTTTTGTTTCTCTCTTCATTTAAGTTATTGACTATTGCAGGACTCAACTACTGCTGTGTACTACTTATGTACTACTTATGTTTACGTGATATTTATTCAAATGCACACTATACCACTTATATGCATTACTCTTGTCTCGGTTTCATCTGTAGGTCTCACAAACTGCTTTGGAATACTCATACATTTGTTAAAATCTGCACTACACCACCTGTACCATATTATCCACATTTCTACTTTCATTATTATGATTATCATTGTATTGTAAAATCTGTATATTACTTTTCATTACTATAATTAAGACTGTATTGCAAAATCTGTATATTACTTTTGTATTGCACTTTTTTTCTTTCTTTCTTTTGTGGAGCTTTTCTTCCTGGGCCTCCACTGAAAATTGGCTTCACCCTGTAGGACTCTCATGGGAAGCAAAAAAATAAAAAATGTCAGAGATGACACTGTATACAAAATTGGATACCATCAGTGTGATGACTGATTGTGAAGACACATCTCTCAGTGTGATATATTAAGTACCTGTTAACACAGATGAGAACTCATGGTTCTTGACCTGAAATAAATCAGGTGTTATTTTGCACTATGATCTATCTGGAATTTCATGAGGTATCAAAATGTCTTTAATGTTGCTCTTGTGATACACAGTACAAATTTGTTAGTGTTTTTTTACTATAATTTCTAGATAATGAGGCATACCAGGACAGAACAAGAACATTATGTTTTGCCCAGAACCTTCTTTCTTGCTCTCCATTCCAGTACAATGCTGTATCTTGTAGCAACAATTTACTTTTGGTACATTTATTTCTGACATACTCAAAATAAATTTTGAAAGACACCATCATACCTTTGTAGTGGCAGCACAATGAAGCCACACAGCAAGAGGTTCTCCAGTTTGATTTTAGGCTGGGGTGCCATCTGTGCAGAGTTTGCATGTACTCCCTCTATTTCAATAGGTTTTCTCCAGGTGCTCCAGTTTCCTTCCACATTCCAAACACTTGCAATAGGTGGATTGGACACTCTAAAATGGCTGTAAGTGTGAGTGTGTGTGTATATGTGTGGAATAGGAGAATAACCTTGTCAGGGCTAATCACCCAGCAGTGTAAATATTGGCTGTTTATGATTGGCACTGTCAAAGTGACACCCCAACTCCATGTGAAAAAAATGGAGAAAAAAGAGATTGTGGATGGATGGGTAGACTGTATCATACCTAGGAATCCATTAAGTACTTGTTTATCCTTAGGCAAAAGTGTTTCAGCTATAACTCTGACTTTCTCTTCATCTGGTTTCAAGCCATCTGAAGCCAAAACATAATCCATGTATCTCAGCTCTTCAAATCATCTTTTTCATTTCCTCTCGCATAACTGAAGTAGCACTATCTCAGTTTTTTTTCAGTAACTGAATTGACTTTTCATCTTGGTCTTTTTGGTCATACTCCATACCATTTTATTGTCAGTAATATCAACAACGCAGTCAACACCCTTGATCAACTATGTAACAGCTCCCTAAACATCCTCAGTACTGATAATATGCTAAATGGAAGTCTGAATAATCTGCATCATTGTAAAGGTAAATTAAATGTACACATCTTGGAATTTTCTTTGTCAAGTTTCTATTAAGTATAATATGTGAAAATCCTTGGTTAGATTTGTATACTAAGAAATACTTTACATCAGCACAGTTGAAACCATTCAATCATTTTCATGAAATGAATCCTTTATTATAGTTTCATTAAGCTCTTTCTGGTCTAGACATATATAAATTGTGGGTACTTACGTATTATCGCAACCAGATTTGTCAACTGAACACTGTCGTTTATTCTGTCAACAACTGTAGTCAAAGTGCATCGCATTGTGTGTGTGTGTCCCACAAATATGTGTTGCCTTTATTTGTATTTAAAAAAACATAGTATTTTGGTCCCTTGCGCAGATGTATCTGTACTATTATCAGAACCATTACTGTCATTTAAAAACTGAGTGATGCATGCTCATTTCTCGTGGCAAAAAAACAAAAAAAAAATGCTGTCAAAGTGCATTCAGAAGTGTGTTTGTGTCCCGCTAGTGTGTGCTACTTTACTTTTGGTAAAAAGCATACTTCTTTCCTCCTGTGAAGATGCATCTATGAACACAACTAGGGAATGAGCCATCTACATTAACAGAGCAGTAAATAGGAATGACCATGACCGCTCAACTAACGTGTCAACCTCGGAGTCTGCCTCCTTTACAATTCAAAAGCATCAGTTATACATACTTTCTCATTGCAATGCTTCCTTTAATGGGTGATTAACACATTATGGGAACTAAAAACCTTAGAAATAATGCCTTATCTGTGTCTGTCTTCAGTTACTATCTAATAACTCTCTTAACGGTCACTCCTTTACTGTTATTACTTTACATTCCTTCATATGCTAGCAGCCATGCTCCTTCTTTCATGCATCTGTACTACACACAAAACAGGAAAAGGAATTTGTTGCTTGTTCCTGCTCCTGGTACTTAACCACTGTATTCCGACAGTAATCTACAGTTTGAACACCCGTTTTGAGAAGGAGATGCAGTCATCTCAATCCAAGTGTGCCAATTTCACAACCGCAAAAATCTGGTTGCAATAATACGTAAGTACCAAATTTTGTTAGGCTTTGCAACATTAACCATACTATACTACTCACTTAGTTTCTTAGTCATGTTTGTTTTTTCCAGTATGCTGAGCTCATTTCTGTTCCACTCCTTAGGGTTACTGTAATTTCCTTGGAGGATGTAATAATAAAGGCTTTATCAGAATACATTGATTTTCTGGTAAACAGTCAAAAGCAGTTTATTTGCTTTGTGAGTATGACGATTTATTATTTTGTACATGGGCATTATGAATTATATTCAGCATGCCACGCTTCTGACAAGTCAGACATATGAATATAGCTGGTGCCATCATTTCAGCTATCTTGAACTAAACTTTGTATTTTTTATTGTTATATTCATATGGTCATACTTAAGCATTTTCTGATCCATTGGCTTCACATGACAATTTAAACTGAATCCCAGCTTTTACAATTCAAGTAAAGTCATACCAGTCAACAAAATACTCTTGCCCTTTTTCCAACCCTGTTACTAAACCCCCTCTTTATGCAACTAAATCAAAAATATTGAAAATATAGACTACATTGAGAATAGAACCAAGAGAAACAACATACAAATCTATGGCATGCCGGAGCAGATGGAGGGGGACAATATGATTAATTTCCTGAATTCTTGGATTCCTAAAATCCTAAACCTACCTGAAGCACTATCCTTTGGGATAGAAAGGGCACACAGGTCTTTAACTACAACTTCTGTATCCAGTAAAAACAGCTGTCTAAGATTTATTATTGTAAGATTTATCTCCACTCAAGAAAAAGACCCTTGTTTTAAGAACTGCCTGGTCCCTTGCTCCATTAAAAATTGGTGACCAAATTATTAGGTTTGAAAACGACTTTTCACCCCTTGTAATGTCCAAAAGAAGAGTATGTGTCCCTCTAATAAAATCATTAAAAAAGGAAGGAATCAAAGCACAACTCATATTCCCACAAGAATAAGACTATCTCTAACAGAAGGAAAGAAAACGTTTGACTGTCTCGAAGAAGCATCCACATTTGTCCAAAAAATAACCTTTTAGGTCAACCTGAACTCATGGATTCTTCAACGAACTTAAAAGACAAGCTTAAAAAACACAGTAGACTTTTAAAGAAAAAAAGAAACCCAGAGACAAATAATTATACATAACTTCACATTTCATGCAAGTTTTTGTTTTCTTCCTTCTAAATAATGTGAAATCATACACAGAAGGTAATGTAACTTTTTTCTCTCTCCTATTATCGTTCCCACAACAATGCTAACTTTATAGATAATATATATTACTCAAAATTCAAGTAAATCAAAATCTTATCCAACTGCAAACTAATGTTTTATACTTTTATCTCTTTATATACATGACATGGCACTAGTGAAATGGTATAAAATTACTTACTCATTTCATATATTTATATATTTATTTTATATTTTATATGCATTTCTTTATGTATGTGCCTTCTCTTTCTGTTTTAGTCCTAGTGTCATATTATTTAATCTCTGCAGGAGAGAGAAATGCTTACTGTGTTACTGTCAAGTAATTAAAAAGAAAGTGGTGACATTTTATTATTATATATACATTTACTACTTAACTGAACTTCTGCAATGTGCTCATTTTAGCTAATATATCTTATAGCTGTGTATAGTTGGTAATTTGGAGCCTTTATTTTAAATATTCATCATTTTACAAGTTATGCTTAAAAGCTCCACTTCACTAGAAAATTCCCACCTACTTACATTTTTGATGGAATTTTGACAACTTTTGTCACAAGCTCGAGCTTCTAAAGGCTTCAATTAGCTCACAGACACATGAGAAATAATCTGTGCCATCTTCCAAGAAGTAGGTGTGACCTCTGAACCTGTTTCTTTTCACTGAACTCTAACAGCAAGTCATATTCAAGAGTGATCATTTGAACTGTGTTTTCATTCATTTAGCAATTATTGTTTTTTTATCTAAAAAGTCTTAAGCATATGTTTTACTGTAAATAGTGATTTATTTAATCCAAATTACATTTAGATTTAAATAAGAATTACAAATATGTTTCTGACCGTGACATTTGTAAATGCATTCTTTTTCCTGTCTGCTTTAATGACATTACAGTCCTGAATTCACTGATAGCAACAAACCATTATTCAAGATTAATCAAGTTATCGTAGTCTGTTTAGATAAAAAGAATTTTAAGAAATTGTATACAGCTTCATGTTCTTAGTTCATGCATACACAGTATATTAAACTGAATTTTTCCTTTTGTATGTTTTTAATGTACACGCAGTTTCCCTTTCTGCTTCCTAGTAATCTGCAGTAGCTAGGAATTCCCACTAGATGTGATGAGAGAGTTAGTTTGTGGGTATACCCAAGCAGAAGGTTATTAAAACATATAGTTTTACTTCCAAATTTAGAGTTTTTATATTGTCCATAACAGTTTTAAAAAATGTATTTGTCATAATGAATTAAGGAAAGCACTTTTCAGTTTTACTTATAATAGCAGTCTCCATCAAATGATAATATTTAAGATTATATTTATTAATATCAATGGGTTGAACAACTCCATGAAAAGGAGTAGTGTCAACAAATTTTTAATGCTACATAAAGCAGATTTTGCATTCATTCAGGATTCCCACTTAATAACAGAAGACCTAAACAAATTAACTTTCAAGGATTATAAGATTTTGGCAAGTTCAAACTACAACCACAAAAGAAGAGGTGCCCTAATTTTAAACAGAAAATCAATGAGAATTCCAGTAGTCGACTCATACTCGAGTAGTGATGGTATGCTTGCTTTAATCATACTAAAACTAGACAAAAAGATATACACATTTGCAAACACCTTCTGGATACCGGGTATTGGGACTAAAATTATGAAAAAAACATTTAGACACCATAACATTAAAGTTTAAAGCTGAGTTACTATTAGCAGGTAATTTTACTTGTATCTTGTCCTCCACTGATACTACAAGCTCTAAGCCCTTCAAGATGTCCCCTGTTGCCAAGCACTTGAACAACTACATAAAAGACAAAAAACTAATTGACATTGACGTTATAAAAATATTATCCTCCCTGAAGTACTCTCATAGATTTGGCACACAGACCAACAAAGACAAAGTCTTTGCAATCAGTTCTTTACTGGCCAAAACTGATAATGTAATGCTGACATCATGCCCTATGGCTGACCACAATGCTATCACCTTCAATGTAACACTTAATAATGACCCCTTAAACTTCTGCCAAAGACTACCTGCTTATCTAGTATCAGTACAAGGATTTAAAGAATGGTTTCTAGATGAAATAAAGTTTCAGATATTATCCTATGGGGCACTTTAAAGGTAGTCTTACATGGTAAAGTCAAAAGTTAGTATATAAATAAAAGGAAAGAATGGGATAAAAAACTGGCAGACATACAAAAAGAAATTGAAAAACTAAAACTTGCATCAAATGACAAATCCGCTCTGCATTAGCTGACATATGTAAACTGAACAAGGAATATCAGGATATCATGCAGCATAAAATATCAATAAATCCTGGAAAAAATCAGATTACAATCCTACTCAATTAATCCCAAGAGCATACACAGGATTGCAATTAGATTATTTAAGTGAGAAAAATCATATAAAAGAAATAATATACACTAGAAATAACCAGACTATCAAAGTTACAGATCTAAAAAATATCTTGTGTTTTAAAAACCATTACAAGAATATTAATAATAACTCATCTAGAAGTGATAACAAAAGTATAGACATATTTCTTGCTAATAATATTCAAAAGAAACATCATATTAATAACATAGATAAACCTTTTTCCTTTAAAGAATTAAAGGAACAAATAAAAAATCTTAAGACAAAAAGGCAACAGGGCTGGATGGTCTAAATCCGGAATTTTACTCAGTGTATTCCAAGAAGTTAAAACTACAGCAAACATCCTTCCCTTGTGGAAGTATTCTGTCATCTCTCCCATCTTAAAACCAAGTAAAGAGCTCATACTTTGCACATCATACAGGCCAATATCTTTGCTTAACACTGATTACAAGCTATTCATGTCTATCTTAGCAGACAGATTAAATAATATTATTTCAATATTAAATCACGAGGACCAAACTATGTTTATCAAAAACAGAAGGGTACAAGACAATGTAATTAGATTACTGTCCTTAATAGACTTAGAAAACAAGAAAAAAAATGAGCTTTCTATTTTAAGCCTTGATACAGATAAAGCTTTTGACTCCCTAAGTTGGCCATATCCATTTAAAGCTCTGCAAAAATACAATTTCTCCACAAACTTTATAGGATTAATTAAACAAATATATGAAACTATATGAAAGGTTCATAGCCTATGTAAAGATTGGATCTTATCTATCTAGCCCATTCAAAATATTAAGAGGTACTAAACAAGAGTGCCTCATCTCCCCATTACTCTTTGCCCTGGCTATTGAGCCTCATGTAAATTATGTTAGAAATAATAACAGCAGTAAAGGATATAAAGTGTCAGACAAATTATCCTCCAAGATACAACTGTTTGCTGATGACCTACTAATAACTTCTCATGATTTTGAAAATTCAATAGATCACCTATTACATAAACTAGATGACTTTGCAAACATCTCTGGTCTAAAATTCAATCACAGCAAAACTCAGGCACTTCTAGTGAATAAAAATGTTACTATGAAACTTAGATCAAAAAGAGACAAACTCGGAGGGCACTCATATTAAATATCTAGGTATCATTACTAAATCTAATTATAAAAAAAATCACTAACATCTAATTACCAACAACTTATAAACTCTATTACTAGTTAACAGACATTTGGAATAGACTCTTCTTCACATTTGAAGAAAGACTAACTTTAATCAAAATGATACTGTTACCTAAAATCTTATTCATTAGCCAAGCTCTAATAATTCACCCACCTGTCAAAATTAAACAGAAAATTAATAACTTATTACCTAACTTCCTTTGGTATTCCAAAAAGCCAAGAATGTCCCTTCTCTGGCACACCACAAGATGGGATGAGGGAGGTATAGGGGTTTCCAAATTTTGATTTTTATTTAAGCTCTGCATTTATTAACACAGTGTGACTCTGGAATACTACTTATACATCATATTGGAAATCAATACATGAAATCTTAGTTCTTAATAGTAATATGATATTGCCTGAACCATATACTCAAATACATACAAACATCTTTATATGGATTTTAAAAATATACATTCAAAGTGAGGTCAAAACTTGTTCTCACACCTCTAAAAACCAAATATTGCTGCTGTTTAAAAAACTTATGTTTTCTAATCAATTAAGACTTTATTGATAATTGTTTCCTATTGCTTACACAAATTAATGTTTGATATCTTTTGATACTCAGAAATTGTGGGAATTTAAGAAGGGTGACCTATTATATTGGAATCTATTTCTCTCAGATAATAAAATAAGTACTACCGACTATTTGATCAGCAGATATAGTTTGTAAAATTGCAATTGATTGGACATCCAAACTTGTAAGGATTTTATACATACTAAGCTCATACTCTCATTGGAGGCATACAATAAGAGTAACTTAAAAATCTTGGATTTTATCTCAACAATTATTAATAGCTCACCCAAGAATACTTCATACATATCTGTTATTTATAAAATTCTCAGAAATGACTTTAGCAAAACAGATATTTTTTTTTTGGAATTATTCAAGTGAAGTTAATAGACAAGTATTCTCAGACAAAGATAAAAAAGCTTTGTTTACAGTCGGTGAAGGGATCCACATCTTCCCTGTTCTGGCGTGTATACACATGGAAATTTTTACATAGATTTTTTTTTCACTCCACATAGACAAGCAATAATGTACAAGAAAGATGAAATGAAATGCTGGAGATGTGGACACCCGGATGTTGACTGGATACATATGGTTGTTAATTGCAAAATAATTTCCCCATTTTGGTTAGACTTTAAATATCTTTGTAAAGCTCTATGGAATGAGAACTGCACAATTTTTGACTCCCTTATCCTTTTCAGTGTTCCTGTTCCTGAAGTCATTCCTAAAAAACAAAGATTTTTACTTTGGTTTATCATCTCTATAGCAAGGAAAATTGTCACTAAAAATTGGAAATCCCAAACTACTCTTGTCTTTAATGACAAGTTTACTCATCTTGAGATATACATTTGTAAGAATGAGATTGCTACTATAAAAGCAATGACTAACAACACAACCCATTACTTTTGCTTGGACAAAATTGCCTAATCTATTAGAGAAATATTGTGTTCTCCTATGTATATTGCTTTTTTAGTTGTTATGGACATTGTATGTAGTTTATTTGTTTTTTCTTGTTAATATACTTTTAAGTTATTGTGTTATAAAATGAATACAAACATTTTGAAAAAAAAATATCACACGATCCTCACATTTTACTTCCTGGTTACAGGTGTCATATGAACAGCTGGATAAAATATGCATTTGCCTTATCTGCTGTCTGTATAAAAGAAATTAAGTGTGGATAGATACACACACTGTAAAATAATGCTGAATGATATATAGATGTGTGTGATCTTAACATGCTGTAAATGATTACTATTGTACTTAACTTGGTAATCACTGGTTGAATTATTTACCTCCGTGTTACATTTTTACTGTTAGGCTAAGTTAACTGTCTGTGCAAATGTATGTAATGTCGAGCTTAGGCTTTTCCTAGGCAGACTTTCATTGTAATCAAATGCAAATAAATAATTAAATAGGTAATTTGCACATAAATAGTTTCAGTTTACACTGTTTGTGATTCATTAGTTTGAAATTTCGACAAGTCTCTACAGCTGTGAGTAGTTTAAACACCAGGTAGAGCTGACCTGGGCATTGTACAGCCCCCGGGCCACATCTGGCCCTTTGGCTGTCCCTGAGTGGACTGCAGACCTGGATCCACAGGAAGCTTAAACCTATATTTTAATGATATATTTAAAAAAAAAAATTCTTATACCTCAGTGGACCTTAAAGGAGAAAACACTACTACTGCGGTATAAGATGCTTTTTTTTAAATATATTATTAAAATAAATGTTTAAGCCTCCTTTAGATCCAGCTCTGTGGGCTGGTCAGGGATAACAAAAGGGACAGATCTGGCCTGGGGTCATACAATGCTCAGGTCAGACATAGGCAATCATACATTTATATAAATGAAAGTAAACCACACCAACACAATTCTAGTTGCAAGCACTTTACATCACAAACCATACTGAAACACTCCCAGTGCAAACATTATATACCTCTTATCATCTACCCAATCATTTTCAGTCAAACATTACATAGCTCATTTAAGTCCTGCCTTCTAATAAACCTTATGCCTCCCCTGTATGTATTGCTCTCACAATTCCCATTTTCCTATGTAGTTTGCTCCTACCCCTTTTTATAGATCTAAATTTTGGTTGTTTTATCTCTGTTACTATATTTACTAATCCTAGTATAGCTGGTTTAGATTTTGATTTCCATTTTCTAGTAATTGCTTTTTTGGCAGCCACCATAATTAGACACAGCAAGGCCTTACCCATGTCTAGGTAGTTTCAATTCTGTATCATAGCTCAGAAAAATCATCTCCCTCATCACATCAATCTACCACCCAGTATAGCCAACAACAGTGCATCCCACAGGGAATCATTAAAGTCCACCAATTTACTGCACTCCCAGAAAATATGTTTGCAATTACCTCTTTCTTCCCCGTCACACCTCCAACATTTGCTGTCTACCTGAGGAAAAATTCTCTGGAGTCTACCTGGGGTATAAAAATATCTATGTAAACATTTCCAAGCAAAAATCCTAAATCTTCTAGATTTTGTTGTATTTTTGGGAGACATACATATATCTTCCCATTGTTTCTTTGTGAATTGCTTATCCATTCTTTCTTCCCAATCCTTTCTAACCTTTTTTGATTGATTCTTATTGTGCAGTATTTTATATGCTCTACTAATTATTCCTTTTTTAATGGCAGCTTCTATTATAGATGCTACTAAAAACTGTATCAGTGCTGGTCTTTCATTTAGGACCCCCTATTTCTTTCTCTTTGCCTATACTCTGATATCAATCCTTGATAGGGAAGACAATATCTAACCTGCAGTTCAAATAAATTCTTGGCCTCTTCCCATTCTATTATCATTCCCTCTAGCTATTTACTGCCAATACCTTGGTTCCTTTGCCAGTTTTCTCCAATAAATTCCAGCCCCTTGTTGTCTGTATCCCTAATTGCAGTCATCCCCATCGGCAGAATCTACTTTCTTCATTCCAGTGTCAACTTAGTTCTTAAAATTATTTCTATTACTTTATAGATATAATATTCTGTATGATTATTGTTATTCTCCTTAAAGGCCTGCATCCAAAATCCAAGTCTCTCCTTGTTTCTTGAGCTTCTCCCCTGTTTCATCATCCCTTTTTACTTTGAATTATAGTTTTCTGCTTGTGCTATGCATTGGAGCTCTGAAATACCCCTTCAAATTGGGTAAGCCCAATCCGGCCTGTTCTTCTGGAAGAATCAGCTTATCCCACTTGACTCTTGACATCTTCCCCTCCCAGATAAAGTCCTTCAGCTCTTTATTAATTGCTATCCAAACTTCTCCACTGGTTGATAAAAATATGCCTGACCTGTGTATAAGACTAAAGGGACTAAAAGCATTTTAACTGCTTGTATCTTACTATCTATATCCATATAACAAACCTTCAATTTTCTGAAGTTTTTGTATTATCTTTTGTTTAGTCTCTTCCCACATATCCTTAGCTGCCACACCAGAATCATTTTTAATCCATACTCCTAAATATTTCATTTTATCATGTCCCCATAAATATGAATATTGCTGAACCAATTTGTGTGTGGGAACATAATTTACTGCTATTATCTTTGTTTTAGCTTCATTAATTTTGTATCCCGAAAAGATTTGAAACTGTCTCAAAATATTCCACAACACTGTAATGTCTCTTTCTAGTTTTGTCAGGTATAAAATAATATCAGTGAAGAATATGGCAATATACAAACCATGCAGTTCACTTAAGAGTCCGACCATATAACACAATTTAAAATTTTTTTTAATGAAGGAGGTAAGCGCTTTCACACAAGAGCTTCTTCAAACCATAAAAAAACTTCAGTGTATGATCCATTTAAATACAATGCATCAGCCAATCAACATATATACAGCTTAATTGCATTATTTTAAAGTGAAACTTACCACAATCTATACATAAAATCCACTAGAGTGTAGCATATATATATATATATATATATATATATATATATATATATATATATATACACAATATAAAAATATAAAAGATACACACTATAATCTACAGTAACATACAAGATGCCTAAAGATATATACAAATGTATGCCAACAACCCTCCAAAAGGGTCTCACTGAGACGGATACCTGGTGTCAAAATCATGGCCTCAAGCTAAATGCCAAAAAGTGCATAGTCATCCCCTTTGGAAAAAACAAAGTACCCACAAACTGCCACATAGGTGGTAGTCCCCTTAATATGGAAGACATAATAAGGGATATGGGGATCCAAGTAGATAGTAATCTCTCCTTTGATAATCACATTGTCAAAGTGGTTAGAAAATCCTTCTGTGTGGCCCACCTAATCACAAAAGAGTTCGCATCCAGATCAAAAGAGGTCATTGTGCCCCTCTACTCCTCACTCATCAGACCAATCATAGAGTACAACGACCCATTTGGGATGTACCTTACAAGACACCTGCAACAGCTGGAAAGACGACAGAAGTACCTCACCAAGAGGATCACTGGAATCAAACAGATGCTCTATGCAGCTCGACTGAAGAAACTCCAGCTGTACTCGGTTGCATATCGCCTACTCAGAGGTGATCTCTGCCTGACGTACAAGGCCATGTCCAACCCAGAATTGATGGACATGCTCGACCTAAAGAAAACCATATCCCCTTGAGCCACACTCTCTAGGGATCTAAACCTCACCACAACAATAAATAGGACGTGCTGGAGGGATAGATTCCTGTCCCAGAGACTTCCCATGCTTTGGAACAAGATTCCAATCTACATTAGGCAGAGCTTCTCGCTCACACTCTTCAAGAGAAACCTTGACGAGTGGATGGGAAACAGAAAGTTTACCCAGAGGATCACTTCAGTGGCTCTGCTGGACACAGGCACAGGGGGAGCTTAATCTAAGGGGGCGGCAAAAGCCAACACATTCTGGCTAGGCTTATAAATGCCTTCGAGCAGATAGTCTAGTACCTATCTATGAACCTATAACTTATGAACATAGAGCACCTACTATCTCACTAACAATTTTCTTGATTTTAAAGTGGGATTAATAGATGCTCTTTCATTTAAGCCCTTGTCTCTTAAACTGTATATATGCTGATGCATGGTTTGTGTATTGCCATATTCTTCACTGTTGTTTTTACTTATTTGGCTGGCAATAACACATTTGCCTTTTACAGTGTGATTTTTTTTTTGTTTTATTATAAAATAATATCATCTGCAAAGAGAACCAGCTTTTCTTGACTACCACACCAATTATAGCCTGGAAATTTTTAGTCCCTTATTTTTTTTTGCCAATGGTTCTAAATATAACGCAGATAAATGGGAAAGAGGACACTCCTACCTGGTTCCTCTGCTCAGATAGAAATTATGAGACAGGACCCCACCAACTTTAATTTTCACCTCCGATCCCTCATATATCCTCCTCATTGACCATATAATTTTTTCAGGAAATGCAAATGCTTCCATTGCCCTGTTCATGATGTCCCAGTTTACTGTGTCAAATGCTTTCTCTGCATCAAGTCCCAACAAAAACAATAGTATCTTCTTACATTCTGATTCTCTCTGGATCATCAGTGTTCTGTTAATGTTGCGAAAATGTTTGCCTCCCCTCCACAAAACTAACTATCAATTTTGGCATAACTTTTGTCATTCTTTTAGCCATTATAGATAGACACAAACACCCTATAATCATGATTTAGTGTTGAAATGGGTCTGTATGAAGCTGGATCTGATAGATCTTTACCCTCTGTAGGTATTACATATACCATTGCTTTCTTCCGGGATGTTGGTAATTCTCCTCCTCTTAAAATACTGTTAAACAAAACCTTCCAGATGTTTATCAGTTTTTTCCCTCCTAGCTTTCAAACTTCCACAGGAATACCATCTATTCCTGGACACTTTCCTGTAGATTGGTTATACATAATAATTTTTATCCCATCTCCTCCTGTCCTAACCATTAGTAATTGAGCCTCATCTACCTCTAACCCTGGCATGTTTAATTCTTCCATAAACATTTCTATTGGTGTCTTTTCTTGATTTCCATATTTCTCTGCTTTATACAGACTTTCATAGAATTTCCAAAACATTTCTAATACTTCTAGAGGCTCTCGTTACTTTCCTTGTTGTAGGCTCCCTAAACTTGGTGACAGCCCTTTATACTTTCTGTTGCCTGAGTCATAGTGCTAAAAGCTTTTGTGCTCTAGTGTTATTATCAAAACAGTTGCTTAACAGCAATCTTTCTAAACCTGTGCATGTTATTGAGGCAATCCCTTATTTTCTGCTTGACATTCTGCAGTTGATCCTCTTCTTGTTCTGTGAGATTCCCCTTGTTCTGCAATAGTTTAGCATTAGTCAGTCCATCTAAATAATTATTTTACTAAACCATAGCTCCATTATTTCTACCCTGTGTTTAAACTCCATCTTAATTTTATCCTGCTCCCAAGCTATATTTTCAGAAAGAATTTCTATCCTGTCGAACAACTTCTGAATAATCTCCTCTACCTGTTTGTTATATTCCTCTCTTTTCAACAGATAGGTGGGGAAGCACCAGTGAATCATTTTTATTCCATTACCCTTTGTTTTTATTTTAGTTATTAGTGGCACATGATCTGAAATAGGTATTGGGTGTGAATGAAGACTTTTAATTAAATGCACATGTTCCTGTGAAATGTAAATTCTGTCTAATCTAGCCCAGTTTTTTATATCATAGGAAACAATATGTAAATTCACTCCAAACTCCTATTACTGAATTCACATCTTCCATGACAAATATTTTCATAAATTTCTTCAAAAATCCTTTGTTATACTCCATCTTCACTGCTGCAAATCAAATTCCAGTCCCCACCTACAAATAATATTCCTTGCTGAAAACTGATTATTTCTCCCAAATTGTTAAGCTTCATTATAGCAGTTTTAGGTAGAATATAAATACATGTCAGTATAATTCTCCTCCATTGCCAGTAGCCCCTTAGCACTATAAATCTGCCATTATCTTTTTTTATCCTGTTCTATCACTGTTGGAGCTCCTCTTGCAATTAATATAAGTACTTCTGTTTTCCTTTGTCCCAGGTATTCCGCTAAATAACCATCCTGAAAACATTTCTTTATCAAATTCACATGCTCAGTTCTTTCCAAGTGTGTCTCCCGTAACATAGCACTCTACATTTTTAATATAGTTCACTATTTCTTTTTTGTATTCATCTGTGAGACCATTGACATTTAAAGACATTACTGAAAGCATCACTGTATTAAAAAGTTATTGTTCACACCTTTTATGCATAACACCTGTTTTGTTAAATGCCTAGTTCCAGCTTTTTTGTTACATGCATACACTGGTAGGTTTAACTTTTATACAGTTGTTTCTTGTCATATCCATTTGAGCAGGGCCTATGTTACATCTTACAAAACATTTTGTTTTATTGAAAGCCCTCAAAAAAATATCCCCTAAAACCCATTAGCTTAATATTAACACACAAAACTATGTACATCTTCAAATATTGAAGTTTTACCCTCCTAATAGGTACAAATGTCCCAAACTGACAGCCACACTCAGAGACTTGAGTTAACCTAAAAGAAAGGTTATCTGTGCTAAGACACATGGTGCATCCGGCTCTTGTACTAAGTGCTAACTGGTTGTGTCTTTTCTTTATAGCTCTCTCAGCCGGGAAGACACCTGAATGCTTTCAGAGAACATTATCTCCTAGCCAATTTCACTTTTCTTTTTTCCTCCCAGCCAATCATTCTCCACCAGACTGTAACCAGTTTCTCTTTATCAAATTGTCTCCACGGAGACATGACAAACAGTCAATTTCTCTTTATCAGATTGTTTCCATGGAGACCAGATACAAAATTGCTACTAAGCATGCATTAATTCGCAAAAAAAAGTCTCATAATATTAAATATGCTTTTTCATTTACTTGCTTTCTCTTAAAATGTGTTACTAAATCAGTTTAAGGACCTTAATCTAGTCATTCCTCCATGCAAGAGTGAGAAAAAGCACATTATTTTTTTCTTTTGTCATGCTCTTTTAACCAGGTTTTTTTATACATTGCAGTGCCTACATTTCTTAAAAGGGAACAAGAAGAAAGAGAGAAGAAGGGAGAAAAAAAAGAACAGCAGCACCTGTTTACAATCCCAATTACACTTAAAAATAATTGAGAAAAAAATACTTTATAACATGCAAAGAAAAGCATACACCACAAAAATTGTACTAATAAGAAAAACATGTTTCTTCTTTGCTTACAGTTAACTTTCTCTCCTCTCTTCCCCTCCCCAAAGCATTTTTCCAAACATCAATGACATAAAGGGCATATACTATAGAGTACCCTACACATCTAACAAATTCGGAAAAAGTCCAATATTTCCAGATTTTCTTGTTCTGCCATATTTTACAAATATATTTATTGCATTGTAATACCATGTTACATTACTTGTTTTATTACTGTTCATCTCCAGCTTCCAAATCCTCTCTCTGCTTGATTTCCAATGTACTCTCAATTCTTCTAGTCATTTCTTATACTCCCTTTCTTCTCTCCAACATTCTCCTTAGAAACAATGTAAAAGGTTTCACAGGTACAGTCTCTCTGTGGTCTTTATTACTAGAAGAACAAAAATCAGAATATCCTTCTGTTTCACAGCTCAGTTTTTGTTGGACAAACTTTTGTATTTCCTTCTTAGGTTGTACTTCATCAAAAAATTATTTTGTCCCTCCAGGGTAGAATACCTTGAAGACAGCTCAGTACAGCAGTTTGAATCTCACATGTGAGGCTTGACTTTCCCTGAATAGTGAAATAAATATACTCCTCTTCTACATGGTGTACAATGACTAATCATTCTCCACAAATACTGTGCTCTCTCCCACTATTAGTACATTGTCCTTCTGCCACAGTTTTGTCAGAATTAACTCCTTCTGCTAGTAGGACTGCATCTTTACTATTAAAGGTCTAGGTAGCTTTCTCTTAGCCAGGTTTGGAGCATACATACAATGTGCCCTTTCAACTAACAACTCCTGCTGTGGAATACCAGTCCAGTTGCTTATTTATGCTTTCATAAAATAAATGCAGTCTATTTCTTCCAGCTTCTCCGGTATAGCTGAAAATCTCAGGTTTTCCCTACATGATGTGTCCTCTTATTCTAATATTTTTTGAAACATCTCTTCCTGAGCAATTTCACTTTCAGACAGCATTTTCTTCATTTCAATCTCTGATTTTTGCAGCTTTATCACCTCATCTGAATATCTGTTTAAATCTTCTTCCATGTGTCCAGCCTTTTGTTTGTGTTGATATACACCATCAATGTTTCATTTATTTTAACCAGGTCTGTGTGCAGTTGTCTTGTATCTTCCTGTAGGTTACTGGAAGTCATGTCTGGAGGTTGCATTGCTTTTTGCTGAACAGCTGCAGAACCTTCCCCAGTCAGTGATTTTCATCACCTTTTGTAACTGATTTTCCTTCAGGTCCTCTGTATTTCTTTTTTTCTGGCATCTTGGCAGCATGCTTATTAGCCAGTTACTGAAATCTGACCAGAAATTTAGGTCCAGTTTTGTCTGCTAAATTTTGATTTTCATACTGGGAGAGCTAGAATTAAGCTGTAACTCAATGTGCAGCCATCTTGCAAGTCCTACTTTTAAACTTATCTTAAGGCAGTAATTCTAAACTTTTACTTGCATTATTTACATGAGGTTCTATGCATTGAGTTTGCCATTTGTGACCTATTATCTGTCCACTTGTGAAACTTCAGAAATCATGAGATCGGGAGACTGAGAGCAATGTGTTAATAAATGCAGGTATGAATGAGGAAGTGACTGTGTGTGTATGTAATTCACACCTCTCAACTGTACAGATTTTCACAGAATGTCCAGATTTTTGCCTCATATTTTTGGTGTGTTCCTCATAAAATCTGTAGTTTTCTGGCAAATAGTTGAGGGTTGAAGTAATTAAATAATGACAAACATTTGAGTTTAAGACTCCACATACTTCAGAGAATTCATGCTAATGCAAAACCTATTATTCTATCAGCATTCTAAGTTTGTAAGAGCAATATTTAAAATCTGTCCCCCCATCATTTTAGGCTTCCAAGCCAGGTTAGAGTTACTCCCTGGTGACAGTCAGGGGTAAGTTCAACTGTAATCTGATTAATAGATTTTTCAAATTCTTGATGAGAGGTAGCCAGGCTTGTTGCAGTGGCAAAGCCAGTTTATTGCCAGATGTTGTTTGAGTCTAGTTTTAAATTGGCCTAGGGAGGAGAGCAAAGTAATATCAGCTGGAAGTGAGTTCCAGGCTCTGCCTGCAGAGTTTGCAAAGACGGAATCACCAGCTGCATTGTTAATTTTGATTGAATTAGTGGTCTGTTCGAGGATCGAAGCAGTCATAGATTGTTATAGAGGGTGATAAGATTCTTAAGTGTCAGAGTATTATCCGGATTATAAAGGATTTTATTAGCCATAATCATTAGGTTATATTGGATTAGACTGGGTAGTTCAAGCCACCCAAGCTGGTTAAAATTGATGCAGTGGTGTATCCTAAAAGGCAGATCAGTAACACATCTGGCAATGTGATTATAACAGGTTGAGAGTTTATTAAATACAGTCTTTTTTAGATTAGAGAGTAGGGGGATGGATAAGTGCTGAAAGTAGGTGAGAGAAAACTATGGCAATTTTGGCTGGAGGGGTGAGGAAGGCTTTTATTCTGTAAAGTGACTCTAGTTTTTTATTGATGGTTTTGATTGATTGGTTTACACGTAGGTTGAATTTTAGGTTATTATCAATAATGACACCTAATAGTTTTGTAGAGGTGTCGGGGGAGATTATTGTGCCATCATTTGCATTTATGGTAAAGGTAAAAGCAGCAGACCTTTGTGTTGGTGAGAATAACACCATTTCATTTTTTTGGGGATTTAGTATCAACCAACATTCAGAGAGCTAGTTTTCTATAGTATTAAAGGTGGACTGGGTAGCAGACCATAAATTTGTAGGAGATGTAGCTGAGCAAATCAGGGTGGAGTCATCAGCATATTGGATACAGCTGACATTTGGGATGACAGTATACAAGTCATTAATAAAGATGGAAAACAGTAGGGGCCCTAGTATGGAGTCTTGTGGTACTCCAAGAGTGTTAGGTAGTAGGTTAGAGAGCTTGTTCTGCCAAAGAACAGCCTGCTGTCTCCCATTGAGGTAAGCTTTAAACTATTGAAAGGCTTTAGAATCTAGACAGAAAGTGTGCAGGGTGTGAATCAGATGTTGGTGGTCAACCATGTCAAATGCCTTGGAAAGCTCCAAGAAGAGGGACGAGGATATGTGATTATTGTTATGGTTATTGTTTATGGTATTGGTAAAAGCTAGTAGGGATGAAGTAGTGCTGTGGTGTGGACGGAAGTCATGTTGGGTATCCATCATGAGGTGATTCTGGATTAGGTGGCATGAGTTGTTTTTGTATACATTTTTCCATAATCTTTGCAAGTAGAGAAAGTATAGCTATTGGTCTATAATTGGAGAATTCAGTGGAGGAGCATCCTTTATGTAGTGGGATTATGTAGGATGTTTTCCAAATGGTGGGAATTTTAGCCTGTGCTATGGTATGATTAATTAGTATTGATACTGGGTAGGCAATAGCATCAGCTGATTTTTGAAGGTACTCAGCGGGAGTTGATCAGCGGAGTGTGTGGTGGGTTTTGATTTTTTGATCAAGGTATGGATAAGTGACTTGAACACTGGTTGGAAGCTGAGAGAGAGTAGGTTCATAGAGATGGTACTATCAGGGCCAGGGGTACTAGGAGGTAATTGGCTAGCTAGGGCTTGAATTGTCTCAGTAAAGAAAGGGTTAAAACTATCTGAAACATCCTCATGGGTTTATCAATAGTAGCAGTGGGGAAAGGGGTAGAAGATTTTCCAGGATGAAGCAGATTATTCAGATCTGCCCCTGCCCAGAACTTATGAGGATTGTTCTGGTTTGCTGTTTGTAAATTACAATAATATTGTTTTTTGTCTTGTAAAATGGATTTTTTAGTTTCATTCCTAGATTGCCTGTATTTAACATGTTCTTGGGGGGTCTTTAGTAGAGTGCCATAGAGCCCATATTTTGTTTCTAGTGGTAATTTTTAGTCTAGACTCTTTAGTAAGCCATGGTGCAGTTTTTGCTTTTGTTCTCTTTGAACGGGCAGGTGCATGCAAATCAAGGATTTCAAGAAATTTGTTGTTACAATATGCAACTGCCTCCTCTAAGGGGAGATGTTTTAGAATAGACCAGTTACAGGAGTTAAGTTCCTGTTGGAATTTGGCAGAGTCAAAGTCTTTTTTGTTTCCGACTTTTCTGAGTAAGCGTTGTTGGGGATTAATGGCTTTTTGCTTAACTATATAAGTGAGAAGGTGGTCACTCATGCAGGTTAATATGGCTAGATGAGGATTCTGAGGAACAGGTGCCCCAGTCTTCTATGTTAAAATCTCTGAGTAGTAGGGTTTCTTGGGGGTAATGACATGATAGCCAGTGTAGGGTATCTTCAAGTGTGGCTATATTGTTACCTGGGGGGAATATACATGCAGATGATGCTGATGTATTTACTTTTGTTAAGTTGCAATCTAGTGGCAAGAATTTCTGAGTTATTAATTTGAGGTGGTTGAGTAACATCTATGGTCACAGTCAACTCAGATTTGTAGAGTATAGCTACCCTACCCCCCTTCCTGGAAACACAATCCAGACTGTGTATGTTATGCCCAGGCTTGGCTGAAGATATGCTTATTGAGTTACATTATGAATTTGTAATAAATGTTGATTTCCTTAATGTTGATGGGGAGAGCTTACCAGAGAGTAGGTGCATGAAAGGAGAAAGCATGTGCAGTGCTGTGGAATTTTGTTTTAGCAGCAATGAGAGTTGGATTGGCTTGTGAGTAGTGTCTCAGCTTGTATGATAATTTAATTTCATAAAGTCTAGCTGCAAGGGATGTGTATGTGTGGAGTTGAAATCTTAAAAGAAGGTTAGATCTTTGTGTTATGGGTAGCCGTTTTGCTTTTTCTAGGTTGATACAGTGATGGTCACTGAGAGCTGAGTTTGTAATGAATTGACAGATGCTGTTAAATATAGTCTGAAGTTTTGCAATGTTTTTCTTGGAGGCAGAAGCAAAAATCAGGAGCCCAAGTTCAAGATGAGAAAGGAGATCTCCTTTGCCAATGACTGTCCTAGCTTGTTGAGATAGAAAAAGCTAGATCTTTTTGACCTACAAGAGAAAGGAGTTTATTTTAGCCCTCACTTTGTCTATGTGGAATTGGAAGTTTAGTGACTGATCAAGCCACAGTCCTAGGTATCTGAAGGTGGATGTTGTCTCTATAGAATGGTTGTATAGGTCAAAGATTGTTAAAGAGTCAAGTGCTTATTAAATCTTCTGTAGAGTTCAAAGAAGCAGTTTGGTCTTGTAAAGTAATTTATGGTTTATGAGCTGTTGGTGGAGCTCATGTAAGTCCAACGGGAGTTGGCATTGAATGTTGGTGTGAGAGTGATATGATCAGTAAATGACCATGTCATCAGTATAGAGAATATGTGGGAGATGGGAGAGTTCAGAAGGAAATCTTTTAATGAATATGGAGAAGAGGAGGAGGGTGAGAATGTATACTTGTGGTCTACCTTTGGTAATTGGTGCAGTCTGATTGGGAGGATCTTATTTTAACTCTCAAGTATCTGTCAATAAGAATGTTTTTAAACCAGGGAACAGTGTCTGGACTGATACCAATTTCAATTAGTTTGTTTTGGAGAATTTAGTGGTCATTGAGGTGAAATGCCTTTGTCAGGTCTATAAATAGGGCACCTGTAAGGAGGCCACTATCAGAGTTTAGCAGAATATCATCAGTTAGGGACCAAAGTGCTATCATAGTACTTCATCCAGGCTAGAATCCATGTTATTTGGAGGAGAGCAGGTGGCACTGCTGGATATATAGGGAGAGTTGAGTGCAGACCATCTTTTCACAAAGTTTGCCCAGAATTGGGAGGATGGATATTGGACAGAAGTGAGAGGTACCTTTTGGATTGGTTTGCTTTGGAAGAGGTTTAATTAGGTAAAAAATGACACAAAAACAAACTAGAAAGACAAAAAATTGGAGAAGTCCTTGTAGTGAGTCGAAGCAATTTAGGGTCTGTATCATACGAGCGAACAGCACAAATTGCAAACTCTCATAATATTGAACGTACCGGACCTTGAACTTCCTATTGTGGGGGGCTGCACTCCCCACACCCCATGCTAAATATATATTCCAATTCCGAGATCACACTACAGTGAGGAAAGGGCAGATATCACATTTTTCACTGTACCCTGATCTCAGAAAAAGCACTTCAAGGTCCAGTACGTTCGATATTATGAGCGTTCGCAACTGTGCGATTCACTCATATGATATAGACCCAGCAATTTATTATTAAGTGCTTTTCGTTTGCAGGATCTGCAAACATCTTCAGATAAAAATCAAGTATCAAGAGACATCCAAATACACAAGTTTAAAAGGCAATCACGATTGTAAGAACCAATCAAGCAAGTTCCTAGTATAGCCTAGGAACACAAAGCTAAAGGTATATTAAATTAATTAAATCTAGCACATATCAAAAGGCTATTTGAACGATTTATTTACAGAAGCCAAGCTTAGTGTAGATTTGTACAACTATATGCTACACTCTAAAGTGCCAGTTTTGTTCGGCATTCCCAAGGTACATAAAAACCTTGTAAATTTGTAAATCCACCAATGAGACCCTATAGATGCCAGAGGTTCCATCATATGTCCATGTGCAAAGGTTGTGGAGACAACACTTCAAAAAATATTTGAAGTATGAGCATCAAATATGCAAAGACTCTTGGTCATTTCTTGATAAGATTAATAATTTAGATTTTGATGTGGACAACAGCTTCTTAACAATTGATGTAAAGGATCTTTATATCCCAATTCCCCAGCAGGAAGGTGTAGAATGGGTTTGTTTGATGCTTAAAAAGCGAGGGGCAAATTCTGTTGAAATCTCCCTAGTAGAAGAATTACTTAATATAATTCTGACAAATAATTATTTCACCTTTGACAAGCATTATCATCTCCACAAAATATGGGGTAGCCATGGACTCACCTTGTGGAGCAAGCCTAGCTTATTTAGTAATGGCTTACTGGGAGATGGAGACTTTATTTAAGAGCCCCCTTCATAACTTTTAGTTATGTACTCACCATAACTTCAGATGTTTGGGATCCATCTCGCCTACATTCTGAATGATGGGTTCGGAGCCGATCCCTCGGCTCCGACTCGGCACGCTTATGCCAAAGAGCGAAGTCTCTTATTGGCTGAGCTTACTATATCCCAGGATGCACCACTACCAGTCCCCCAGATCTAGTTTGTCCGCATACATGCACACACGCATACCCTGCTTATATAACATCGTCAGATGAAACAAGATAAAACAGTTGAACTCAAAACCGTTCAATCTCTTCTGATCTGCACGGCCACGGGAAGGAGGGTGGGTATCAGGAATGTAGGCGAGATGGATCCCAAACATCTGAAGTTATGGTGAGTACATAACTAAAAGATGTTATGTGATCCTATCTCGCCTACATTCTGAATGATGGGACAGCGTCCCTAGCACCTGAATCCTGGGTGGCTCACTGGAAAACACTCCTGAGTACCGTGGAACCAAATGATGCTCGTCCTTTAGATGCCACATCCAATTTGTAGTGGGAAATGAAAGTGTGCGGGTTGGACCAAGTAGCCGCAGCACAAATTAGAGATATAGGGAGCTTGGAATGAAAGGCTAAAGAAGTAGCCATAGCTGTGGTAGAATGAGCAATGATAGATGATGTAAGATGGTTATTTGAAGAAGAATAGGCCTGAGTTATGCAATCTCTGATCCATTTTGAGATTGTAGCTTTTGTGATGGTTTGGCCCAATTTATTATCTGAGAAGGACACAAACAACTGGTCTGACTTACGAAGTTGCTGAGTCCTGTCTAAATAGAAGCGTAATTGCCTGTGAACATCCAATTTATGGAGAGTGTATTCTGCTTCATTAGAGAATTTTGGAAAGAAAACTGGTAGTTCTAGAGATTGTTGAAGACAGAAACTAGAACAGACCTTTGGGACAAAGGATGGATTAGGCCTAAGTGATACTCTATCCTTGTGGAAAATCAAGTACGGTGGTTTAATAGACAGGGCTTGAAGCTCTGAGACTCTTCTTGCAGAAGTAATAGCCACTAAGAATGCCATTTTCCAAGACAGATATTTTAATTCGCATGTAGCAGCCGGTTCAAAAGGGGGAGATGTTAATGCGTGAAGCACCAAATCAAGATCCCACGGAGGTGCAGGATGAAAAACTGGTGGTCTTAACAGACTCGCACCTTTAATGAACGTTTTGCATAGTCTGCTGCTCATCAAAGGAGGATCCGTGGATTCATGGAATTTAGAGATAGCAGCTAGTTGGACTTTAATAGTTGATACAGAAGATCCCTGATTAAACAGGGATGTTAAGAATTTCAAAACCTCTGGGACAGGAGCAGTGATAGGGTCTAAGCCCTTGAGTTGAGCCCAGATAGCAAACCTCTTCCACTTACTGAGGTACAATTTGTTAGTGGTGGGTTTGTGGGCGAAGATAAAATGTGAACAACTTCGGGTGTAGTGTGTGACTTCTAACTAAGGTTGGAAGTGGAGGAGCCAAGCTGTCAATTTCAGAGATTGAAGGGACTGATGCCAATGTCCCGACTGATGGATTAGCAAATCCGGGATCAGGTCTAAGGTCCACGGATCGTCCACTGCATGCTTTTCAGGTAAGGAAACCATATCTGACGAGGCCAGTATGGGGCAATCAGAATCATGGAAGCCCCCAGTTGAGAAGCTTTTGAATAACTTTGGGAAGGAGTGGAATTGGAGGAAAGGCATAAAGTAGCCCTGTTGGCCAAGGTTGTGCTAGAGCATCCATGGCTGGTACTTCCTGATGTGGAATCAAGGAGAAGAACCTTTGGCACTTGGTGTTTTGTGGAGTTGCAAATAGGTCGCAGCACGGCGTCCCCCATCTCTTGAAAACCTGGGCTGCTACTGTGCGGTTTAGAGACCATTCGTGAGGAGAGAGAATTGTCCTGCTTAATTTGTCCGCCAATACATTTGACTTTCCGGGATGTGGGTCGCTACCAAGAAGCGGTTGGTAGCTACAGCCCATTCCCACACTCTCATGGCCTCTCTGCAAAGGGGATACGATCTGGTCCCTCCTTGTTTGTTCAGATACCAAACCACCGACATGTTGTCTGTGTGGATGGCGATGATGCCTTGAGGAAGAAACTTGTGTAAGGCCTGTAGGGATAGAAGTACAGCCCTCATCTCCAACACGTTGATGTGGAGAAGAGCTTAGTCCGGAAGCCAGGAGCCCTGAACTAGCCTGCCCAGACAATGCCCCCACCCTATCTGGGAGGCATCTGTCGTCAGGGTAACCACTGGAGGGGAGAACAAAGGGTTTTCCCTGATCCAAGTTGGATGTCTGAAGCCACCAGCGAAGGTCCCTTTTGCATATTTCCGTAATCATGATGTGATGATTGAGGGAAGATCCTGAAAGGACCATTGAGTTGACAAGAGCCACTGAAGAATCCTCATGTGTAATCTTGCTAGAGGAACTAAAAGAACCGTGGCAGACATTGAGCCTAAAACCTGTAGGACCATCCTGGCTGGGGCTTTGGATCTCGAGATCAGAGCTTGAACTTGGCCCTGTAACGTTGGATCCTTTCGGCAGGAAGAAAGACGCATCAATCTTGAGTCTATCTCTGCTCCTATAAACTTTATGCGTTGAGAGGGCAGCAAGACAGACTTTGACCAATTGAATGTAATCCCTAGGGAAACACCCAGGAGATGGTGGCTTTGAGGTTGTCCATTAGTAGATGCCTGGTGGTGGCAGTCAGGAGCCAGTCGTCGAGATAGGGAAACACTTGGAATCCAAGACTTCTCAGGTGAGCCGTCACTACTGCCAAACACTTGGTGAACACCCTGGGGGCTGTGGTGAGACCAAAGGGCAGAGCACAAAATTGGTAATGACTGACTCCCAGGCTGAAGCGCAGATACCTTCTGGACACCTGATGTATCGGTATGTGATAATAGGCGTCCTTGAGGTCTATGGAGCACATCCAAACATCCTTCTCCAACAACGGGAGAATGGATTGTAACGTGACCATTGAATTTGGATTTCGTGACGGATTGGTTCAGTCTGCTGAGATCCAATATTGGTCTCAGGTCCCCTGTCTTTTTTGGCACTAAAAAGAACCTGGAGTAATTTCCTGATCCGATCTGGTCTGTGGGGACCGGTTGGATGACTCCTTTTTCTAGCAGCTTTAAAGCTTCTGCGGCTGCTATTTCCCTTTGACTGGGTGGTGGGTCCGGGATTCTCTTGGACGGTGGGGGTGAGTATTTGAATGGGATGGTGTAACCTCCGGCAATGATCCGAAGCACCCATCTGTCCTGAGTGATTGACTCCCAGGCTTTTAGGTGCTTGGCCAAACGACACCCGACTGGCTCCGGAGCAGCACAGCCGGGCAATCCCTCATGTCATGTGGGAGGCTGAAGAGCCACGAAAGGACTCGCGGTCTCCAGAATTGCGGGGCCCTCTGCCGCCTCTGGGACGGCGTCTCCCTGAAAAATTTCCCGCCCTCTGCCTCTGGACGGGAATCTTCCTGCTGTTGGGAGAAAAACTTGCGAGATTTTCGGAACCACATTTTCCCCCCTCCTTTGGCCTTGGGGTAAGGCCGAAAGGGATTGGAATAACGGGCACCTACGGCAGATAACGTTTTTCCCTCTTGCTCACAGCGGGTAAGGGTGTCTTTCACCTTGGGTCCAAACAATGAGGACCCATCAAAGGGAGCGTCGGCGAAGGAAGACTTGAAGGCCTCCATAAACTGACACAAGCGGAGCCAGGCTTGTCTCACGTGAGCCACGCCTGTGCCTGCCGCTCTACCGCCTTCGGCCGCATAGGAAATGAGCCTCATGGACGAGTTAGAAATTGACGTAAGGATAGCCAACTGAGAGCTAACCGACTGGGCTAGCTGCTCAGGTAGGTTACCGAGAGGAATCTGACAACTCCTTGACCAGATCCCTCTGAAGCCTGGTAAAATGTGCCAAATAATTCAGAGACCTTAAGGTAAAGGCAGCTGAAGTCAGGGTGCGCTTCCGCACCTATCCATACTCCTAGACTCCTTATTAGGAGGATGGATGGACGCTGAAGCCTCTGCCACGTCCTGTTGTGTAGCAGATGCCACCACCATGGCATCTACAGCCACGCCTTTAGTAAGGAACTCCTTCTCGGGGTGCAGATAAAAATTTATTTGGACGAGAAGGGACTGGTTCCACGGTATCTGGATGTTCCCGCCCTTGACAAACTAAATCCAGAAGCTCGTCAAGGGCGGAGACACCCAGGAGGCGGAGGGCTGAGCCCCAAAGGCCTTGAGGAGCACTGACTCGTCAGCAGAGGGGGTTTGGATATCCAGCCGCCTCGTTGTTTGAGGATCTCTAAGATGTCTGCAAATGAGACATCATCCGAGGACGACTTGGGACCCCTCTGCATCATCCATATCAGTGTCCGATGTAATAGACTCGGGAGTCCACGTGCTTCCTCTTGCACGATCTCTTCCTTGGGGGTTCCTCAGAAGACAACTCCGAAGAACCCTCAGGAGGAGGGAACCCCACTGGGGTAACCTCAGGCCTCGGGGCTCCGCTGGCTACGGACAGGGAACTGCCAAAGACCCAGTCTCCACGCCCAGGGAAGGTGCTGGTAAAACCGGAGAGATGGCGAAGAGGACTTGGCCAAGGCACTCCTCATGGCCCTGAAAGCGGACCCCAGAATCCTGGGAGTGTCCGGACTCGAGCCGTGATAGCCGACGGAAGTCCCGCAGCAAGCACCGAGGGAGGCTCGGAACCGAAAGCATAGGCCCGAAACATCACCCCGGGTCCAGCCGAAGAAGTCCGTACCAAACTCGGACCCGAAGGCCGGGTTGGAGTAAGGGTCGGAGCCGACCCTGAGATCTCCACCGGCTCCAACAGCACCTGCTCCGACGGAGCCGAAGCAGTCGGAGGAGGAATGGCAATGGGTGGGCCAAGGTCATCGGCTCCGAAACCAGCTGGGTCGGAACGAAACAAATTTTGGAAGACTGGGGACTGGAACAGTCTTTGGAGCACCCTGTCTATATCAGAATCCGACATCCTCAAGACCGAGAGGAAACAGAACGGGTTCGAGAAGGCCTCTCCATCGGCCCCAAAGGGCTAGGGGACCGGCTCGAGGCGACTCGATGAGTATCGGCGCCGAGGAATACTCACAGCAGATTCCATCGGTGCCGAGGTAGACTTCGGCGCCGAGGAGGAAGTGTCTGGCGGCGACCCTTGTCGGCTCCGAGCAGCGGAGCCGGCGAAGGTGACCCGCCTCGATGCCCCAGCCATCGGCTCCGAAGCCAGAGGAGTCGATACTGGTGGCATCGAGGCAGACCGTTCAACCTCGGCTCAAGTCTTTGGAGCCGAAGGAGAGGCCTGCCTAAGTTTCTTGGCAGTCGGATCCGACGGACTGGTCGGAACCGAAGCCCTTTTCTTTTTGGCCAGAGCAGGAGAGGATGCCAAGGCTTCTTCAAAGGAAGGTTTAACTAACCCCTTAAGAATCAATTTATTTTTCCTCTCCTGGAGGACCCTTGAGGAAAAAGCGTGACATACACTGCATGACTCCTGCAAGTGCTTTGCCCCGAGACAATATACACAGAGCGAATGATCGTCTGTGATAGACATTTTAAACCCGCATTTCGAACATTTTTAAAGCCCGAAGGCCTAGGGGTTTGAGACATGATGTTACACAATTCTAGTCACTTTGACAGGAAAGTAAACCACTAAATTCTTACTGCTAATAAATCTAAGCTTACAGTAATAGCTTAATGCAAACACTTCCTGTAAAAAAGAACAGGGAACTCTAAACCAATTATAGAATTACTAGAGACCCTGTAAAGTATTAAAGGTTGACAGTCCGGGAAGGCCCTGGATGGAGGGGCGAAAACAAACTCAACCCAATCACACACAACAATTTAACAATCCAAATCGTACACAAAGTTAGCGATAGCCGTTAAAACAGCTTTTGTGAGCAAAAACAGCAAAAAACTGACAGAAAAGTTAGTTAATAAAACTACTCAGCCCAGCCAGCTCGAGACCACGTCTTCGCAGGGAAGCGGCAAACGAGATCTGGGGGACTGGTAGTGGTGCATCCTGGGATATAGTAAGCTCAGCCAATAAGAGACTTCGCTCTTTGGCATAAGCGTGCCGAGTCGGAGCCGAGGGATCGGCTCCGAACCCATCATTCAGAATGTAGGCGAGATAGGATCACATAACATCAAATGTTAACTTTCTATACGAGGTACCTGGACGACATATTTATAACGTTTAAGGGCGACTACAACCAGGCGAATTAACTAGTTGATTATTTCAATAAATCTACACAGTTTCTTAACTTCACATTTAAGTTTAGTGTGAAGGAAATAGATTATCTGGATATTAAATTAAACAAGGACCTTGTTAACAATAGATATGTGTCCAGGATCTATAGGAAGAGTACTTACTCTAACTCATTTCTACATTTTTTTCTAGCAGTCATCCTTTTTCTCAAAAAAAGATCAGTGTTAAAAGGACAACTGGTTAGAGCAGCCAGGATAGTCTCATTAGAAGAAGACTTTCTGGCTGAATGTGAATTGTTGGGTAGCATGTTTTCTAGCCATGGATACCCAAAAGATTTAATTGGGGCAGTCACAGAAGAGGTTCAAAGTAAAAGACAGACTTGTGTAATTTTACCCATTCTGCGAGCATCTTTAATACAAGACCAGATCATTCAAACTGGTTCTCCTTCTCCCTCTTCTGGTTATGTTGAGCCCATACTAGTTAATGTGAATCAAGTTCCAATAAACACCAACTTTAATATTAGTTTTATAACATGTTTTAATTTAGATAGTAAAATCATCTCTAATATTGTATGCAAAAACTGGGAACTAATAAACAGAGATATGGGCCTTATTAAAAAATTAGGACAATGTCCAAAAATAGTCTGTAGAAGAGGCTGTAACTTAAAAAATCTGCTTGAAAGTAAGCATATAGAATTAGTTAGACAACCGGGTATGTAAAGATGTGGAATGTGCAGATTTTGCAAGCATATGGACATAGGTAAGAAATTTGAAATAAAGAATAAGGCATTTATATCTAAGCTGAAATTTACATGTAACTCAAGATTTGTTTTTTATTTAGCTCAGTGCCAACTTTGCCCAGCTTTCTATGTAGGAAAGACGGAGCGTAGGCTCCGTGAAAGGGTCTATGAGCATTTACATGTAATTGAGAAATGTAAACAAGACAATGCTTTGCCTAAACATTGTGTAATGCTAAGTGATCATACCTTTAGGATAATTGACCAAATACTAATGGATAGTAGAGGTGGGCCAGTTGGTTTATGGCTAGAAATGGAGTTGTACTGGCAACTTTTATTAAATGCATTTAACTACTCAAGCTTAAATGAAGCATGTAATATTACATGCTTACTGAAACTGAAGAGCCTGGAAAGATAAAATTTATGTAACAATTGAAGGTAATATATGTATGTATAGTATACATTACACACATATATATTCTTATTTAAAGTTATTAGGAATTTTATTTTTGTCTATTTATCAGTTTTTATTTCCTATTTTTATATTTTTATTTACTTTTATACTTCTTGAATTTTGGGTTATTGGTTAGTAAATGTGGAGTTAGTAGGCTAATATACCTTTAACTTTGTGTTCCTAGGCTATACTAGGAACGTGTTGATTGGTTCTTAAAATCATGTGATTGCTTTTTAAACTTGTGTATTTGGATGTCTCTTGATACTTGTTTTTTATCTGAAGAAGTTTGCAGATCCTGCAAACGAAAAGAGCTTAATAATAAATTGCTTCAACTCACTGCAAGGACTTCAGAGGTTTAATTAGAGCAATTTTCCAAATCTGTGGCATGATGTTTTCTGTGAGACATAGATTATATATGTGGGTGACAGGAAGACATAGATGTTATCTACAGTGACATATGAACCAGGGAATTATGTTGTCAATTCCAGGAGAGGTGTCGGTGGAAATATTTTCAAGTAGAATACAGACTTCTTAAGGACATATGCATTTGTAGTGGAACAGGGAGATGAATGGAGGTGGGAAGGACAATGCATGATCTGTGAGAAGTATAGAGTTTATTGACAGGAGACTGCTAAATTCTTTAAGAAATCTTCTGGAGAATATTTTGCTCTACCACACTGAATTATGTTTGTAGACAGGGTATCATGAGGAGGTTTTTTTCCTGTAAGTAGGTTAACTTCTTTCCAAAAGTGTCTGGGGAAATGTAACGGGGTAATTTGTTTCCTTGTTTCGAGATTTCTTTTGTGCCTTCTGATGGACTTCTTGGCTAGGTTACACAAGACTATTAAGGAGATACTGTTGTAAGTTGTGGGGGTCTGTTTCCATTATTGCCATGCTTCATCCCTTAGAGTTTTTAGATGTTTGACTTAGTGGATAACCATTCAGTTTTGGTTGGTTTATAAACCCTGTGGATAAGTGGAAAAAAATTGTCTTGCAGCTGGACACCCAGCGTACCCCCCTTCATGATATTCCTCAGCCTCGTGTGTCATCTCCTAACCCTGATTGCTGTCTAGCCCTCCCCATCCTTAATGTCCCCCATCTGTCTGTATGTATATAATTGCATTCTCACCCCCTTCATGCTAGTACTTCCACTCTTGTTCTTTTTCTACATTTTGTTTGTTTGTGTGCCCCTTGCTTCCATACCTTTACACTGTCTCCAAACCCTCCCATCCCCTCCCCTTACATCCTTCCCCGTCTATTTTTCTTAAAAAAAATGGGCATCTGTTTCATAAAAAAGAATACATGCTCCCCCGACTACTCTCCACACTCTCACTCTCACCTTCCTTGTGTCCTTGTGAATGTTCCTGTGCTTGCACTACCCCATTAGTACTTTCCTATACATCCATTTCCTCCCCATTTAAATGAATACATTTATAAACAAACATTGCTGGGAGACAACTTACTGTGGCTTCCAGCCATTCTTGTAGCACTGCAATGTGGTACATGTGCAAATTCATATGCATTAATGTGCTACTTGCTTACTACTTGTTTTCAACACATTCCTGACCTCAGCTGCAGGAATGACTCTCTCATCACTGAGCTTATTTCCTGGAGTGGGTTTCTTAAGTAGTTGCAACTAGGGCCATCCTGCATTGTGCAACTCTAGATCTCCACAGTAACCTGAGGGACATCACAGAAGATATGTTTCTGAATTCCAGGATTGTGTTTTCTAATAAAGCAGTATGTACAAACAAGTGTTTTTGAACTGTTCTCGTATGTTTTTCTCAGTTTCAAAATACAAGTCCTTTTCAACAGTTTTCTTAATTCTTCACATGAATGGTTTGTAAAAAAACAAGGCTTCCAACCATCAATCTTCTTCCATTAACCTTTACCCCATAGCTTCTTATTAGCAAGCCATTAGTTTCACCCAAATGAGACAAGGGCGCCTTCATTCTTCGTAAGCATGTAACCCTGTCAATACTCCTCCACTGAATCTTCTCTCAATCTAGATATCAAGAATCAGACTTTAGCAGGGTTAGTGACCATGATTTAGCTACCAAGGTAGCAGATACGTATTAACTTTCTATGTTTCATGTTAAAGGGCAAGCCTGCCTGTACAAAAAAAGACACTTGAGGCAGACACACATAAAAACACAGATTTATTCAATAACACACAAACTAAAATATTAGCCCACTTGGTTTTGCAGTTTCAAAATAAAGCAAACCATTCCCTTATAATAGTGTCCAGTCCACAGAGCCCTTCCAGGGCACTGGTTGTCTTATAATCAAAAGGAAAGTCCAAGGTTGAAGGTCTCTCTTAGTCTCCAAGGAAAGTCAAATGTTACAGGCCTCTCTTTGACCCAGTTTACAGTTCTAAATACAGATACATCCACAAGGTATAATATACAGGTCACACTCTACAAGTTAGCCCTGCCTGGGATGTCTCTAACTCTGATCTTGAATATGAATAACCTTAGGGAGCTAACTTTAGCCCTTCAAGCTACTCACTTTATATATATAGTTAGATAGCTAGATAGGTATATGGTTCTATTATGAAATGTTGAATGTAACTAATCTCTTTGTCTGATGAAGTATTAAAAATTGCTGATGATCATAATTGCAATTATAAAAAAATGTTGAACTGCCATTTCACCAAAAGAAGTCCTGTGTGCCATTATACATGATGCCAAAGTGACACTTACACAATTAAAGAAATGTTGAACGTCCTCAGCACACCTTAGAAATATGGACATTATGTAAAGAAATACAACATAATAATGCATGACAATGCCAGAACAACTTGTAGCTGCAGCTCTGTTAGCAAAGTCAGAAATGGAAGATGCACAGAATCTCCATGAGCCACATTCTACGCGTAAGATAACAGTTTTTACTAGTACATAAAGAGTATGTCATAAATACAACTGCAGAGTAGTGTAAAATCATTGTTATAATGTAAAGTGGAATTTATAACAATATGGTTAGTTAATATAGCATCCACCTTACCAGTAAGAGTTAAATAATGCATGTTTACAACTAATAGGTGTACTATTAATCTTCTGTAGTAATCTAATAGTTTGTCACAGAAAAAAATATGTACACTGGGTAAACAGAAATAATGCACACTATGTAGGCATGTAGTGAGATAAATGTTCCTGTGAATGTTGTATTTTTGCTACAATAACAATGAATGTAAAAGTCAAACTAAAAGAATATTCAAAGCAATATCACTGTCAGACAAATCAGTTATCTTAAATGTAACACATCCTTAGAGATAATAGGTAGTAGTCATACATACTGCAGAATACTTAGAGAGTATGTGCAGCACAGCAAGAAAGACTGACAATTTGCAGCATGTGATACTGACTTTATATTAAGACATCATCGACATACAGTATGGACAATTGTCATGTATGTATGTCATTGCAGAGATCGGTACAACACAGGCAGTATGGAGACTGTTGAATCTAGCACTTCATTCATGGATGCACCATTATCTGTATGTCGCCTCCCCAAATGGTAATAATCTGCTTACAATAGATGGATATGTATTCTACTTAGACAGTCAGTCATCTACAGTAAACTCTTAGTTAACTGAACTCAAGCAAATGGCACACTAAAGCAACAAAAAAAAATCAAAGAAATACAATACAATGTTCATGTGCTGCACCTCTGCAGAAACGTACCTTAAGTTTTAAGAGTTTTAAAAAGGAAGATTGGAATAAATTTCTTCTCTACACAACCTGAGATCAAGTCAAACCAAACAAATAGTATAGGGTACAGTATTAGTCAGGCCTATTTTAATAGTAAATCTCAAGCAACCAGAAACTAGTTATTCGGCATCTACCAATCCCCATGGATGCCAGTTAACTGAGAGATGTGAAGTTGTTCAATCTCACCATTCTTTCTTCACTGTTGGATTCGGAGCCAATCCATCGGCTCCGACACGGCTGTTAGCAAAGTTCAAGGTTTACCAGTAGCTCGAGACCAAGCCCCTTATCCCATGATGCACTGCTGGGATTACCTCAGATCTAGTTTGCCACGGCACAGATCTCAGGGGTTCCAGTTCGCTCGATCCTTTTTTGATACAAAATCGCTATTTGCAAGTCTTTCTCAAACCTTTTTTTATTTCTTATAGATAATTTCTCATATATATATATATATATATATATATATATATATATGTATATATATATACACACACATAGCCCTGTAGTTGTCTCTTTAGACCTTTTCCCTTGGTGCTTCATAGTTTATTACATTTGTAGCGGCCTCGTGTTAGACCTAGTTTCAGTGTGTGTGTTTCATTATATTGCTATAGTGTTCATAGTGTAGGTAGCATGCTGTTTCACATTTCTTAGAGCTGGGCTTCTTTTCTCAGGCCATTGTTAGAGTGTGTTTTATATTCAGTTTAGCATAAGGATAGCTTTAATTTTTAGGATATACTATACTGTTGGCCTTTTTTCTCGGCCATTTGTTAAACGGTGTTGGGTTGTTAGTAGTGTTATCTTGACTTCTTCTAGTCTGTATATTGCTTAATATGTCTGAGAAAAAAGACAAGCACCCAAAGTCTGGATTCAAAAAATGTCCAGACTGCGGGCAAAAGATGTCTCTCACTGATGGGCATGTTCAGTGTGTGTATTGTTTGGGTGCTGTGCACTTGCAGGAGTCCTGTAGCATTTGCCATTCCTTTTCTTCATGGGTTCTTTTAGAGAGGAAAAGGAAACTTGTGGATCGAGGTTTGCTGAAGCATCCTTTTACTGAAGCTTTGTCTGACCAGGATGGGGCCAGCAAGTCCTCTAATTCATCAAAACCATCTACTGATTTCAAGGCATCTAAAAAGTCTAAGAAAGTGGAGGATTCCGGGACTTCGGCTCCACAGCATTCGGAGCCAAGTGTCTCTTCTTTTCAGAGCTGGTCCACTGTCTTGGAGCGGTCTCTGAGAGACCTGTGTCTCCACTCCTCCTATTGGCACCTTCGGTGCACTCCTCTAGATCTTCTGTCAGCCTCTCGGATTTGGATATGGACTGATTGGTGCAGAAGCTCTTACGGGCACCAGGCCTTGCCAAATTGTTGTCAGCTCTGACCCCAGTGTCGGAACCGAAGACCACCATCCCGGATTTGACTGCTCCTCCTCTGAGCCGTACTGGATCTTCGGAGCCGGAGGGGGCTGACCTGCTGTTTGTGGAGCCTTTGGAGCGGAGATCTGCCCCGGTGTCATCGGTTCCATCTACTCTGACATCCTCGGTGCTGACAAAGGTCTCTAGGGGCTGACACTCTCCTGTCAGGTCCAGGGAGGATAGTCGCACTGACTTGTCAGTGCCGACTCTTCCTCTCGGGGCCTCGGCTCAGATGAGCTCGGCTCCTACCTCCAGCTCAGAGCCCACAGCCTTGGTGTGGGAGGGGATGGCGGTTCCCTCAGATCTGTCAACTCCTTCTCATTGGAGTTGTGATGCCTTCAAAGCCATGAGGAGAGCCTTGTCCCCAAAGACATCCTCAACACCAGGTCTGGCCTCTTCTTCCCTCAAAGTGCCTGTGTCCACTTCTGCCTCCATCATCCAGTCAAGCGTAGAGACCCTGAGCCTCAGGTAGCCCCACAGGGCACCCCCTTGCTCTTCCGAGACCTCCCCAGAGGCTTCCACTGAGGAGGCCCCCAGGAAGAGATTGTGTAAGAGGAGCCACTTGGACTCCTGACAGGAGTCTTTGACATCTGATACTGACTTGGATGAGTCAGAAGAGTCCCCCCGATCCCCCTCTGAGGATATCTCCTTTGCGGAGATACTCGAGATCCTTAGGCAGAGGGATGATTGGCAGTCCAAAAGCCCTACCGAAGATGAGTCAGTTCTCCTGAAGGCTTTCGGGTCTCAACATTCCACCTCTTGGGTGTCTCCGCCCTTCGATGACCTCATGCAGATGGTCTCTCGAAGGGCGTGGGAGTCACAGGAGTCCATGGAGCCTGGCCCTCGGAGGCCAAACAAGTTAATTTCTGCACTCGTAGATAAAGATTTTTTTGTCCAAGGTAGTCCCTATTGATGCCATGGTGGTGGAGGCGGCCACCAAGAAGGAAATGTCTGAGACTTCCTCGACGATCCATCCTCCTAACAGAGAATCCAGGATCATGGATCGTTATGGGAAATGCATGTTTAGTTCATCGACTTGTACACTCCGATCCCTGAACTATTTGACACACTTCACCAGACTGCAAAGAGATCTCCTTAAGGAGTTGGGAGATACTCTTCAGGGTACTGTAGCTGCAGGGGCTTCGGACAAAGTTGCCGCCCAGCTCGCTACCCTAAACTCCATTGTGAACTCGTCCATGCTTCTCATATTATATGCAGCTGATGGGACGAGTAGAGCAGTGGGTACAGGAGTTGCGCTAAGACGACATTCCTTGATGCACTTGTTTTCCTTCGCGAAGCCCTTTAAGTCTTCATTTGTCAACACCCCGTTTGATGGCTCATCTCTCTTTGGGCCCAAAGTGAAGGAATCCCTTACCAGGTGTGAGCAGGAGGGAAAGACTCTGTCTGCTGTTGGTGTCTGTTTCTCCACCCCTACTCGGCCTTACCCCAAAGGCCAACGGGGAGGGAAAATGTGGTTCCGAAAAGCCCAAGGAGCCTTACAGGACACACGTGGTCAACCCCCCCCTTTAGGGACAGAGGAGGGGGTAACAATGGAAGACACTGCCCTCGTGACAGAGGGGGTCCGCAACACCAGAGTAACAGAGATCACTTCTCTGGTCAACCCTATCAGCGCTCCTGAAGGGAGACCTGACTGTCCTGCTCTGGAGGCAGTCGGGGGTCGCTTGACTTTATACCCACATGCCTGGCAAGATATAACAAATGACAGCTGGGTACAAAGCATTACTTCCAGAGAGTATTTCATACCATTCTTCACCCAACCTATGGTTCCAAAGAAGTCAGGGACTGGAGACTTATTTTGGACCTCAACAGACTCAACCAATTTGTAAAGAAAGAGAAGTTCCGGATGGTCACGCTTCAGTCGATACTTCCCTTTTTAGGGAAAGACAATTGGATGTGCTCGATAGATCTCAAGTATGTGTACTACCACATAAAAATGGCCAGGCCATCCAGAGATCATTTGCATTTCCAGTTGGGAGCCAATCATTATCAGTTTCCAGCCCTGCCCTTTGGTCTCACTACAGCCCCCAGAGTGTTCACCAAATGCATGGCAGTGGTCACGGCTCATCTGAGGCGTCTAGGATTCCAAGTGTTTCCGTACCTAGATGAATGGCTCCTTACCTCCACCACCAGGCATCAACTTATTCAAGCAAGAGAATACACTCTGACACTCTGCCATCACTTAGGCATTACAATCAACTCAGAAAAATCTGCCTTGTCGCCATTGCAGCATATTGTCTTTATAGGAGCAGAGATAGACACTTCAACCACCAGTCTACGATTACCAACCGAGAGGATTTTTCTTCTTCGCCAGCATGTCAAATCACTAGTGTCAAAGGACAGAGCACCAGCAGCAGAAGTCTTAAAAGTATTAGGTTTGATGGCTGCAGCGATCTTGGCCATACCTTTAGCAAGGATGCATATGCGGATTCTTCAATGGCTGCTGTTCACCCCATGGTCCTATCAGGAACTTCCAATGAGTTGTATGATTTTGATTACAAACTCTTGCAAGAGAGATCTCCAGTGGTGGTTGACATCTCTTCATGTAACCATAGGACGTCCCTTTATTCTACCCCTCCAGTAGCCACTGTGACCACGGACGCTTCCTTGATAGGGTGGGGGGGCATTTTCAGGGAATGACTGCCCAAGGCACATGGACGGATCAAGAATCACACCTGCACATCAATGTCCTGGAGATGAGAGCAGTACTTCTGGTGTTGCAGTACTTTCATTACTCTCTTCCTCTAGGGACGATTGCAGTTCAGACAGACAACATGTCGGTAGTCTGATATTTGAACAAGCAAGGCGGGACCAAGTCTTACCCCCTTTGCTGAGCAGCCCTCAGAGTTTGGCAGTGGGCTGTCTCCTCCCAGCACTTTCTGTTGGCAACACACATCCCAGGAAGATCCAACGTGATAGCAGACAAACTGAACTGGGCAATTCTGTTGCCACGTGAGTGGTCCCTCAACAAGAGATTGCGAACAGGATTTTCCGCAAATGGGGCCAGCCTTGCTGCGATCTTTTTGCCAGTCACATCAACACGAAATGCAGAAGCTACTTTGCCCTGATTCCCCCTCTGGGACAACCCCCCAGAGACGCACTCATACATGATTGGCCCCAGGTCTCCTCTATGCATTACCTCCAATCCCTCTTATAACCAGACTTCTACAGAAAGCAAAGTTGCTGGAAAGGACTATCATCCTCATAGCCCCACATTGGCCTCGGCAGATTTGGTTCCCATTCCTTCATCATCATCTATTGGAGGATCCATGGATTCTGGACCCAGTTCTAGACCTTCTGACACATCCGTTGGGGGACCTCCATCCTTCATTGCAGTCACTGAAGCTCACAGTTTGGTTGCTCCAGTTCCCATCATAGCCAGGCTTCATGATCTGTCTGATGAGAAAAGACAGATCCTCTTGTCTCATAAGCCGTCCACCAGGAGGCTATATCTTAGTAAGTGGAAGAGATTTTCCATATGGGCTTCTAAGCAGAACATTGATCCTTATTAAGCCCCCTTACCGTCCATTTTAGAATTCTTGACTATGATTTTTAATGAAGGAGATGCAGCTGCTACAGCTCGGATCCAGTTGGCTGCTATATCAAACTTTCATCTCGGAGTGGATGGGCTAAGCATAATGTCCCACAAGTTGTCCAAGGCCTTTCTCAAAGGGACCTTCCACATGAGGCCTCCAGTGAAAACTCCTTATTCTCCTTGGAATCTAAACTTTATGCTGTCTCGCATGATTCTTCCCCCATTTGAACCAGCATCATCTTGTGATCTCAAATTTTTATCACGGAAAACCATATTTCTGGTGGCTATTACTTCTGCCCGCACAGTGTCAGAACTTCAAGCCTTATCTATCAGCCCTCCTGGCAACTCGGCACGTAAAAATCTACTGCCAATCATTAGCGGACCGGAGTACCGCTGTGGCAACCCCTAACCGGGAAAAGCCAAAAGACACAACAGAGTGTCTCTTAGGACAAACCCCTCTTTTTGCCCAAACTTTGTTCTGAATCCAATATCAACCAAGTCATTGAGTTGCCAGTCTCCTTCCCTAACCATTCCAACAAATTAGAGTACATGCTGCACAAACTCGACGTTCACAGACAGCTCAGATATTATTTGGACAGAATAAAAGATGTCAGAAAATCAGACCAGCTCTTTGTGTCTTTCTCTGAAGCCAGAAAAGGTAGACTATTGGCTAAAACAACGCTTTCAAAATGGTTATCTGATTGCATCATTTTTGTTTATTCAGCTGCTAATATGCCCTTACTGCACAAGATTAAAGCTCATTCTACCAGAGCAGTTTCTACATCTTCTGCATTTCAAGCCAAATTACCCCTTGAAAACATTTGTGCTGCAGCCACTTGGTCTAAACCTCATACCTTTATCACTCATTACAAAGTTGATAAGGCCTCCAGGGACAGGGCTTCCTTTGGGTCTAAGGTCCTGAAGAATGTACTTCCATGAGCCACCTGAGATTCAGGGTGCTAGGAACACTACCCATCAGTGAAGAATGAATGGCGAGATTGAACAACTTCACATTAAGAAGTTATGTACTCACCAAAACTTTCCATGTGAGTTCAATCTCGACTTCATTCTTACGTCCCTCCCTCCATCCCCCGCCTGGCTGATAGTTGACATAGAGGTTGATCTCATCCTGGTTATTCAATCCTTCTCTCTCTTGGGAGAGTAGTTCTGTCACAGGGATATGGTACACGCAGCAAACAAGATCTGAGGTAATTCCAGCAGTGCATCATGGGATAAGGGGCTTGGTCTCGAGCTACTGGTAAACCTTAAGCTTTGCTAATGGCCATCAGTGAAGAATAAAGGCGAGATGGAACAACACACATGGAACATTATGGTGAGTACATAACTTCTTATTTTCTGTAGTAAGAGATACTGCCTTAAGTAAGCCACGGAGGATAAGCTTATTCCTCCTTTCCTGCAGGACTCTCTGGCTAAAAGAGTGACACAAAGCACAGGAGTCCTGCAGGTGCAAAGGCCCCAGGCAATAAACACAAGAAGTGTGACCGTCTGTCAGAGACATTTTCTGACAGCACGAGTCACACTTCTTGAAGCCTGTGACCTTGCCTTCCCTAGACATATCCTAGGAGGAAGTAACACACACAAACCCCAACAAACACACAAAATTAATCCCCTACACACAACACACAGGAAGGGATTAACAACTGGGGTTTTAGGCCTAACTAAAACTTTACACTAAGGTTATAAAAGGGTTATAAAAGTTTGAAAAACAAGGGAATAGGGTGGGCTGTAATTCACTACAGACTATACTATGAATAAAAGGGGAAAATAAAACCCTAACTAAGCTTCTATTTCTTTAACAAGAAATTCACTTACCTCTGCTGGTAAAGGAGACCTCTTTCACTAAGCGGCAAACGAGATCTGGGGTAGTTCCGCCTTGCATCATGGGATATAGGGTTGCCTCGAGCTGGTAAAAGGAGTTCTCAAGCTAAAGCAAGTGCCGAGTCGGAGCCGAGGATCGGCTCTGAACCCATCCAGCAAGAATGAAGGCGAGATTGACAACTTAACATCTTCTTATTTTCTGTAGTAAGAGATACTGGTGGTGTAAACAGAAAACAACAATGAAGTGCTGTGGTAGAGTACTTATTGTATTAACAACTGGTGGAGAAGAGCTTGTTCAGTCATGTTCATGCGCACACCTGCCAGAACATGGTGTCACAGAGAAACACAGTATTCTCCACAATGTTAAGACGAAAGTGAACATTCACATGATATGCCTTGAGAAATTATCAAAAATTGCTTGTCCAAATTTCCAAAGGATGTATTGGTTCTACTACCATTTAGATGAGCATTGTGCCTCACTGTTAGCCATGTACAATTAAAAGTAGATTGTACAAGTAATGTAATCCTCAGGCTATAGCAGACATTGATCAAGAAAAATGGCCTTTACCATGTGACAACTTTTTATCAAGAAAGACTTTAGATGAGATCAACGTGATACATATACTACTGTTGACAACAGTGAAGAATGTAAAGGATTTGTCCAGTAATGACATGTGGATAGCAGATGGACCATGTGTTATTAATGGCCATGTAATGAGGCAATTGTATTCCATACAATGATGTATAGACGTGAATGTAAGGTACAAAAATTTCCCATTCATGGTTACACTAATAATGTCTAAATAAGTCACTGATGTGTTTGACCAGTATCAGTACACAGCATCACCAAGATATGTTGCATGTGATTTTGCGCCAGCAACCGTACATAGTTTAAAATAAATTTCCCTACTGCTATTCTGACTAGTTGTTATTTTCACCTGAGTCAGAATGTGTGATGAAAAGTGCAAAATGTTGGTCTGCCTGTCAAGCATAATTCTGACGCACACTTTAGGCAGTTAGTAAAGCAGTTACTGGTGTTACCCCCCCCCCCAAAGAGATTCTCTGAATTATCCAAATTATTTCCAAAAGATGCAGTGCAGTTTTTGAACTACTTTGACCAGTATTACTTTTTTGGATGTAGTTTCTCCACCAAACACTCTCCAGCACCACAACTTCCTCCTGTCTTTCCACCAACATTTGGTCTTTCTTTGCAGTGAATGCTGCAAGTCTTCCTTGAACACAAAATATGGTTGAAGGATGACAGAAAATATTGAAATATCTATTGGGGTACCAAACTACTGTCTTGAAAGATATAATGCACTGCCTTGTGTGAAAGCACACACGTGTGGACCAAATTAGGGTCTGACTTTTGTCAGGTGAAACCTTCTCACCATGGAGAAAAATGTTTAGAGATAGAGAAGGTAATCTTAAGTATACAGTGGATAACAGGAACACCATGTGTTACCTACAGTTTCTTAAACTTTTATTTATTTATTATTTATTGACATTTGATTACTGGGAAAGTATGACTGGAGCCCATTTTCAGAGGAGGCCCACAGAGAAAAGCTCCAAATTATTGCAAAACATTTTAAGAACAATGATTTTACAATCTTCAAAAATAAAACAAAAAATATCTGCACTTTAAATAATTATAACAAATTAGACCTAGTATAAAAACATTCCTTAAGAATCTATACAAGGTATATGGCAATTATTTAATATTCAAAGAAATTTTAGGCAGTTTGTAGAGAAATTAAAGGTAAGTTGGTCTAACAGAAATAGGAACTGCAATATGAAGTGAGGGAGAAACAGACTTATTGATATATTCAGAGAGAAAGTCAGGGAAGAGAATTTGATAGCAGTAAGGAAGTAAGTGAAGAAGGGAGAGTTGTTGTGTCTTTCAGCTTTTCCCGGTTAGAGGTCGCCACAGCGGAACTCTGGTCTGCTAATGATTGGTAGTTGATTTTTATGTGCCGAGTTACCAGCCCTGATGCACAACCTTCAACGAAGGTATGCCCATTCACGCATGTCTCCATGCAGAAGACGCTCTAGCTGAGAATCGAACCGGACAGCGTCTTACTGTGAGGCGAAAACGCTACCGCAGCCCCACCACCTCGGATCAAGTGAAGAAGGGAGAGTAATGAGGTATAAAGAAAGAAAAGGTACTTGATCACATTTAAAGATATATTTTACCTGGTTTTGTGCAAGAACAGAGCAAGATTTTTAGGAAATATTTCATAGTGGTTTTAAAAGATGGGAGGGGAGGGGGGGTATAGTCCTGATGGATACAGGTAAGGAGTTCCAGGCCTTAGCAAGCTTGTATGAGTACAGACAAGGGGGAGATAAGATTGTTATATGTCTAAGTTATTAATGCCTGTTGAAGTTCATCCTTTGTGCATAGGGATAATGTGTGTCTTTTACCAGAGACACGGAATGTGGGATTCCCGGATTGACCTATTTATAAGGACTGATACAGGATAGCATTGCTATTGGTTGCTATTTTTAGGTACTCACTTGAAAGGTAATCAGCTGAAGAACAGCACGGTTTAAGTTTGTTTAAGAGTAATTTTTATACAGGATGTGGGCATAGGTTTGAAGGTGAAAGTGGATGTGGTGATATTTGGTTGTTGGGCAGGGTTGGGATTAGATGTTGAGGAATCCTTGATTAGAAATGCTATAATATCTATAAAACTGTATTGCAGTTTTGAGTGGTGAGTTATCAGGAGAGGAGTTTGGGTGGAATTTTCTGGCCAGGATGTAAGATTTATTTAATGGAGGTCCAAAATGTTTTTAGGGTTGTGTTTAGTATTATACTGAAAGTTATTATAGTATAGTTTTTTTGTGTTCATTTATTTTCTTTTTAGTATGATTGTGAAGCATTCTGAGTGTTTTTAAGATATTGAGGTATTGTATATTTTTGCCATTCTATCCATGATTTTTCTCTAGCCTGCATTAGCTAGGGTTGTCACCTTTCATTGTGGCTAAAACCGGAGTAAAGCCACACTTCTCGCATCACCAGTAACCCCACTCACCCCACCCCTCTCCCACCCATATTCTACCCATTTTGTGATGTCACGATGGCATCACCTGGTGGGGAACATCCTCTTTTTCCATTCCTGCTGCCTGTTTTCTGCTGATTTACTATGCTTTTCTGTAAAATAGCATAGTAAATCAGCCAATTTACAAACTCCAATAGTCTGTTTCCTTTTTTGAAACAGAATATCGGCATTTGTACAGTGTTTTCCGGACTACTGGAGAATCAGTTTGATTTCCGGATAGTCTGGAAAAAAAGCGGAGGGGTGGCAACCCTAGTATTAGCATTCTGTTCTTTTTGAATAGACAAATTGCATTATTAGTTTTCACTCTCTTCATTCTAGGAGGTGCAAGGCTATTTAGGATATTTAGAAAAGTTGTATTGAATTCAATTACAGCATCATCTAAGGTGGTTGATTTTTAGGAAGTTCAAGTTAATAGATAGTGTAGTAATGGACATTTTTGGGTTACACTTGGAAAGGTTGTGTGTTGTTTTATAAATATGCTGTTTAACTGGATGTGTGAGATGTCTGGTCATATAGACTGAGAGATGATCACTGAGAGAGTCTGACATTTTACCTGTGGTGGAGTATTTTTGCTAGAGTCTGATACTAGGATCCAGTCTAATAGCGAATTTGATGTCTTGCTATAATGTATGGGGCTATTAAGTATTTGTGTGAAACCATATAAGGTCATGGTACATGAGGGGGGTTAGAGTTTATACCCAAACAATGGATATTCATATCACCTGGTAATATTTTTTTCTTCCAGTATATCTGTATTGTCACCGGGAAGGTTATAAAGGTCAGTAATACATATTTGTTTATAATTGTTTATTTTGAGGAAAGCAATAAGCTTTGCTGAACTGAATTTTGTATCACCAAACGGATGCACAATAAATGAAAACCGAATGAAAAGTAACAAACTTCTTTAATGGACCATGAAATAACATTAAGCGCTTTCATCCACTGATTCTGATGAAGTCCACATCAGTGGATGAAAGTGCTTTATATTATTTCATGATCCATTAAAGAAGTTTGTTACTTTTCATTCGGTTTTCATTTATTGTGCATCCATTTGGGGATACCAGCTCACTTGTGCTGCTGTTCCGTTGTCGTTTTGCTGGTGTATGCATAGTATGCATAGTATAAGATTAATATATGCCAAACTATGTATTATAGGTATTTATTAAACAAATGTATTAGATAAATTGTAAATATACATATGTAAAGGAGGTATTGATGAATGTCTCTTTAAGGCAGTATTTGAATATATTTGAATTTTGGTGCCAAATTGCCTATATAATGAAAGCTGGTGATGGAATACCTTGGTTCTGAAGAAGTCTGTATGTAAAATGGATGAAAGCGCTAAACCTGTAGAAGCATCTTGTGGATTTGTGTTAATAAACATGGTTTTGTACTGTTCGAGCTGCACTGTATCATTTATACTGCATAAGGAATTGGAGTTATCTGTTGGTTACTCAGTTCATCTGGTTTTCGTTGTTGTCAAAATTCCCGATGGCAGGTACACCTGATGAGTTGCAAGCTTCATGGAACAGGGAGGAATTAAATGAATTGTGTAAGGATGTAACTTCATTGAAATCTGAAGTTACAAAACTTATTGATTTGGTTAGCCGTTTATCCAGCAAACATCAACCAGCGGCAATCGCGGAGCATTCCATTAATGTTAAATCAACAGTAGCAGCAAGGATACATTCTCCCACAGCACAACGCAGCTGTTTTCAACCAGAAGCAGTTACGGAGCATTCAGCTAGTGCTAAAATATTAGCAGCAGCAACGGAACTTTCACCTTCAGTACAACAGTGCAATTTATTGGGTTTAGATACTAGTTCACAAGGGGACATACCGAATGGCCAAAAGTGTACACATCACGGTGAGACCCAGGTTGCACAGGATTCGTTGGTATTAGTTAACAACAAAAATTTGGATTCTATTACTTCGCCTGAAGCGGAGTTTACCTTCGACTTCAGTTTATTTCACTTAAAAGATGAAGCCCAGCGGGTGGGAACAAGACCGAAAGATCGACAGCCAGTGAAAACATATTCAGCAATAACGAAGGATTCAACTTATCAGAATAAAGGTACTGTGTTCAATAAAAATGTATCTAGTCCCTTTCGCAAGTATAGAACTACAGTTACAAAGGGACCATCTACTTTGGGACATAAACATAAAAATATTAATACAAATTGTCATGACGATGTTATGGAGAATTTTTTATGTAATGAGTATGATTTCATCAATTCAAATGTCAACGAAGGTGTATGTTACAATAGGAAGCATTCACAAAATGTTGTTGACTCTATGAGAGATAAAATACAAATATTTGGTAAAAAATTGTTTCATGTGAAATGTATAAAAATAGATAATGCATATTTAGCTAAATGTTTAGCAATACATATTATACCGAAGGGATTAAGATTTTTTAAGCTTCCGTTAGGAATTGAGTACAATTCAGAAATGATTTTAGAATTTAATAACATGTTTGATGTATTTGGATGTACATACATGAAATTACTCATGAAATATAATGACGAGAAATTGTCTAGTATTTTAAAAGAAATAGAGAAATTAAATGATGAAATATTAAGAGATACTACATTTGAACAATGGAAAGAATACTATTTTAAACAATTTAATATAGCAGAAAATAAGGCCAAGAATATTCACAATAGGAAACATAGGAAAACAGAGCGAGACATTGATTTATATGAGAATAATAGAGTATATATCTGGCCCAAGGATCAAATAGGTAAGGAGAAGGAAAAGTCACAGTATGTTAGAAATAGAGGTAGTACTATTGAAGGGGAGTCAAATTTTCAAGGGGGAAGATTTTTTCCAGCACCGAAACAGAAGCACAGGTATTAGAGACACACAGGTCTCTGACAGGCCTTGATCACAACAACATGAGCAGCAACCAGGACTCCAAATACAATTTTTTCACAGGAAAGGAAGGTATGAATGGCCGGATATACAACCAAGGAAGAAAGATAGATAAGGATGAAAGGGAAGCCACTATCAATTTACATTCATATCACTGTTATGAGACTGATGTATCAACGAAAAATATGATGACTATCCGTCTCTCTACTATGTTGGAATCAAATGCTGATTTTATCAAATATGTCAATCCATTACATAGTGAGGGAGGAGCAGAATGTGAATACAATGGGACTAACACAGTAGGTAATGAAGTAAGAACGATTTTACATACTCACAATGGTTTTAATGTTTACAATTATACAGATTATGAAATTGGCTATGAATTCTTCACATTGTTTAGCAAAGGGATGAAGTATATACCCACTCATTCTTTTAATTTGGTTGATACTATTAAAGAAATAAAATTATATTGTAGAAGGTTAAATCTGGCATTACAATTTGAACAAACAGATGAAATGGTTGAATATGGGCTATCAAATAATTTAAAAAGAAAAAGTTCATATATCCCAGTCTCAAATATACAAGTAGCCAATTTTGAAAAAATGGCATGCAAAGAGATTTATTGGTTATACAAGAATATTAATGAAAGTGATGGCCATAAGAAAATAATGGATGACAATCTTACAAAGAATGAACGGAAACGCTTAGCATCACTTATTAGCAACAAAGATATCAGAATTATGAAACCAGACAAAGGTGGAGGTATAGCTATATATAATAGCTTTGATTATAATGCTCAGATATTCAATATATTACATATATCAGGCAACTATGAAGCTATCTCTTTAAATCAAGTGAATATAGATTACAAAAGAATAGATTTAGCCATTGAAGAATATCTGATAGATAATAGAATTACTAAAGAGATTTATGAATTTATCAAAGTAGAATTTCCCACTGTGGCTAATATTATAGGTATACCTAAAATTCACAAGTGTATGGAAAGCCCCCCGTTCAGACCCATTATATCAGGATCTAGGTCCAAGACATATAATATAGGTGTGACCATTGATAGATGGACTAAACATGCATATGATAATATCCCACATCTTATAAAGGACTCTTGGAATTTTTTAGGTAAATTAACATGTGATATTTGGAAAGAAGGGCTGATTTTCTTGACAGTTGATGTCATTGATTTATTCTCATGCATACCAAAAGATATAGGCTTAGAATATTTTTGCAATAGTTTAAGAAAAGTTTCTAAATTAACTTGGGATAAGATTAATTTAATTACGGACATGATGAGTTTGGTTTTAGAACATAATTATATTCAATTCCAAGGTGAATTCTTTAGACAGAATAGAGGTGTCGCTATGGGGGCCTCTTGTGCCCCAATTTTTGCAAATTTGGTAATGTTAGAGTGGGAGTCCAATTACATATTCCAAAGTGAATTTAACCAATATATAGCACTTTATGTCAGATATTTAGATGATTTGTTTATTTTATGGAATGGCACACAAGAACAAATCAAATTGTTTATTAAATACATCAACGGGACAACCAAATTTCTGAAATTCACCCATAAAATTAATTATGAAGGTATCGAATACCTGGATACATATATAAGACATACTGGAAATGGGTTTGCATCAAAAATATACAGGAAAACTACTTTTTCCAATGATTGCATAGAGTTTAGTAGTTGCCATCCCCCACACATTTTTAAGAATATTGTCAAAGGACAATGCATTCGGGCAGCACGTATGTCTTCAAGTAAAGATTCTATGGAAGAAGAAATAGATTTAATCTTTAACATGTTTAAAAGTACAGGATATCCCACATTTATGTTAAAAGATGTCACAGGTTATGTGAGACAACAATGGGGGAATAAATATTTGCCACTGTTGGGTATGTCTAAGGAAAGAGATATGGATTCGGGAAGGAAAGAAACCATATCAGAACCATTTAAAAGAGTGTGCGTAATCATGTACACACCATACGCCAACCAAGTCAAAGAGATTTTGAACAGACATTGGGATTTGATTACCATAATAGATAGTATAGGTATCATGTTGGGTAAACACCCCACATGTGTATACAAAACAGCCCCCAATATTAAGAAGTTACTTGAGAAGACAACACATACGGCAAAACATAAGTCATTTACAAAGGGAACTTCAAGATGTGGCTCATGCAACCAATGTAAATATATAAATGAAGAGGTGCGATTTAAGTTGGATAACATCAACAAGACATATATAAAAAGTAAGGCAGGCAATTGCAATACTAGACAAGTGGTATACCTTGCTCATGGTGTTGTATGTCCCGCATTTTACATAGGTAAGACTGAGCGGAATTTTTAAAAAAGAATATATGAACATTATTACAAAATTCAGATTAAAGACACAAAGAATGCCTTGTCCAAGCATATTATTAGTAAAGGGAACCAACATTATTTTAAATTCACTATTTTAGAACATGTTGAAAGTAGTGTTTGTGGGGGTAATTGGAAAGTATATTTAGCCATGATGGAAAGCAAGTGGCAGATATTTACAGATGCAACTAGTCTTCCAGGTATAAATGAAAGTATCAGCATCAAACCATTTCTCATTCCGGATTAATTAAGTTGTGGTTTTTTATACACAACACAGTCGTCTGTATATACATACTTTTATCCTTAAATACATAGCATTATACGCCACTCAAGACGATCATAGCAATGTACGTATCTATTTATTCATTATTTATTTACTTCAGTTAATAATAATATTAATTAATTTACAAAAGGTTTTTAAATTATTATAATTGTATGTGATTTTAGAGTACATTCAGTCAACTTGTGGATACATCAGATATCAATTTTTATAATTTTAATTGTATATATTTAATAATAATCTTTACATTTATTTATGCATAGTATAAGATTAATATATGCCAAACTATGTATTATAGGTATTTATTAAAGAAATGTATTAGATAAATAGTAAATATACATATGTAAAGGAGGTATTGATGAATGTCTCTTTAAGGCAGTATTTGAATATATTTGAATTTTGGCACTAAATTGCCTATATAATGAAAGCTGGTGATGGAATACCTTGGTTCTGAAGAAGTCTGTATGTAAAACGGATGAAAGCGCTAAACCTGTAGAAGCATCTTGTGGATTTGTGTTAATAAACGTGGTTTTGTACTGTTCGAGCTGCACCGTATCATTTATACTGCATAAGGAATTGGAGTTATCTGTTTTGCTGGTGTGGTGAACTTTATTTGAACTGAATTTTGTGTTGGTTTGCAGTAAGGAGAAATGTGGTAGGTATCAGGAAATATTAAAAGAATACCATCACCTTTTCTCTTTATATGGTCATTACAGATGATATTGTAGCCAGGAGATATAACTTTGGAGTAATTTATGCTGAGTGTAAGCCAAGTTTCAGTTACAGTGAGAACATCAAGCTTATGTTGGATATGGACAACTATATGCTTGGATATGGATAATCCAGGCATGTAGTTCAGCAATTATATTTCTTATACTTCTAACATGTATTACAGCAAAGCTTAGATCACCAGGGTTGGGGATTGGCTGGGTTACAGAAATGTGTGGGAGAAAATTATCTTTCTGTTCATTACAATAGGTGGAGCCAGGATTAGGGTGTTTATCTCTTCCTAGAAGGATTTTAGTATATTGGGGAATTATGCATACTTGCTTTTTGGAGAGGATTCTTGCACTTAATTTTGTTTTGTTTTGGTTTGAATTGAAGTGCAGTTAACCTGTCTATATTTGGAATAAAGGAGAGGAGCAATATTAAATAGGTTTGATACAATGTGTGGAGAGTGCAAATAGGAATAATGGATAGGGACAGAGTTGAAGAGATGTCGAGAGATATTACCGAGTGATAGTAGGATGAAAGATGGCACAGTAGGAGGAGAAGAATAGAGGATAAGCTGAAGAATAGCATTATTAAGTACAGGAATCTGTATTTTATAGATATCAGGTAGTGGGGAAGTAGAAAGGTAGGAGGAAACAAGTTGTTGCAGGACATTAGAAGATTCAGTGATTGTAGATTCTGAAAGCTGGAAGAGGATAAGTAAGGGCAGAAGTATTTTCTATAAAAGAAAAGAGTTAGGTTCTCCTGGTATCTTCTCCGGAATGTAAGGAATAGAGCGATATGAAAGGCTAGAGTATAATGATGTAGTCAAAGTGAGAAGAAATGAGGGTTTATTTGGAAAAAGAAAAAGATACAATGTGGAACAGACAGGTACTATTAGGGAGGATTGTGTTTATGAATGTATATAGCGCAAAGCAGTACGGGATGGAGAAAGATAGTTGGGAATGGGGCTAGAAGTTAAGAAGAGCTAGGGAAGTAGGAAACAAGAAACATAAGTGTATGTATAGACGTAGTAAGGTCATTCGGGGAGGGTTTTCTAATGAGCGTCACAAGTGAAATGTATATGTCATAAGTATAATATTAGAGCAAGATGGGTTAGGTGGGAATTGGCGGTAGGGTAGGTGAGTGAAGCTAAACCGCGCACAGCATGCTTCTCACTCTCAGGTCAATTAATAACTGACAGCAATCAGTTTATAGCAAGAACAAGGCAATTAACAAGAGATGCAAGTACATAAAACAGGTTGTCAGTCATTTCCTGAGACTAAATAGCTGGCATATACTTTATAGTCTACTGGTCAAGCAAAAGAGGACAGTGGCCAACTTACTAAAAGGTCTTTAGAGTGCATGGACTACATCACTGTGACTTTTGATCACAGAGCATGCATGTATTTAACTGATTAAAGTTAATATGCAGCAAGGTTCTTCATGATAAATATGCTTACAATAAACAAAGACAAAATCCTCAGTAAACTTGTAGGTGCAAGGTCGTGTGGCAGACCTTCTGCAGTATCAATTTCAGATGTAGTGACTGCAGGATATTGAACAATGACAAAATTCTCAGTAAATTTGTAGGTGCAGGGCCTTGTGGCAGAGCTCCTGTAGTTATTACTTTGAATATGCATGCCCAGTAACAGTAATTAAGACACATTTGTAAAGCTGCTGTGTACGGTAAGTATACGATATATAACCTTTGTAAGTAGTTCATTGTAGTGCTTCAGTATGTGAACTTACCCTAATAGCTGTTAATTTCTCTCCATAGATATCCCTTCATTTTGTGATTAAAAGTGGCAGCCTCATTTTTGACATTGTGGACTGTAGAATGGTAAGTAGTATCAGACACTTGTTGCAATCCATATAATTCATGTATATTATTTTATACTTTGCATGATAAACTTAGTATAATGACTCTCCATGTGCATGTTATGGTCACAATTTACTCATCACAGTGTCTTATTGAACGGATAATATAACATTGTCAGTTATGAAGATTAGTTATTTAACAAAGATAATCTTTGAGCATGTTGCATATGTCTTACTATTACTCAAAGAACATTAATTCTCAGTATATGACAGCCTATATTGCATAACTGTATAACTACATATGAGGGTCACAGTTATATATTTTAGGTGCGAAGACATCGCTGTAGTTTTATATCTGATCTTGGTCATATTTTTCACATTGTTTTGAAATGGTTCACTAAGTGATATCATGACCTGTCAATCCATGTAACTCTCCTCTTATTTGTCCACTTTTTTAAGCATCATAGAACTAGGGACTGTGTAAACAGTTAATACAGTCAGTGATAACACTTCCTTATGTGGACAGTGACCTAACTTTTGGAAGAAAGCATTCCTATATTGCACAGTTTATAAACAAAGAGATTGTGTCTAGATCTAGGGATGTCATTATCTACCTTTACTCAGCCCTCATTAGGCAATTTATGGAATGTAGTGCCCCCCTTTAGCATGTATCTGTCCAGACTCATGTAACAACTGGAATGCCCAAAGAGATACCTTACTAAAAGGATACACGGCCTAAACAACATGTCCTACATAGTTTGACTCAAAGTCCTATCACTATACTCGGTATCCTACAGACTGCTAAGAGGTGACCTGTGTGTCTGGCATACAAGGCATCCTCCGACCCAATCCTGATGGATTTACTGCACAACAGCAAGTCAAATGGCATCAGAAATACTTTGTTTAGGGATCTAAACCTTTTCTGCAACATCAACAGAACAGTTTGAAGGGACAGTCTTGCAGAGGATACTGCTGCTGTGGAACAGACTCCCCATCCATATATAACAAAGTTCATCCCTGCCCATATTCAAGCGCAACTTAGAACTATGGATGGGAAAAAGAAAATTTACCTCAGGATTGCTCCCTGTATTACTTACAAATGGACAAAGGAAGCTCCTAAATGCTTTATCCCATGCATGCATGCTTTTCAACTGTACAGGTTTTTGCAGAATGTCCAGATTTTTGCCTCATGTTTTTGGTTTGTTCCTCATAAAATCTTTAGTTTTCGAGCACCACTTTGATGATTTTGAGGCTTGAAGTCAATGTTTTATGTTTCAAACTTTATGCCCTTCAGAACATTTGTGTTAATGAAAATTATTTTAATCTAGCAAGATTATAAGACCAATATTTTAAATATTGCCCCTATTTTTGGATCTTTGTCCCCCATTATTTGTGGCTTTGTCCAGATTTTTGCTCCAAGAAGTTGAGAGCCATGCATGAACAGGTCCTCTCAAATTATCTATGGTATCATAATTATCAAACCCCTTTTTCCCATTTTCTACATGGGACTGAGGTGCTGTTTTAACTCTCACCATCTCTCTTGATTCATTGCAACACTCCTGCCTCCTCGACACTCATGCCTGAATGTTGTAGATCTTCTTTCACACAATCCAGCCACCTCTTTGCTGGACACCCTCATTCTCGCTTTCTTTCCATTTGTCCTAAATCTTCTTCACCGGATTGTCTTCTGCTCTTCTGCACATGTGCCCAAACCACTATTATCTGTTCTTTTTGATCTTTTCTGCAATTTGAACTACTTTGGCTCCTGTTCTTATGTCCCCATTTCTTCATCTGTCCCACAGTGTGTATCCAACCACCATCATCTGCTCTGCCTTTACTGCCCAGGTTTCTGTATCCTACAGTAGTGTTTGTTGCACCACTGTTTTGTACACCTTACTTTTCAGCTTCTTTGGCATTTTTCTATCATACACTACACCTGACACTATGCCAGTTGGCTGCAGCCCCTCTGATTCTAGCTTTGACCTTTTCATTCAGACTTCCCTTTTCCTCAACCACCCATCTCAGGTACTTGAAGCTATTAACCTGTTCCACTATCTTCCCTTCTATCCTAATTCTCATCTTCTGATTTCCCCAATTTGCTGCCATTATCACTGTCTTATCTGTACTTAGTTTCACCCATGTGCTTTCAGTTTTGCATTCCATTCCCTTATCCTTTGAAGTTCTTGCTCAGAGCCTGCCTGTAATGCCACATCTTTTGCATACAGCAACTTTATTGATCTGTCCCCTCCTTCCCATTTGCTAATGTGATCTTTCACCAGTATGAACAGCAGGGTCTGTATTATATCATTGAACGCTTAAAAAAGCGAATGTTGATTGATCGACCTGATTTAAGTGAAAGCTTACAATCTCGAACTGTCAGATCAGCGAGTTTTTCCCAGGGAAAAAAATCGCTGATCCAAAACACATACACACAACACAAGCACACCAAACAAACAGAAATCCACACACATACACCTAAAATCTGATACCTAACCCTACACTAAACTATGCACACACCACTAACTACCCCCTTACCTTAACCCAAACCCTAACCCTAAGGTCCGTCACTATCGCACACTCACCTCACCTGCTCCCTAACCCTCAGGTCCACTCAGTCGCACACACACCTAACCCGAGCCCTAACCCTAACTCACCTAAATCACCCTAACACTCACATCCACACAATCTCACACTTACCTGAATCCGACCAGTAACTTTCCACCATAACACTGAAAATACTGAAGCAACAGAAACGGACAACCCAAATTCTTTCCCTAGGAAAAATTTTGAGTTTCTGCTGCTTTGATATTTTGCAGTTTTGCGAAAATAAGTTCGATCAATAAGCGTTCGCTTTTTTAAGCGTTCAAGGATATCATATAGACCCGAACAGCAGTAGGCTCAGAATTGAATGCTGATATACATCCACTCCCACTGGGAACTCCTCTTTGAGACTGAACACGGTTCATACTAGAATCATTGGGTCCTTGTACATAGCCTGCATTAATTCTGCCAACATTTCTGGGACTTTGAACCACTGCAGTGCTTCCCAAATGGGCTTTTTTGGGAACTTGTCATATGCTTTCTTCAAGTCTAGGAATGCCCAGTTGGATTCTTTCCTCGTCTCTATTTTTTTCTGAGCTGTCACTCTACAAACATCGGGTCAGTTATGCTACATCCTGATCTGAACGAGAACTGCTCGTCTTTCATCTTACTTTCTATTACTCTGTGTATCCATTTATCAATCATCCTTTCCAGATCTTTCATGCAATGTGACAAGAGTTTGATACTTCTGTATTACTGTCGAAAGATTTTACTCTTCTAACATATTCTGGAAGAATCACACCAAGTTCTTGTAAGCAAGTAAAACAGCTTTATTTTACATGCATGGAGATCTGCTACATGATAGTAATATGCCAGCAGTCTGGCTACTTGTACTTTGAGTTCTGCTTATATAGACCCTCCTGCACGTACATACACGTAGCACACAGAACATAAATTAGAAGTGATAGTTTGATTACTTGTTTTTACCAGCCAGTACCACAGTTATTCTTGCACCATTAACTTTATCAGCAGTTTAAGATTAACTCCTGCATTCCTCAGTGATCAACATTTTCCAGAACATTTCAGTTTGCCGCAGTGAACATTTTTCTGCTTAACCCTTTAAATACAGAATACAAAACATGTTGACTTCAGTATTTTTCCACATTTCCCCCCTTACAACATTTTGTATACTGTTTATTTTACACAATCCCAGATACGTTGTATACCTTCTCATAATCAGAGAAATATGCTTTTGTAGCATTGGCAGAGATAACCTTCGATATTATCATTTTGATACATGGTATGCAACAACAGCCAAGCAGCAAAAATATGATTGCACCAACACATACAGCAATTAAAATGTTCATCAACACAGAACCCCAGTTTCCAAACAGGTTTTGGAAAAAGTCAGTCAAGGGGTTTGAACCAGGTTTAGTCAGTTCAGAAACTTGTTGAATTATTTTTCCTTCGCCGCTAGGGTGAAATCGAGCCATACGGTTCTGCAACACTACTGTTCTCATCGCTGTTAATTCGTCCATCACCAATTCTAGCACTGAAAATGTCACATTACTCAGAGTCTCTAACAGTTTTGACAGTTTTCTCAGTTCTCAGATGGATTTTACTGTCCCATACGCTGGCAAAATACCAGCCCAAGCAATTACATCATCGCCTAGGTCCATATGTGAGAGTCCTTTGCTGCTGACGTGTGCCAAGTCATGGTGATAAATCCATGACGCATCAATGTTACCTACGGGATTAATAGGTTTATTAAGAGAACGTGCATTTCGTATTTTATCTTGAGGTAATACATTTGCGTATCTGATACCTGGTATCAGATATCCCAAAAAACAACTTCCTGACCAGCCATATGGTAACCATTTATATGCTTTCCTACCACAAATAAAATAACAATCATTTGTTTTGATGGTAATATTGGTTGCAAATTCATAACTCCCATTTGGCTTTAGCCCCTTAAATAACAGGCCATATACATACAGCATTTTTCAACCAAACTAGTATCATTTACATTGATGTCTTTTTTTATAGCTCCAAACTTGGTCTCACACTGCCCTTCTAGGGTACAATTATGAACTATTGTCATATTACATAGGCTCAGCCCCACCTTAACTTTCCCAATCTTTTGAAAACACACTGTTCCGTTTTGGCACCCCAGAAAAGGCAGCGCCACCTTGTCTCTCAGTGGTACTTCTGTGGTTTCAAGCAACAAATTATTCCAAGTATCATTTGTTCCCAGAGGGGCTGTCCCTAACATTAAGCCACTATATACAGTAGGTATTGCAGTACATACCCAACAATTTGAGACATTCATTGAGGATGCATATGCATATTTAATCGCTTGATATGTATTAAAGTTTGGATGCCAGCTGGTGTGTTTGTCCCTTTTTGAATGGCTAGCTTCATTAAAAAACAAAAATATTACAATCACAATAGTTATAAACAATAAAATATTGCAATAGAACCATTTTCTCTTATTCTCATTATTGTCCTTCATGGTTACTGCTATCTGTTTGTTCCTCAGGGGAATTCAATTTTTTATCTAACTTAAAATGTTTTACAATGTGTTAGGTGGATCCATGAGGACCTTTCTTTAATCCGAACTGCCATTGGAGTTGCGATGACTTCCGTGATTTTGTCGTCTCTTGAACCTGAAAAATAATCATTCGTTAAACAGCTGTTAGAATTGGTCAGCATTTTCCTCATGTACTCAGCTAACTCCTCACCCCCCTCACGTTCCGCAGGCAACAAGTTTTGCCACTGCGGGACATAATAAGGTCTCCCATACAACAACTCAAATGGGGTGACTCCTTTTGAGTTGGGAGTTGTCTGCATGGAAAGGAGGGCTAGAGGTAGACAGGTAATCCAAGACTGATGTGTCTCGGCCATGAGTTTTCTCAACTTGCCTTTTAGAATGCCGTTATGGCGTTCCACCAACCCTGCTGACTGTGGGTGGTAGGCACAATGGTGTTTCAATTCAATTTGGAAAACTGTAGACAGTTTCTGTATGATCTGATTGACAAAATGCATGCCGTTGTCAGAGTAGATGCGTGCAGGAAGTCCAAAGTGCGGGACGATGTGATTGACCAAAATTTTAGCCACTGATTGAGCATCCGGATGTGTCACCGGAAAAGCCTCAACCCACTTAGTAAATGCATCTACTATTACTAACACAAACTTCTTTAGTTGTGCCGGGGTCCATTCGATGAAGTCCATACATATTGTATGAAAAGGATAGGGGGGTGTTGGAAATGATGCCGGAGCAACTCTGACCCCTCCCCCGTGGTATTTAGCACATACTATGCAGGATAGACGTTTTGCATATGCAATGAAACCCTTGGTCCAAAAGGTAAGGTGGATAATTCTAACCATAGCTGCAGGGCCCAGATGGGAAGGGCCATGCACAACTAGTGCTGCATATCTAAAAAGATTAGTAGGCAAAACATATTTATTATCCGGTCCCACATAGATTCCTTTGTTCTGCCTAACACCATACCTAGTCCAGCGTTGTTTTTCCTGTACTGTGCTAAGTTCCTGCATGACTTGTAAGGTTTGCAAATCAAATTTATCTGTTGGTTGTAATTCTGTAGGTGTGGTTTCAAGTGAAAAGGTACTGGACATAGCTGCCTCTTTGGCTGCTTTGTCTGCTAGGGCATTACCAAGTGATACCGGGTCCTTAGCATGGGTATGAGCAGCGCATTTACAGATGGCCAAACCCCGTGGCCGTTGGACGGCTTGTAGTAATTCAAGGATTAGTTCTTTGTGCATAATGTCTTTCCCCGAGGTTGTAACCATCCCCCTATTTTTCCATTGCTGAGCAAACACATGTACCGTAGAGAAGGCATATTGACTATCCGTATAGATAGTGACATTCCTGTCCTCCGAAAGGAGACATGCTCTTGTCACAGCAATCAATTCCGCTGCTTGAGCGGATAAGTTCCCGGGGAGTGGTCTTGCCTCTATTATCTGAGTTGCAGTAGTAACTGCATACCCTACCTGCGTGGTGCCTGTTTCTGCTTTGCGTGCTGACCCATCTACAAACAGTGTCCAGTCCGCATGTAGTAAGGGTTGATCTTTAAGATCCGGTCTTGGTAGAACTTTAGAATGTATGAGATCTAAGCATACATGCGAATACCGTCTTCAGCAACAGGTAGCAATGTCGCTGGATTTAAGGTAGTGCATCTCTCAATTGTCATGTGTGGCTGCGATAACAGCGTAGTCATACAAGATAAATGTCTGCTAGGTGACAGAAATGTTAACTTGTCCTGCAGAAGGATGACTGCTACAGAGTGCGGGACTTTTAACGTAAGATCATGGAACAATACCAACGTGGCAGACGCTTGTACCGCCAAAGCGGCTGCAATTACTGCTTGCACACAGTGTGGTAATGCTCGTGCTACTGAGTCTAATTTGCTAGAGTAAAATGCCAATGGTCTTAACTTATCTCCATACATTTGCATTAAAACAGATGTCATAAATCCCTGCTTGCAATCTACAGTCTGTATAAAGGTCTTACTGTAATCTGGAAACCCCAATGTTGCTGACCCAGCTATCAGTTGCTTGATCCTAGTAAATGCCTGTACTGCCTTGTCTGTCCAGTGCAGCAAATCTTTTGCCGCCATCGGTATTGCAAAAATTAAGTCTGATAGCGGGTGCACTTCGGCGTAGTTGGGAATCCAACTACGACAGAAGTTCGTAATGCCTAAAAGGACATCATTTCTTTTTGTAGTTGGCATGGGGGCTTGTAAAATAGCATTCTTTCTGCTGTCATCTAATCGCCTGCCCTTTCCAGAGATAGTATAACCCAGGTAACGTACTTCTAATTTACAAAATTGTAACTTAGACTTATTTACCTTATGTCCTTCGTGTGCCAGAAAGTGTAGTAGTCGAATAGTCTCGGACTTACAGAGTTCTTCCGTAGTCGCGGCCAGGAGGATATCATCCACGTACAGCAGTAGGTGGCACCCTTGGGCTGGTTGGAACTGAGCCAAATTGGTGGACATCTCTTGTGAGAAGATGGTCGGACTTTCGCAGTATCCCTGCGGTAACCTGGTATAGGTATAACGCTTGCCCATAAACGTAAATGCAAACCAAAATCTACTATCTTCCTGCAAGGGAATAGAGAAAAAGGCATTACTGATATCAATTACAGAAAAGTAGTTATCCGTTGGAAGGATATCGTTCAGCAGAATAGACGGATCCGGGACTATGGGGGCCCGAGGTACCACCGCGGCATTTATTGCCTGTAAGTCTTGTACCATCCTCCATGTCCCATCCGGTTTTTTTACTGGAAATAAGGGCGTATTACACGGTGAGTCTGTGCACAGAATTAATACTCCAGCTTTCAAAAGTGCTGTGATTACCGGTAAAATGCCCTCCTCTGCCTTTCTGCTCAAGGGATACTGCCGTTTATGAGGTCTAAATTCTGACTTGGGTGTAATCTTTACCTGTCCTGCCGTTCTAATCAGTCCGATATCGTGCTGACCCTGCGACCATAATGAGTTTGGAATCATCTGCAATTGAGATTCTTTCATGGGGGTAAGGAGACATAGTCATAATGTCCCAGGGGATTGTATCGGTTTGTCTTCCCTGAGGTGCACGGTCGGTCTGGCTTGTGTAACCCAGTTAAGTTTTTGAACCTGAATGCCTTTACCTGCCAACTGTTCTGGTGTCCATCCTACCCATTCAGTTATTTTCTTACCCACGAGGTACCATGACATTCCTTCACCCTCCGTGACTGAAATATGTGTGGTTAATTCATTCTTATACAGCAGCTGCATATCCCTTGTAAGGCTACATGTGACTGCAGAATTACCTAGTGTGTCCCAAAAAAGGCTATGCAATACTAGTTTGGTGACTTTAAAACTAAGAAATTTCTTTTCGTATTCTAAATCAGGTCCGGCACATCTTCTGTAATACATTGTGCAATGTAATGGATCTGACACCTTCGGATTTGTTATGCCGTATTTGCTTAATGCCAAATTTGTAAGAGCCGTCACTACACTCTGGGGCCTGTCTCTATCAAATCATTACTATACCAGTAATGTAGATCTCCCTGCCCCTCTAATAGCATTGCACTATTCAGTTCTATTCTTCTCGCCACCATCCCCGTGGAGGTTGGGACGGCTGCTATACCGAACACTTGCATTAAATCTCTTCCTAGTAAATGTACTGGGCAGATTTCTGAAATTATTACTCGGAACCGTATGGTTTGGTTCGTCTCTGGGTCGGTAAACCACAGAGGTTTGGACAATGGCTCTTTGTAAATACGACCATTTGCTGCTTTTACAAGCACATATTCATCCGAGGTAACATCGGATGATATGGCAGTACTTCTGACTAACGTTCGAGAAGCCCCTGAGTCACAAAGAAATTCTATGTCTCGGCCCTCAACTTGCAATGTGATCACTGGTTGGGATTCCAATTGCATAGTTGATGCTAGTGCTGTTAGATTTACCATTTGATATTTCTCATTTTCTGCCATTTCCTGTCCCCACCCATCGTCTTCACTTGTACCTACTTCCCCATTCTCACTTTCTTCTTCTTCCTCATACCCTCCATCTACGTCTTTTGACCATCATATAGTCATGCGGTACCACGAAGCAACCATCGGTTTCTCCGGTCCTCTGCAATCTCTGGCGAAATGTCCTTTCTTACCGCACTTAAAACACTCCCCCCTCTTTTGCCTACCCTCGAAATCCTCAGAATGACTTATGCCTCCCCGTCCTCGTCCTCTTCCCCTGCCACGCCCTCTTCTGCGATTTGCGGAACCTTGAACTAATATTAAAGTTCCATCTTCACTAACTGTAAAAGTCTGGGCTTTATCTTTTTTTTTCTTCAGGTATTTCTCAGCATGTCTAGCATAATCCATAAGGGGCTGTAGACGCGCTGTCCTGTGTGTGATCATATGCTTTTGTATAAAGTTACCAATGGCTGTCTTGCAGCCCTTTAGGAATGCATTTTTCAGTTGCTGTTCATAGGGCGAGTCATTGGCCTGATTTTCTGCCTTAATCAACCCACTATGAGCATCAAAACATTGTGTGAGACGATGTAGATAATTGTCTACGGTTTCGTCATCTGATTGAACGCATTGATTAATGCAAGTCCAATCTGCTTTGGGCTTCCAATGTTCTTCTATTTTATCTAGGAGAGTCTTTATTCTGGTTCTACACACTTCGAAGTTAAACGGCAAGGCTCCCCTTCCTCTGGTAGCAGGGGTCCCAAGTTCCGCAAATAAGGTGCCAATCAGGTCCTAGGATTTGCCTTATTACTTGTTCAAATTCTACAGCGTTTAATCTATAACTCATTCTCATGCCCCATACGTCTGTACGGAATTTACGCATATCTACTTTTGGATGGGGAATCCCCTCTACCGCTTTTCGGATATCATCACGGGTCCACGGTCGGTAGACCAATATGGTAGGACCCTCGCCTTCTGCGCCCGCTTGAGGATTTGCCACTTCTATCAGTGGGTATTCCTCTCCTTCCTGATCTACCTTCTCCTTAATTTTCCAGTCCCCTTCTCTCCTAATACTTCCGCTGCGTAAGTCAAGAGTGTTGGCAGGCTCTCTCTGTAATATAATACGTGGCGTGGGGGGGACACTCACCGAAGCCTGGTATTGCGGTGGGTCCTGGTCGGGGAGCACCTCAATAACCTGTGCAGGGTCTGGATACTGGATGGGAGGGGCCGAGGGATTCTGGTGACTACGACTGACTATGGATGTTTCATTATCTTCCTTTTGAACAAAGTACACATCTTTTTCACTTGAATTACCACACCCTTTTTTCAAATTTTGTTCCTTATGTTTTTTATTTGCTTCCTCCAGCCATTTCTGTGTCTGGGGAATCCCTACCTTCTTTTGCTTCCTTGTCTTATTTCCTGCCTGTTTGCGCAGTAATCTTACTAGATTTTGACATTCTGACTTATTTAAACATCCACTAAACCCATGTTCTTTTTTCCATTTATCTAAATACTTTACATTCTTTGGGTGTAAATCAAACATAAACTTTTCATCTTCAGTTTTGTCGTAGCCTTTGGTTTAACCAGTTCCTGTTCCCAGTTCTCTTACGAGTAACTATTCCTGTTCCTGAGGTCTCTTGTATATGGAATCTATTCACATATACCCTTATACTTTGAGAAAATTCAATTTCTCCCTTGACTAGTCCCTTAAAATTTAGACAAAAATTCCAATCAGAAACAACAAAAATAGCTTTTCTTTTTGCTTACCTTTGTGATTCCTCCGCCCTGTTTCGCTGCCACCTCACGGATTGAATCTGGAAAGAGTGACTGGCCTCTAATTTCAACCTGTTTCAGTTGGAGGTCTTTCATTCGAGGAGAGCCTGATCTCTCTCCACCTGCGCAGGTTTTCAGCCTCTCTTTGTTCGATTCGCGTGCAGGGCCGCCTAACGTTAGCCAGTTATGTCGAAAGATTTTACTCTTCTAACATATTCTGGAAGAATCACACCAAGTTCTTGTAAGCAAGTAAAACAGCTTTATTTTACATGCATGGAGATCTGCTACATGATAGTAATATGCCAGCAGTCTGGCTACTTGTACTTTGAGTTCTGCTTATATAGACCCTCCTGCACGTACATACACGTAGCACACAGAACATAAATTAGAAGTGATAGTTTGATTACTTGTTTTTACCAGCCAGTACCACAGTTATTCTTGCACCATTAACTTTATCAGCAGTTTAAGATTAACTCCTGCATTCCTCAGTGATCAACATTTTCCAGAACATTTCAGTTTGCACGCAGTGAACATTTTTCTGCTTAACCCTTTAAATACAGAATACAAAACATGTTGACTTCAGTATTTTTCCACAATTGCCTACAGTTGTGGATGTCCCATTTGTTCTTGTACACTGGCATGGTTATTTCCCATTGTTCTTGTACACTGGCATGATTATGCTTCTTCTCCAGTCATCTGGGATATGCCTTTCTCTCCAAACTGCCGAGTACCCTCAGGAACCATTTCACCCCTATCTCATCCAGCAACTTTATCATAACTACTGTGACCTCATCTGAGCCTGCTGCTTTCCCTGACTTAATTTTCCTTGGTGCTATTCTTACTTCTTCTAGGGTGGGCTGCTCTTCTTCTCTCATCGAAAGCTGCGTCTGGGGAAGTACAGCTTTTGTAGGGTTTTCTTCATTTAGAGGCTGCTGGAAGTATTCCTTCAATCTGCCTTTTATGTCCTGCGGACTGGTGAGTAGGTTGTTGCTGTCATCCTTTATGATGGTTGTGTATCTTCACCTTGCAACCTGATATAGTTTGTTTGTGCCACCTACTGAGTTGCTTGCTCTATTGTTTGCTATTGCAACTCCTTTCTTAGCTTCTTTTTTTTAGTTACCAGTATTTCTTCCTAGTCTGGCCCGTCTTTTCTGTCTCACACTTTTTTCTGCACTCCTTCCTTCTTTTGATGACTTCCTGGACTTCTGCATTCCACCACTAACTTTCCTTATGTACCTTATTTCTCTACATGGCTAGGCCACATATCTATTCTGTAGTCCTTACACGTGCTGTTTTTAGGCACTGCCATTTTTTTCTTTCAACTCCACCTATTTCCTCTTCTTCTTGGGGTGCTAGAGCCCTGAGTAATTCCTTGAACTGTTGTACTTTCTCTCCGGTCAAGTTCCAGGTCTTTAGCCTGGTCTTTTGATCTTATAGCATTTTCTAACCACTGCTTTTAGCTAATTGTGGCAGACAGTGGTTTATGTTGTGGGATAACTGTTTCACTGGGAATGACTTTGCAGTCACGGTTTTACCCCAGTGCCCTTTCCTTACTAGGAGGAAGTCTACCTGAGTTGCATGTTGGCCACTCTTGCATGTGATCTTGTGACTGTTTCTGAACCATGTGTTGGGTACTATCGAGCCATTTCCCAGACTGGAGTCTAGAATGGCATCTCCTCCTTTATTCCTGCTGCACCCCCCATGTAGACCCAGGCAGCCCTCATAACCTGTCAAGTCACGCTGTCCTGCTTTATCTAGTAGGTCCTGCAACTGCTCTCTGAATAAACTCTGCTGTGGAGGAGCACAGGCTGAGATTATACTGCCCTCTCATTACACTGGAATCTAATTACCATGAGTCTGTATCTGTCACTAATTCTGATGACATCCCTCACTGCCTTCTGAAGCCTCTTTCTCACCACATTTCTGACACCATTTCTATCCTGCCCTACTCCTGAGTAGAAGACTCTGGATCCCAAGCCAAGTGGCTTTGCTGCACTGCCTTTCCATCTTGTCTTGGATACATAGTATGTCCAGCCTTTCAAATTATCTGTGGTATGATCCCAGTTATCCTTAAAATTATTGACCATGGGATGGGTAAGACCACTCTCTAATTAAATGGGAGAGGTTATTTTGAGCAGAAAAGGGACACTGACTAGGTTTAAAATGGCCGGCAAGGCAGCTAGCCTAATACTTACGAACGTATGAGAACCTGTGCCCCAAAATGTAGAACCTGTATCATTTACTAGCATTTTCACTATCATGATTCTTGTGAAGAATAAAACGTGAGTAGTGACGTTAATCATCACTAGCTTGCCATAAAATCAGAGATGTCTTCGGAAAATGAAGGGGCCCTCCTTTGTTGCACTGCGCCCTCGTCTTGAGTTCTAAAAATTCAATGTTCAGCACTGTAAAAGGCTTATCACACTTCCATTGTTAATACTTTTTTAATACTGTGGAATCATAATAGTTATTCAAATGAACTTTATGTAAGTATGATGAAATACTTTTAAACGTGTTACGAGCGCTTTCCTTGGTAAATAACACAAAAATCACACTATTTCATCAAAATAACCTTTAACCATGTTATAAGGGTTTTAGTTGACGCTGTCGGTTAGGTATTCCACACTTTAATTATTTGACACATATTAGGATAATTCTTAACTCCTCCAGTATTTTATACATAACACACTTGACCTTTTGAAGGCTGTACGAATACCCATACACCCTGGTAGGGGTCAGCCCCAGGCTACACCTTGTACGCCCAAATCAGGTTATTGCGTATTCGTTGGCGGCATTTTTTTAACATCGTCTTTGAGTAAGTGGCAGCGCATTTCGTTAGGAAAAGGGATACAACCAAAGAGGATAGCTGGTAAAGAGACAGGGTACGTAAACCCGGAACCCATCACATAATAACAGACTATGCCAGTACTCGGATAGAGTGCTAAAGTTTTGTTTAGTGGAAGTTAAGTAACGTATTGGTGGTGTGGCGATCGAATGGGTATAGGAGCATTTTTTGTCTCTGTGTACATATAACTTGAAGGCCTTAGTGCGAGTGGGTAGGTGTAGTGTTTTTTTAACCTTATTTTTATTTATTTGCTTTTAAGAATGGCGTGTACATGTATTCATCAGAAAAAAAAAACTTTTATAAGTAAAAAATAGCACATTTTAGCCATCATGTGAGCTTCAGTGGTGAAGTTGTTAGTAAGCTGTTGCTAAGTGTTCCACATCATAAGAAAACACGTTCCTTATTTTGGAGATGGAAGATTGACAGTTAAGTATATGATTTCTTGTCTTAATCCGGTTACTTAAGAAATTTGTAAGTTGTTGCGACAGTGACAAGAGTTTATTAAAGCATCGCTGTTCAACTGCACCCTTTACTATACACACCTGCTTTGGGTAATGAGTAACGGCCCACTTACCATTGACTTTTGTGAGAGTTCTGCCGGACCGGGATCCTAAATTAGTAAAGTGGGGAAACCTAGTTAATGAACGTGTAATAAGTAGTCCCTGTTGATTCGCTGTGAGCTTGTGCGCTGCAAGTGCGGTTGTGTCTGGCTAATAGACATGTATGGTCGTTAGCGTGGTTGTTGGCTGCACAACTAATGTAAGCCCCTATTAGCCTATTTCCAGACTCTTGTCTTGGGTTCATTATTTTAAGGCCAATAGATGCCCTTGTCTGAAATTGCCCCGCCCACCTTCCATAGGGTTACCACCTGTCTCACTTTGCGAGGGACAGTCCCTCTTTGGGTAGTTGTGTCTTGCCAAAAAATTGTAAAAATGGCAAATGTCCTGAGATTTTAGGGCAAAATTATTTCCCATATTTTGTGTAATAGTTACATAAAACAGTTATTCTGTATCTGAAACACCTATATGTGATAAGTAACAGAATAAGCAACTAAAATGCTATAAGAATAAGCAGGCAAAAAAAGTGAGGTTCTGTCCTTTGTACTGGTTGTGGGTATGTTTCGGTCTGCAAAATCTGAAGTTTGTACCAAAAATGTCCCACTTTGGGCATTTGAACAGGTGGCAACCCTAACCTTCCACCCTTTGAAGAATAAAGCGGGGTGGCAGTGTGATACAGCTATCTCTGTCTCTGCTATTTTAAATATATTGGTTTGATGCGTATACAATCTCCCATTTTTTTGGATCACGATTTGGTATTCATTAGGTGCAGTAATTTTTGTTGGTTTGATTTTGTCTTGTTTATCGTAGGTTTACTATTTTTTTCTGATTTTTCTCAGAGATTGGTTTAAATATATGCATGTATGCATACATATTAAATAAATGAAGTAAGGTTATATACACACATTTCTTAAGTCTACCATACTTAATCTAAATACTTTATATTCCATAAAGTAAGAATGCATTCCTCTCTTAGACCCTTTGCCATGATTGTTACAGCAATAGTCTTTAATTTTTTAAATATTCAGAGGTTGGGAGATTAGGAGTTAAACTAGATTGGCTGTGTTTCCTCACAGGTGGTGCAGCCCCAGAAGATGAGCATATTATTGGGGGGGGGGACACCCTCCCAACACTGACAGAATTGACATACTTATTTTGGATACATGGGAGCCATTTACAAAGATGAAATACATAGCCAAGTTGCATCAAGTCAGTCCACGTAACCAGTGCCAGTCCATGTAACCAGTGCCATATCTACATCTGGTAGATGGATTTGTCTAGAGTGCTTCCTTCCCCATCTACCAAGCAGAAAATTTATATTGCTCATGTGGAGACAGGTGGAACAACCAGGTAAGATTACAGCTGGGTGAAGGTGGGTAACAGTTAAGTGCTTACAGATGCATCCATGTTATTGCATCTTAGGGTGCGGACAGAGTAGTCTGTCTTAATGGAGCACAGTGGTAGTAGATAGGGATAGAAGCAGTTGCTTTTGCTGTATTTTATGATGCGTAATTGGCTCCAGTGCCTTGCACTGATTTTATTTCTGACTATTTTATGTTGCATCACAGTAGAATATTCACTGAATTGGATGAAGTAGGTATGAGATAATTAAGTTATGTAATAATTATTCCCTGGTGCCATAGTGGAAGCCTCTACTGCATTTTAAATAGCCTAGTAATAGAAACATTAGCTGAGACACATTTTGTATGCTTGTGTTTAAACAGCTGTTATCCTGTCTTAAATTTCATGTGTAGTAGTAGTAGTATCATTTGCAATCATAAAGTAATCTGTATGTTTGTGTCCAAACTAGAGCATAAAGGTACAAATCTAATTTTGCTGTAGTCAGAAAGAAGGGAATGTTATGGACTAGAAATTCCAGTGTGTCTTCCTGTTGCTTAGTACATAAGAGCCTAGTCTTACTGCAAAAGTCAGCCTTTTTCAAGAGTGTGATTTATCTTTGTATGGTATATGTTGCTTACAAATATCTATGTAAGGGATATGACTCCAGTCTCTTTTTGAAAGAAAGCTACCACATATTAAATGTTGTGGTTGAGGATAATTATCAAAGCCGGTTTTGCTGAATCCAGTTTCACTGTATTTGCAATTATAGTTTTAGTTTCTTTATTTGATGTTATGGTTGATTTTTTGTCTGCAGATCACTTGGCAGAAGAGTGAATGAGGCTTGGCAACATCTAACCTGGAATTTGTGTACAGCTATTTAATATCCATTCTTTATCACTCGGCGAACAGGTGATCTGCTGTGGCGACCCCTAACCGGGAAAAGCCAAAAGAAGAAGAAGAATCGCTCATAGTTGTTTTGTCTGTTTCCCTCCGAGTACTTGCTGTTGTATACAACTTTGTAATATCCATTTTTTTATCATTTGTAGTGTTTTTGTCCGTTTCCCTTCAAGTACGTTTTATATCATCTGTTCCCCTTGAAGTATTTTTATTTAAGCTATGTGTAATGTTTCTTCCACCACTTCTCCATCCTAAACGTTATTCTGTTCCACTATCCGTAAGTATAGCCTGATATAGAAAGGTAGAAGTGATCCATTGTATGTAGGCAACATATTAAAAGAAATGTTGATGGGATGTGTTTGTTTCAGTTGGTCACCCTGCCAGCTGGACCCTTTCATTAACAGTGGATACTTTGGGTGATATTTCTGTTTGACTGCTCTATTTTTCCTAAGTGAGTGACATGCAGTAGTTGTGTAGTTACACATACAGTTTTTTTTTTTTTTTAAATGAAAGTTTTAAAAAAGTCTAAATATCTACTTAACAGATCATGCTGTTAAAAAGTGTAAAGAGCAGTGTTCTTAAAAACTATTCTCAACAATGATTTGTCATTGCAGTCAAGTCTTAACATTAGTGTAGTAATATGTTGTTGTATCTTTCGGCTTTTCCCGGTTAGGGGTCGTCACAGAGGAACTCCGGTCCGCTAATGATTGGCAGTAGATTTTTACGTACCAAGTTGCCAGCCCTGACACACCACCTTCAACGAAGGTACGCCCATTCACACATGTCTCCACACAGAAGACGCTTTAGCTGAGAATCGAACAGGACAACGTCTTACTGTGAGGCGACAATTATTGTAGTAATATAGTTTAGGAAATCCAATGGTTAAGGTGTTTACCTTACAGACACAAGGTACAGGATTTGATTCTCACACTGGCTAGGCTTAAAATGTCTGACAAAGGCAGTTAGCCTAGTACTAATCTGTAACTTATATTTTTTTCTGTAGATTTTTGCAGACGTCGTTTTGCATGTACTGGAAATCATGCCATCTTGACGCACACTGTCACCATCATGTTTGTGCAACCATACATACATTTTTACATGATGCAAGTAATTACTTTCTAGGTGCTTTGACTTTTTTTTTTTTTTTTTTTTTTAAAGAAATTTGAAAAAAAATGATAGTTGTATGGAAAACTAGCAGTGTAAAAGCACCATTTTTCCAAGGTGTACAGATCACCTTGCTACACTCCATGACAGTTTTCATGGGCATCATTTAAGGTGACAGCTGACAAAAATGTCATTTATAATTCAGTTTATATTTAACATCTTTGATATTATGGAAATTTTTCATGTTTTCATAATGTTAAGCAAACAACTGAAAATATCTTAAGTACATGGGCAGTAGTTGTGTAGATTTGTCTCATGAAATTTTACAATCTGTCTCTCAATGAAATGTAGGTTACTTAGTTGTAGAAATATGAATGTAAATACGTATCATAATTGACCAGTATTAAGATTTACACCACATCACATACAAACAGTATTTCTGAGTCTATTTTTTTCTTCCATTATTGTCATTGTCAGCCATTACAGTGCACCATGTCCTTTGCTAGGTGTACTTGACCCTCCAATTCCTCCCTGATCCAATGCCCTAATTTGTGCTGGGGCCATTTATGATCCAAAGGACATGGGGAGGGTTGCTGTCAAACTTAGCTGTGTGGTTACCTTATGACTTAGCTTTTTTTCCTCTTGCCCTGGTGGTTCTTGTGGTTAAATCTGAGTCGAACATGTAGTGAAGGATTGTGACATTTCACCTGGCTTCTGTGGCAGCTTGGCCATACTCCCACCCTATGTCATTCTATGGACTTGCCTCCTGGTAACGATGTCCCCAGCCCTCACCAGGGATTGCTGTCAGCAATGTCCACAGAACCTGCTCCCAGGGATAGTAACGCTTCTCCCTCCCTGCTGCTCCATCAAGTTGCCAGTGGCCTTAATCAAACTCGTATCATCTGGGACTTGGGAATTTATCTGTCTGTGCCACTGAAGCAGCTCCAGACAAGCAGTCTTGGTGTCATTTTATTCTTCACAACAAAACATTTCACAAGTTATACCATTAATTGGTAAGGCAGGTGATTAAAGATGTCAAACCGTCCCCACAAAAAAACAAAAAAAACAGGACTCTGCTCTAGGAACAGAAAAATTATGGTTAATAAGCATTTGTCCACAATTTTACTATCTGTATTGCTTTCTGTATGTTATGTGGGTTGTTGGGTAACAGTTTCACTGAGCAGAGAATTATTGCAAAGTAAAAAAGTGACTAGATTAGTTGTAGAAAGAGCAATGTTTGGGTTCTTTTTATGGCTGGCACAAGTATCTTGGGGGTTGAGGAACTAGTTTGATTGGCAGGATCTTGGGCAGGAGGCATTTGCATGCGTTAGGGGTCTCGGCAGTGTTTTGTTTGGGTGTGGGTAGTTGTCTGTGGAAGTGTTAGATGTGTATGTATATATGTAGATAGCTGCAGAAAGACTTTATGGGGATATGTTCACAAGATTAATGTTTATGCTTTGTAATACTGTTGTTGTGTTTTTTGTATTGTGTTCTGCTGTGGTGTGTGCTACATTGACTGGAGGGATGGGATAAGTAAGAATTTTTAATACAAGTTTGTTTTTTACATAATGTATTCCTATCTTTTTATATATTTTCTTTTAAATTTCCATTTCTGGTGTATTTAAATTTTTTTTCCTTTTTTGGTGCTGCAGTAGTGTTGTCGCCTCACAGTAAGATGCTGTCCGGTTCGATTCTCAGTTAGAGCGTCTTCTGCGTGGAGATATGCGTGAATGGGTGTACCTTCGTTGAAGGTTGTGCGGCAGGCCTGGCAAGTCGGTATGTAAAAATCAACTGCCAATCATTAGCAGACCGGAGTTCCGCTGTGGCGACCCCTAACCGGGAAAAGCCAAAAGATGCAATCAGTTATACAGCTTTCCTTTCAAGGTTGGAATTATATTAAAATTTTTCACGTTTTTCAGGTATAAATTTTAATTGGGAGGGTCCGTTTTTCTTGTGGGAGGGATTTCTTTCAGATTTAAAAACGGTTGCTGTCACTATTTTGTCACTTTCATTGTAGATTAGATTATTTTTGATTTGATTTTTATTTGTTTTATTTTGCTTTTTTTCTGTAATTAAAATGTGTACTTGCTAGTATAGGTCTTGTGATAAGTAGGTGTCTTATGTTTACTTATCGCTTGAGGAGGTATTCTGATAGCAGTTTCAGTGTTTGTGACGTAGCCATCTGTTGAATGATAGGCTTTTACTGAATGACCATTTTATTCACTGAATGACCATTTTATTTAGTCTGTCAGGTGTAATTCTTCTGGAAGTAATAAGTTGTACTTGTTGGAGATCTCTGTAGTGGCTGACCATTTCAGGACTATCCAAATGGCTGTTGTTTCCAGGTGCTGGGGGAGTATTTGTAGATTTGCCTAAGTTGCCACTTAATGAAAGTAAGCATATGTATTTATTGCCAGATTGGGTGTGGATATTGCACAGAGGATGTGATGCTCTAGGGGAGTGTTTGCATTCCTGAAGTTAGAATTTTGTTTCTGTTAATTTCCAGCATGCTGCTGACTACCTTTTGGACATACCCAGTCTGATGGAGCATGGATCATTTCCTGGTTTGGGGGTGCTGGGTTCTATCTTTTACCGGACTGTTTTGTCACTCCACATTATGAAGAAGATGGAACTAGATTATGATAATGTAGACAATAATTATCCTGTCACAAACATTCCATTTCTTAGTAAGGCTTTGGAGAGGGTAAATACACAAGTGAGTTCTTACCATAACTGAAACAATGTCTCTGATCAGTTCTAGTGCAGCTGAAGTTATTGATCCGTATTAATCATCTGGTTGTGATAATCTAGCCCTGCTCCGTCTCCCGTCTGCCTTTTGATGCATTAGACCAGAATAATAATTTTGGATAATTTGCAGTACTACTGCAGTCTTCCAGAAGTGACCTTGGCCTTGTTTGTTTCCTGTTTGTCTGTTTGATAATAGAGTAGTTTCTTGTCAATGACTGAAGTAAGGCTTGGATGTCCAAGATGCCAGTGGATAGCTGCCAAGGATAAACTTTGTAGATGTTCTTATTTGTTTTGTCTAGATTCTTTGAGCACTCAGGAGTTTGAAATTGTACCATATTTTATAGGTTGACTAACTTGCTGGTGATGCAGTTGTTGCAAAGTCTGTTCCTGTATGGATAACTGCAGATGTGTTGCGTTGCCATTGTTTTGTTAAATTGCTTGAATTAGAGTTTTTACTGGTCCTTATGATTTACTTTACTGTACCTAGGTTTGCTTCCTGTATTGTGCCTTGTGGATTGATTGCTGGTTTGCTATTGAACTTGCCTCTTCCACTGGGACTGAAGACTGCTGCTGATTATTTCTGTATGTTCCATTCCGATATTTGGTGTTTCTGATCTCTCTGCTTCTGGGACACCTACCTTTTTCAGCTGGTGTTTATTTAGGTAATTCTATGCTTTCTGTTACCATTGAGAGTTCATTGAAGGAGAATTAATAATTACTGGCACAGTGCTGCAGTGAATAGCATTATCATTTCACAGCAAGAGTTTCTTTCTGCACGTGAGGCCGTATGGTGCTGTTCATAATCGTTGTACAGTACAATACACTGGATTTGGTTAACTTTTTTGTTATTTCAGGCATGTATTACAGTTAACACTATTATGGTGGATATGCGGTTGGTCGTGTTATATTTTAAAAATAAATTAGTATTGGGGTGGCTTGTGTATCCAAAACTGAATGGCCTATAATCTGTTAAAACTCAGTAGGTTCTCCCGTTCGATTCTCGGCTGGAGCGCCTTCTGTGTGGAGTCTGCATGTCCTCCCCATGGTCGAGTGGCGTTCGAAAGACCTGCGTGAATGGGCATTCCTCTGTTGAAGGTTGGGTGTCGGGCTGGCACCTCGACACCATAAAAATCTACTGCCAATCATTAGCGGACCGGAGTTCTGCTCTGGCGACCCCTAACCGGGAAAAGCCGAAAGAAGAACAACAACTGTCAAGGTGTGGCCATTCACACCATTCATGTTTCAGTCTTGTGTATTAGCATTGTTTATAGTGGTGACAGACTGGAATTTGGTTCAGAATCATGCATTTTGCATGTTATTCTTGATAGTAGGTTGACGTTTAAGTTCTTTTGCTTCTACCTCAGGAATATTTTTCTAATAAAATGTACTTATTCCATCTGAGGATTTCGTGGTGATTGTGTATGCCTTTGTGTCCACCCCCATTGGATTACCTTGGTTCCCTTAAGGGAAATTGTTTATGGTTGTTCTTTTTTTAATATCCTGGTTCCCACTAACCACCTAGCCCTTTCCCCAGTTGCTCATCTGATGCACTTTTTCATTAGAAATAAGCTCTGTGGTCCATTTGTTTAGGGCAAGAGCAGAACAAACCAGTAGCTGACATCCACTTGTCAGGATTGTATCCCCTCCTCACAGGCTTGCATTCCACAGTTGCTGCTGTCAGATTGTGTGCGTGCTACCACATCAGTCCCTTTCTAAATAGCTAATTTCTGTAGCATGGGTTCAGTAACTAGTTGTTGTGGGCCGTACACTTGTAGTGCTGTGTCACCAGTGCAGCAGGCTGGCATTGGCTGCCAATTTCCACCTTCCCCATCACAGAATTCCTGCTGGTAAAACAGCACTGCTTGTAGTCAGGGCTTTACCCCTGTATGCCATGGGGCTGGGTCTTACAGAAGTTTTTTTTCTTTCTTTCTTTTTTAAAAATATATCTCTATTAAACATGACATTATTAAAAGGTGATAGATATGTATAAAGTAACAAAAAAGGAAATGTAATTGATTTATTTTCATGCAGTATACAAACATTTTCTTTTAAACTATTTTCATTTGCTCCAGCGTTTCATAAATTGCTAAATTCCTGCCTTCCCTTAAATTTCACTTCTGTTCTTAAAACATTATTCTGCCTGTACTGTTCCCACAAATTCCATTAATTTCTATGTAATTTGCTCCTTTCAGTTTCTAAAGCTCTCGCATTTAGTTTTTACTTTCTTTACAATATTCAGTACTTCAGTTATATTTTAGTAAGGTCTTGCTATGTCAGGGCAATTCAGATCTTGTATTGATGTACAAAAGACTAATTTCCTTAATTACAACCATTTGCTTTCACATCTTTTTGGCCAAAGTACTCTGTAGGGAATTTAAAAAAAATGTCAACCTTATATTGCCGAAGACATATTCCTTGTTACCTCGGTCTTAACTGTCACATTTCCAGCATTTGCTGTCTACCTGAAGAAAATAAATCTCTGAAATCTGCTTGAGCTGTAAAAACACCTGTGTAAAAATCCAACACATTCTGAACTTTGTTGCATATTGGGAGCCATACAGATGTCTTCCTATTGTTTTTGTGTATTGCCATTCCATTCTCTCTTCCCAGAATTGTATTCATTTTATTTTGAATTTAACTGGGGCAGACCACTAATCCCACTGGATCTATTTTAGTCTCAGCCAGGGGAAAAGCAGTTAGTACATGACATTATATACAGAGTGATCATCCTCATCTTTTGGCTGTTCCCATTAGGGGTCGCCACAGCGGATCATCTGTTTCCATGTCTTCCTGTCCTCTGCATCTTGCTATGGTGTGTCACACCAACCACCTGCATGTCTTCTCTCACCACATCCATAAACCTTATCTTAGACCTCCCTCTTTTCCTTTTACCTGGTAGCTTCATCCATGGCGTCTTTTTCCCAATGTACTCAGCATCCCTCCTCAGCACATGTCCAAACCAACATAATCCTGCCTCTCTGGCTTTGTCTCCAAACCTTCCAACCTGGGCTGACCCCCTAATATACTTATTCCTAATCCTGTCCACTCTCGTCTCACCCAGTGCAAATCTTAACATCTTTAACTCTGCCTCATCCAGCTCAAAATCCTGCCTTTTTGTCAATGCCACTGTCTCCAACCCATATAACATAGCTGGTCTTGCTACGCTCTTGTAGACCTTCCCTTTCACTCGTTCTTGTACTCGTCTGTCACAAATCACTCCTGACACTTTTCTCCACCCACTCCATCCTGCCTGTACTCTCTTCTTCACCTCTCTTCCACATTCACTGTTACTCTGAACTATTGATCCCAAGTATTTAAACTTGTCCACCTTCGCCACCTCTACTCCTTGCATCCTCACCATTCCTCTATCCTCCCTTTCATTCACACACACACATATTCTGTCTTAGTCCTGCTGACCTTCATTCCTCTTCTCTCTAGAGCATATATCCATCTCTCCAGGGTATCATCCACCTGTTTCTTACTCTCACTACAGATCACAATGTCATCTGCGAACATCATAGTCCACGGGGGCTCATGTCTGATCTTGTCTGTCAACCTGTCCATCACCATTGCAAATAAGAAAGGGCTCAGAGCTGATCCTTGATGTAACCCCACCTCCACCTTAACCGCATCAGTCACTCCCACCACAGACCTCACTGCTGTCACACTACCCTCGTACATATCCTGTACCACTCTTACATACTTACCTGACACTCCTGACTTCCTCATACAATACCACAACTCCTCTCTAGGCACCCTATCATATGCTTTCTCTAAGTCTACAAAAACACAATGCAACTCCTTCTGACCTTCTCTGTACTTCTCCATCAACACACTCAGAGCAGACATCACATCTGTAGTGCTCTTTCCCGGCATGAAACCATACTGCTGATCACTAATCATCACGTCCCTTCTTAACCTAGCTTCCACTACTCTTTTCCATAACTTTATGCTGTGACTGATCAGTTTAATCCCTCTGTAGTTACTACAGCTCTGCACATCACCCTTATTCTTAAAAATCGGTACCAGAACACGTTTTCTCCATTCCTCAGGCATCCTCTCACTTTCCAAGATTTCATTAAACAATCTGGTTAAAAACTCCACTGCCATTTCACCTAAACACCTCCATGCTTCCACAGGTATGTCATCTGGGCCAACAGCCTTTCCATTCTTCATCCTCTTCATAGCTATCCTTACTTCCTCCTTGCTAATCCATTGTACTTCATGATTCACTTTCCCCACATCATCCATCCTTCTCTCCCTCTCATTCTCTTCATTCATCAATCCCTAAAGGTACTGTTTCCATCTCCTCAACACAAACTCCTCGCTTGTGAGTATGTTTCCCTCATTATCTTTTATCACCTTTACCTGATGCACATCTTTCCTAGCTTGGTCCCTTTGTCTAGCCAATCGGTACAGGTCATTTTCTCCCTCCTTAGTGTTCAACCTTTCATACATCTCTTCATATGCCTTATCCTTAGCCTTCGCCACCTCTCTCTTTGCTATGCACCTCATCTCCTTATACTCCTGTCTACTTTCTTCATCTCTCTGTCAATCCCACTTCTTCTTTGCTAACCTCTTTCTCTGTATACTCTCCTGTACTTCCTCATTCTGCCACCATGTCTCCTTGTCGTCCTTTCTCTGTCCAGATGTCATACCAAGCACCTTCCTAGCCGTCACCCTTAATAGCTCTGCTGTAGTTACCCAGCTGTTTGGTAACTCTTCACTGCCACCCAGTGCCTGTCTTAACTCCTCCCTGAACTCCACCTCACAATTACCCTTTTTCAATTTCCACCATTTGATCTTTGGTGCTGCCCTCACACTCCTCCTCCTCCTCTTGATCACCAACGTCATCCTGCAAACCACCATCCTATGCTGCCTAACTACACTTTCCCCAGTCACCACTTTACAGTCTCCAATCTCCTTCAAAACATAAGATATAATCCACCTGTGTGCATCTTTCTCCACTCTTGTATGTCACCCTATGCTCCTCCCTCTTGTTAAAATACATATTCACCACAGCCATGTCCATCCTTTTCGCAAAATCCACTACCATCTGACCTTCTGCATTCCTGTGTTTAACACCATGCCTACCCATCACTTCTTCATCCCTTCTGTTCCCTTCACCAACATGCCCATTGAAATCTGCTCCAATCACCACTCTCTCACCCTTGGGTATAGTCATCACCACTTCATCCAATTCACTTCAAAAATTTTTCTTTCTCATCCATCGCACACCCAACTTGGGGAGCATATGCACTAACAACATTCATCATTACACCATAAATTTCCAGCTTCATAAACATTATTTATATACAGAGTGAATGGTAGAATACAATATATGCATGTGTTATGCACAAAGTGAGTATTGGAGATGGCTTGCGGGTATAAAGACAATAGATAAATGACATTGTTTACGGAGTGACTGACAAAACACTATACATAAATGCATTATATACAGAGTGGAAATCAGGCTATAACCTTCTCTGGTTGATTCTTATAGTTGCCATGCAGTGTTTAACATATCCTACCAATTATCTCCTTTTTAACAGCAACTTCTGGTCTAGACCGAAGTAAAAACTCTGCCAGAGCTGGTCTTTCATTTATCAATTCCCTATTCCTTTCTCTTTGTCTGCACTCTGTTATCAGTCTTTAAAAGGGAAGGTAGTCTATAATTTGCAGTCTAGACTTCTGCTTAGCCTCATCCCAGTCTGTTACATTTACCTCTCTTTAGTTATTTGCTCCCAAAACCTTTGCTGATTTTTTTCCCCCAGTAAATTCTAACCTCCTCTTTCTATACCCATACTTGCAGTCATTTCTATTGTTAAAATTTATTTTCTCCATTTCTGTGTTGGCTTAGTTTTTGTAATGCTTTCTGCTACTTTATGAATGTAATCATTTGTATGGTTATTCTCTTTAAGGACCTATGAGGATATATGAAGGATCAGAGGCAAGAATTAAAGTGGGAGGGTTCCTCTCTGATAAGTTGTGTTTGAACAATGGGACTAGGCAGGGGTGTTCTTTCCCCATATTTGCTTTTTATGTAGAGCTGTTGACAAAGAAAATAAGAGAGTCATACGTTGCAAGGGTATAACTGGTATGATAATCAAGAAAAGTTGGCTTTATTTGCAGATGATATTTTTTTGTACCTGAAAATGTGGAACATTTTAAGACACTTTCATGTCTTTTCGGAATATAAAATTAATGAAGATAAAATGAAGGCTATAGCCGTAAAATATGTACCCATACTCTATTTGGTTCAGCAATACCCATATTTATGGGGACATGAAAAAAATGGCTTATTTAGGAGTATAGATTTAAAAATCTTCTGTTTTTGCACCTGACCATATGTGGGAAGAGACTAGACAAAATTAGTACAAAAAAACTGAGAAACTAGCTGTTTATGGATAGTGAGATACAAGCAGTGAACATATTTAGTCCCTTTAATTTTACATATGGGTCAGACATATTTTTATTAATCAGAGAAAAAGTTGTAGATAATAATTTAGTAGATGTGAAGGAATTTTTCTGGGAGAGGAAGAGCCAAGAGTTAAGGTGGAAGAGTTGATCCTTTCATTAGGATTGTCTGATTTGAAGAGATATTTTACAGCTACACAGTTAACGTTTATACACATAACACAAGCAGAAGATTATAATTCAAAATGGAAAGGGATGATGATGAAGCAGGAAAGAAGTTCAGGAAGTAGAGAGTGATATTTTGGATGCAGATCCTAAAGGAGAATAATAATACTATAGAATATTACTTTCATGGAGTAGCTGACAGTATTCTAAGAACTAAGCTAATACGAGAATGGAAAAAGGAGATTTTGTTAATAAGGCAAACTGCAAGTAGGGGAACAGAAAATAGGCAGGAGAGGGCTGGAATTTACTGGAGAAAACTGGCAAAGGAACCAACGCATTGGGAACAAATAACTAGAAAGGGAAAAGTAATGGAGTGAGATGGACCAAGAAGACATTTGGACTTCAGGCTTGAGACTGCCTTCCCTACCAGGCTTGATAAGAGTATAGAGAATCTTAAGTGAAAGACCTGCTCTGGTGGGGGTTGTTAGTCGAATCTAAAACAGAAGCTGCTGTTAAAAAGGGATAATTAGCTGGCATAAAAAATATTGCATGCCAACTATAAGAATCAAAAATATTTGGAAGACAGAATGGTAAAGCAATTTAAAAGAGAACAATGGAAGGATATACTTTTGTCTCCCAAGTATGCAACAGTGTAGAAGGTTTAGGATCTTTGCTTGGAAGTGCATGCATAGGTATTTTTATACCCATGCAGATATCAAAGAACTTTTCTCTGGTTTATAGCAAATATTGGAGATGTGATGGTGAAGAAAGAGACATCTGGGGAACATTAATTTTGGAAGTGTAATGAGTTGACAGATTTTAAAAATTGCCTATAGAGTACTCTGTTAGAAATATTGGGTAAGCAAAAGGCTGTAACTAGGGCTAGACAGTTATTTTTGAGCTGGGCGACAGGATCTGAATTGCCTAGACATAGTAAGGTCTTACTAAGTTTAATTCTGTTGGCTGCCCAAAAAAGTACTTGCTAAAACGTAGAAATTAAAGTCTAAACCAACTGTATTTGAAATATTAATAAAAGAACTGATAGAGGCATCTTTAGAAAAGGAAAGTAGCAGCCGACATAGAAATACATGTAAATTGTTGGAAAAATATAAGCTGAATAGTGTTCAAGAGGAAGAGTGAAGTTTAGGAGAAGACGGGTATTCAGCACTTTATGTGATGATAGACTGATGATGATTACAAAGAGAGAAAATAGATGACGTATAATGTATGTAAATGGTGGTGATGTGGTTTGTTTTATTTTCTGTGTCTTCAGTAATAATAAAGTTCCTTTTTTAAAGAAAGGACTTGCATCCGAAATCTTTGTATCTTCGTTTGAGCTCGCATCTGTTTCTTCATCATCATCATCACTTTAACTTAAGAGCCTTAATTGCGTAGTTCTAAAGTATCCTTTCTTGTCGGATAATCTTAAACCACCTTGTTCAGTAAGGAGAATCAACTTAACCCAATTAACTCCTGTGCTTAAAAATAATTTGTCTATATTAATTACGTTCCACAACTTCCACTCTGATAAAAATATGACTTGAAAGGTAATACTAAAAGGTCTAGAAGCATTTCATTGCTTGTACCTTATCCTTATCCATAGTAAAGAGCTTCTGACAACTCTTTTTTTTAAATTCTGTTTTGTTTAGTTTCTTCCCACATTTTTAGCTTTCTAATAGAATCCATTTTAATCCAGTGACCTAAATACTTTATCTCATCATGCTCCCATGAACTGGTTTGCAAAGACCCATCTTCATGTGTGAGAACATATAGCCCTTGTTTTATTTTCATTTATTTTACATCCTGAAAAAACATGCAACTTTCTCGAAATGTACCAGAAATCTTGAAATATCCTTTTCTGGATTAAGTACAAAATATCTGCACATAATGAAGTTTTTTCCTTTGAGAGCATACCAGGTATACCCTTGAATTTGAGTCCCTTTATTTTCGTTGCCAGTGACTCTTAAAGCAAATAATAAAGGAGGAAAGAGGACATCCTATCTGATTCCTCTGTTCAAACACAGCTAGCCAGAGAGGAGGACTCCCAACTTGATTCTTGCCTCTGGCTTTCATATCTTCCTAATTATCTCCATTATTCTGTGTGGAAATGCAAATGCTACCATTTCCCTACTCCTAAAATCTCAACTAACGTTATTGAATACCTTCTCTGCATCAAGAGCCACAAAAATAGCAGGGTCTTCTGGCACTCTTCTCCCTGTGGATCATCATAGTTCTGTTTAAATGTTATCAAATGTTTGCTTCTCCTAAATAAAACCACATTTTCCATATCTATCAATTTTTGCAACACTTTTGTCAGTATAGACCCACTTTAAAACCATGGGTCAAAATTGAAATTGGTCTGTATGAAGTTGGGTTTATAGTATCTTTGCCCACTTTGGGTAGTGGAGTCTTCTAAGATGCTGTTACTGCCCTTCCTTTAAACATTTGTTGAAGATCTGGAAGGATGGAAGTATTTCTTTATCACTTTTTCCCCTCTAGACTTCCACAGGAATACAAAATGTTCCTGAGGTTTCCCAGTTTTACTGTACATCATCATTTGTATCTCATCCCTTTCATCTTGGTTATTGATTCTTGAGTCTCATCTTGGCTTATTTGCTTTCCATAAACATTTCTGTTTTTGTGTTACTTTGTGTTTCTCATTCTTCTGCCTTGCACAGATTTTTCGTAGATTTTTATGAAATATCTGTAATAACTCAGTGGGGTCTCTGGTTATTTTCCTGTTGTAGGCTCTCCAAGTTTGGCAACACCCCTTTTTATTTTCTGTTGCTTAGGTGTTCCTCCTAATAACTTTCATGCTGTGAGGTTATCAAAAACGTTTAACAGCACCATTTCTAAATTCATGTATGTTGTATAAATACTTTCTTATTTTCCTTTTAGCACTCGAGTTGCTCCTCTTGTATGATATTCTCCTTCATCAGCAGTACTTTAACCTTTGATAATTGTTGTAATTTGTTGCTTATTACTTTCCCATATTTATCTCTCTAATTTCTATCATATTTTTAAATTCACACTGAAAATCTAGTAGCATTGCCCCACACAACCAAATCCAAAGCAAAAAGAAAAAGGTAACGCTCGATACACAAAACTCCCTTCAGTCCCAATAAACCACGCAAGTCATTCGCTGATAAAAACGTAGAATTCCTTTCTTCACCATCCAAAAAGTCATGAGATTAAGCACTTTCGTCTACTGCACCGTAGAGTTCATCAGAATCTATTAATTAGTCTAAACAACACAGCTTTATACAAAATCCTAACCAATAAAATCAATGAGTATAAATTACTACACTTTTATGTTGACATAAAGAAACAGTCATACCATTCAAGTCTTTGAACAGTTTAAACAAATAAATATGCATTAAAGCACACTAATGTTTAAAATTCCTATAAACATATTAATAAAATGTTTGAAAGTTATATAATGCAATGACCTAAGCTTCAGGGCATCTTCCTCAAGCACATACCATTAGTTTGAGCTGAGCAGTCTTAAAAGATAGGTTTGTACTCCAAGCAATTCAGAGCATACCTGCTGCAGAAGAGCTCTCCTCTTGCAGGTTTTTGGGATTGGTCATCTAACCCTTTGCATTGCTGTCAGAAAAATCCTGGGGGGGGGGGGGGCTTCCAGTTTTTCTCCATGACAGAAATTGTAATTTTTCTCAACTTTAAAATTATTTTACAGAAATTGCTTTTACATGTAATATTTTAAACTATCCTTTTTTCCACACAAAATAAACTAATTTAAAGCTGCTTTTGCTGAAGTAAAATGTGTGTTTTAGTTTTGGAGGCTGGGTACAGTGTTTAAAGTGCATTTTTTACTTAACATATTTTATCTATAGATGCTGCCAGGCTTTCCTGATAATCTGCTATCTTTTTTCATTTTACCATGAAACAACCTGCCAGTTTCTCTGTTCTTAATCCTTTCAGGCACAAAAAGAAAAAAAATAATAAATGGCCTTTGCCACCCCAGGAGGTTGCTGAAGTGCCTCAGATGCAGATGGGTGATCTGCTGTGGCCATTACGGATTCCTCAAACTGTCCATTTCTACCATGGATCAGGGGTTAGACCTGTCCTTTGTGGCTGTTACTGTCCGCAGCAGGCAGTGGAGAGCCCTGGGTGAAGGGACAGAGAATACTTAGCCAAAATGCTACCCCTATCCGTAGGGGAGTTTTTCTTGGCCAAGCTGGGTTGTTGTGTTCAGAAATTCACGTGAAAAGGAAGCAAAAGCATAGACACATTTCTTCTCGTGTCAGTCACTTTGGACCAGTGATTTTAGTGGGGTTAGCTCAATGTTTAGTTTAGTTTTTTGACCTTTCACTTTAGCTGTTTCAGGTAAAAGAAAAGTAGATTCTTCGTTTTGTGAAGAGGTTCAGGTTTTTGAACCACAAAATGACTGTGAAGGGAAACATTCTGTTTTGTCATCTTTGGTATCTGATTGTGATTCTGAGGAGAGAGTGGCTTCTTTTCAGTCTTTTTGAAGGGTTCTGTTTCTATAAAACTATATTTACAGAATGAATCCATTGTTTCAGTGCGAGCATCATCTATTAAGAATATTTCTTGAGATCCGGAAGAGTGCTAATGGGAAAAATCTTGGAAGAGTGGATGGGAAATAGGAAATACACCCCGAGGATCACTTCTGTGTCTCTGCTCAACAGTGGCACAGGAAAATAACTACTGCAAGTTTGCCAAAAGATTTAATGGTACTCCTGCAGCCTTCTTTAATAAGCAAACTCTGCAAGCTGTTTATCTACAACCTTCATCTGCAAGCTGCTTAAGCAAAGCTTTAAAATCAGTAGCAGGGGATTCTGAAAAAAAAAAGGAGGAACCCCCCCAAGAAAAAAGAACAGCCTAATAAGTAGGACTGTCTATAAGACCCTCACACACTGCCAAATCTTTAGTTCTTCCAGAAAGTCTAACTGCCATTTTCTCTCTCTGGCAACAGACGGGTAGGTTCTGAATAATCCATCACTGTTGCAGATCACAGAGGGGGGAACTCTTCCTTCTTTTGAGATATTCTCCTTTAATCCACCAGACCAAACTCTTCCCCCTGTTTTCATTCAGGGTGATAGAGTCCCCTCCTACTCTGTTAGAAGTGTAAGAAATTCTGGTACCAAAGAAAGAAGATTCTTGGAAAACTAGTTCTGAATCTTTACTTTCTGAACCTGCTTATGATTGTGCCAAAGTTCAAAAATGATACCACTTGTTATCCCTTATTCTTCATTTGAATTTTCTAGTGACCTAAGATTTAAGGATGCATAAAAATCATACTCCTATATATCCAGATTTTTTTTTAAGGTTTCCTGTGTCTGGATCACAGTATCCGTTCTCTCCATAACCTCCAAGGGCATTCTGACAGTGTCTGGCTCCTGTGATAGCATACTGCAGATTGCAGGTTATTTACATTTTCCATGTTTTAGACAGCTTGCTTACCTTTCTAGAGTCTTTTTCAAAGTGTCAGGGATATCCCGCTTTGGTGAAGGATCCCCTAGACACACCGGTGTTCCAGGCAAGCTTAACAAAAAATCTTGTTCTGTAAGAAAAAGATCTGAATGTAGATATATTCTGGAGTTTTCTATTCAAACTATTCTGTTAGCCAGGGGATTTTTTGGGATTCTGGGTCTCATAGCTTCTGTGATTCTCATGGTCCCTCTTGCAAGATTCCTCAACATGAGGAAAATCCAGTGGTACTTGAAATCTGTATGGCCCAGCATTAACACCCCCTGACTATTTCATAGTCCATTTTTTGGGTTTGTGAAGGGTGTGACGATAGGAAGTACTACCAGCCATGACATGAGAAGTAGGGCAGTGAATGTTTAACATATGCCAACACAGCTAGCTGGAATTTTTATAAAGAACCATATGTTATTTGTATATCAAACTGATTTGAACAGATGCTTGTGTTGGAAATGTATCAGCTGTGTGCCCTGCTGGAAAAGAGAAATGTACATACATTCTTATAACTGTTGAAATGTATGTATCTTAACAGAGGACACTGGAAGAGAAGAGGTTAATCACAATCCAGCTGCAGCAAACTTTGAAAATAGTAAAGAAATTACTGGGCCTAGACTGTAAAGATGTACTCTCGCAGTTTTGAATAAAGCCATAGATGCAGTGTCTGTAAGAAGTATGGTTAGTTAGATCATGTAGGAGGAGTGGAAGTGTTTTATGGTTTTATGACTTCCAGGAACTGCAGCAAATCTTAGCAGGGCTCTCTGTGTGTATTATTGACCTATGTGATAAATCCTGACAGCTTCTAGCAGTGGGGAGTTGCATGGGAACCAGATGTCAGATGACCAGATGTATGTGATGTCATTCTGTACAGAAATAATATTTTAATATTGGAGGAGATTGAAGTTTCAGGAGCAGTCTGTTTTTGAAACCTGACAAAAGGATAACTCACCTACTTCATCTTGCCTTGCTGTAATAAGTAACAACTGGAGAACAGTATTCTTTAAATTAGTCAGGAAAATATAGTGAGATAGTGAACTGCTGTTTTTGTAACTATGTGGATCTATTCATCTGTGTTGTTTTAATATTTCCTGAGATTGAGACTCTGGTGTTCACTGTAAATAGTCTGTATTTTCATTTTCTTTTATTATTAAATATGTTTGTGGCTGGTCCTTTTAGAGAAGTATTTTGACCTTTGTGAGTATTTGCATATATTTGGTGACAGCTCTGGGTACTCCGGAAAGCCTTACTGCTTGGTCAACATTACCATTGGTATCGCTATTAACGTTACTCAGTATAATTGGCTACCCTTGCAAGAGCCTTTAGGCAGCTGACTTTGTAGTGCTTGGTGACAGTGATGACTACCTTATAGTCTGGGCAGGAGGGCCACAGTGGGTAAATCTGTTCCAGCCTTTCCCGTGTGTGTGTCAGCTGCTTGGAACAGAGACATAAAGCACTAGTTTTATAGAGAGGGTGGTGGAAGACTTGGCTTGGGCACTCGGCTGAGGACTTAACTCTGCAGCTGTACCAGTGGGGAGCTTTACTGGGGATCCGGGAGAGATGGAGAAACCCAGATCCCAAGCTGAGTGTGTTCTCTGTGGGCTCCTTAAGGGAAACTGTGCTTGATGCAGAGAGAGGTCTTCATCTGGAAATACTGAGTGTGTACCTGTAGTAAGAATCTTTGTGTTCAACATCTTTGTATCATGTATAGTAAGGGTTAAAATGTGAAACTGCATTGCGTGCAAAGAAATAAGCTAAAATAAGTTGTTTTTCTTGTAAAGAATTTGATGACCAAAGAGGAATGCACAGATGCTACCTTGGTCCAGGCACAAGCTTATCTTGTGTCTGACCTCTGACCATCTAAGGCTCCAGTATGTGAATTTATAGCCTTGACTGAAATTCCTTGTCTAGTAACCAGCTGCTGTGTACGTGAAGAAGAGGGTATAAAAACCCATGTAAAATGTACAGAAATTAGACTGCTGACATCCCATGTACTTTGTAGCATGTCTCCATGCATGTAAAATAAACCTTTTTGCTCACTTTTATCTGCGTGATTCTTCCAGTATATGTTAAGAGTATTAAAATCTTTTGACATTTCTGGTGCCCAAGACCGTGGGGCCACCTCTTCACGGTACGAATCGCATAAGAGGGACTGAAAAACCTGTACAGGAAAGGGAGAACGAATCTCGGGCTCCCTTGAACGGAAAGACCTCAGACGAAGAAGTCGTAAGTAGAGGCCAGTCACTCTTAGATTCGATCCGTGGGACGGTGACGAACGGGGCGGAAGATCCGCAGTAAGGTAAGCTTTTTTTATTTATAAAAGTATTTTTTTTAAGGGACTAGTCATAAAGGAATTTCTTTTGTTTAAATTTTACAAAAGACCGGTAGAGATCTCAGGAAAAGGAAAATAGTTTTTCTTTTAAATAAGAAAAATGGGAATAGGAAGCAGTTGTTGTGCTAGTAAGGGCTGCTTAAATAAAAGGACTGAAGATGAAGAATATATGTTTAAATTACATCCAAAAAATTTAAAATACATAAAAAAATGGAAGACAAATTATGGGTTTAGTGGTAACTTAAATAGATCAGAATGTCAAAATTTGGTGAGAGATCTGCATAGGGACGCAGGAGGCAAAGTTAAATATCAAGTGAAGATGGGATTCCCTCAAGCACAGAAATGGTTAGAAGAAGCTAATAAGAGACATAGGGAACAGTTTTCGAATAAGGGAAGTGGTGGCTCGTGTGCAAAAGATACATTTTTCATCCAAAAGGATGATAATGAAACATCTGCCGTCTGTCGCAAGAAGACGGCCCCACCCTTATATTCAGACCCGGAAACCCTTAAAACTAGTCCACCTCAGTATCAGGAAAGTGAAGAAGTGAGACAAAGCAAAACCATCCCTCCCGTAGTTTTACAAAAGCAGGCAGATGACACTCTGGACCTACGAACCCGTAGTATAGACAAATCAGAATGGAAACAAAAGGAAGCCGAAGTCAATTCGGCGTCCACAGAGTATCCCCTCATAGAAGTTGCAAATCTGCAAGCGGGTACGTCCGGACAGGGTCCCACCATTTTAGTCTATCGACCCTGGACGCGGGAAGACATTCGAAAAGCCGTAGAAGGAATACCACACCCTAGGTTAGATATGACCAAGTTTTGTGAGGACATCGCAGGCATGATAGAAAGTTATAAGCTAAATGCCGTAGAGGTGGAACAAGTAGTTCGACAAATTTTGGGTCCCGACTGGCACTTGGTCTGTGGGGACTGGAATCCCATAACCAGAGTAGACAATAAACCACTTGCCCACAATTCGGACTCATACCAAAAGCAGGTCAAGGATTTACTAACCCGTATTATGGGTAAATGGAAGCCTAGGGCAGACTGGACCTGTATCAATAGATGTGTACAAGCAGACGATGAAAAAGTAGACAACTATTTGCAGAGACTTACCCAGTGCTTTGATAACCATAGTGGTATGCAAAAAGAAATAGATCAGTCAAAAGACTCCTCATATGAACAACAACTAAAAAATGCCTTTTTAAAAGGGTGTAAAAGTGCTATTAGCAACTTTGTCCAAAAGCATATGATAATCTGAGTTATTCAGATGAAAGCGCTTAACCAGGAAAGTGTTTGATTGTTGGATTATCTTTCGTGACAAACCTGTGTTTTTTACTGGGTTTTCTACTTCTTACATCTTTATACAAAAAATCTATAACATCTACGTCCTGCTCAAGCTGAGGACTGGAATCTGCTGTATACATTTTGGGGTTGGAGTTTTTAAAAGGGTGTAAAAGTGCTATTAGCAACTTTGTCCAAAAGCATATGATAGACCATCGGACGGCACGTCTGCAGCCCCTACTGGAGTATGCAAGACATGCAGAAAAATATTTAGAAGAAAAGAAAAGAAAACAAGCTCAAACCTTTACGGTGAGTGAAGATGGGACACTTATGCTACTGCAAGGTCCAACTAACAGGGGTAGAGGAAGGGGCAGAGGCAGGGGTAAAGGAAGAGGGAATGTGGGACATTCCGAAGACTATGAAGGTAGGCAAAAAAGAGGAGAATGTTTCAAATGTGGTAAAAGGGACATTTTGCGAGGGATTGCCGGTCTTCTGAAAAAACTAAAACCACCCCGGATCACGAGTCAGCATGACTATATGATGGTGGTGGAGGTGAATCAGACCCGGATAAAGAGGCTGATTGGCCAGAGTCAATAAGATAGAGTGAAGAGGAAGATTTTGAGGACGCAAACGAAGAAGGTAAGGGTGAATGTGCAGGATGGGAAAATGAAATGACTAGTTTTTCAGAAGAAGGTGAATATCAGGTTGTTAATTTAACAGCGCTGGCTGTAAGTATGCAGCTAGTGGCACAACCGTTAATCACACTTCAAGCAGAGGGTAAGGATGTAGAATTTTTGTGTGATTCAGGGGCCTCCAGGACCCTGCTAAGAAACTCTGCAGTGCCATCCGATGTAACTCCTGATGACTATGTATTAGTCAAGGCAGCAAATGGCCGCATCTATAAGGAACCATTATCTAAACCTTTATGGTTCATGGACCCTGAAACTAACCAAACTATCAGGTTCCGAGTCATTATCTCCAAAATTTGCCCTGTAAACTTATTAGGAAGATATTTAATGCATGTGTTTGGCATAGCAGTTGTACCGACTGCATCAGGGATCCTAGCCAAACGAGTAGAAATTCAAGATGTTATGTTACAAGTGGGGCAGGGTGATTTACATTACTGGTATAGTAATGAACTTATTGAAACAGGACCACAAAGCGTGGCCAATGAGTTAACTAACCTAGCTTTGAGCAAATATAGTACGGCTATTCAGTTACCAGAGGCTGCCAAACAACTCCACTGTACAATGTAATACACTGTACAATGTAATACAGAAAGTATGTGGGACCAGACGACAAATATGAGGAGCAATTTTTTAAACACAAGGTCACAAAAATCCTGTTACAAAATCTCTATTGGGATAAATTAGGAAATTCTGCAGTTACATGCAGTCTTACAAAAGATATGCAGTTACTTTTTCGCAATAATTCTATTGCACATGTCTCTGTAACAAGGGAAGAACAAATGGCATGGTATCTGGTGGGGAGGAAAGTTACTGAATGGGCCAAAATGACGCCAGAACAATTGGCATGTAAAGGAGTTCAGGTACAAAGACTAAATTGGGTCACCCAGGCTAGACCAACAGTGCACCCTTAAAAAGACAGGCTAACGCCACCTGGGGGAGGGCCATTCTGACTATATCTCCTAACCCCGCAAGAAGAATTAAAGTTACAATCAGTGCCAGACTCCTTATGGTCCCGCGGGCAACATGACATTGGGCTAATAAAAACAGCAGGACAGGTTAAAATAACTCCAAAATCCGATTTTAGACCTCACAAGCGTCAGTATCCATTAAGTAAAAAGGCAGAAGAAGGCATTCTACCAGTGATCACGGCTCTACTGCGAGCTGGGGTTTTAATTCCATGCACAGATTCACAGTGTAACACACCCTTGTTCCCAGTAAGGAAACCGGACGGGACATGGAGAATGGTACAGGATCTGCAGGCTGTAAATGCTGCTGTAGTGCCAAGGGCTCCTATGGTCCCAGATCCATCTGTTTTGTTAAATTATATCCTTCTCACGGATAAGTATTTTTCTGTTACTGACATTAGTAACGCATTCTTTTCTATTCCCCTACAGGAAGATAGTAGGTTTTGGTTCGCTTTTACGTTTATGAGCAAGCGGTACACATACACACGACTGCCGCAGGGATATTGTGAAAGTCCTACGATCTTTTCGCAAGAAATGTCGACAAACCTGGCACAGTTTCAACCAGAGCATGGCTGTCATCTACTATTGTACGTGGACGACATCTTACTGGCTGCACCCACGGAGGCTGTCTGTGAGTCCGAAACTATTCGGTTATTGCATTTCTTGGCGAAAGAGGGACATAAGGTAAATAAATCTAAATTACAGTTTTGTAAAACTGAAGTACGGTATCTAGGCTATACCATTTCAATTGCTGGTAGACAACTAGATAACTGTAGAAAAGAAGCTATTTTACAGGCACCAATGCCCAGCACAAAAAAAGAAATGATGTCATTTTTAGGAATAACAGATTTTTGTCGTAGTTGGATTCCCAACTATGCAGAGGAAGTAAGTTCACTTTCAGAACTTATTTTCGCACTTCCCATGGCAGAACATGACGCGCTGCAATGGACGGATAAGGCAATACAGGCATTTACTAGGGTAAAACAATTGATAGTAGGATCTGCAACACTTAGCTTCCCTGACTATACAAAACCCTTTGTTCAGACAGTAGATTGTAAGCAGGGCTTTATGACATCGGTTCTGTTGCAAACTTATGGGGATAAGTTGAGACCATTAGCTTTTTATTCCAGTAAACTGGACACAGTGGCACGATCTTTGCCAGACTGTGTACAAGCAGTAGTCACAGCCGCACTGGCTGTGCAAGCGTCTGCAACCCTAGTTTTGTTTCATGACCTTACCTTACGAGTACCGCACTCTGTCGCGGTAATACTACTACAGGATAAAGTTACCTTTCTCTCTCCCAGCAGACACTTATCCTGCATGACAACGTTACTATCACAACCACACATGACCATTGAGCGATGCACCACTCTTAATCCAGCCACGCTGTTATCTACAGCTGACGATGGTGCCCTTCACGTGTGTTTAGACTTAATACACTCTGTCTTACCCAGACCAGACCTTAGGGACCAACCTTTGGCAAATTCAGATTGGACCCTGTTTGTAGATGGGTCAGCACGTAAGAACGAGGCAGGTATCACACAAGTAGGGTATGCAGTCACAACTGAGACTAAGGTACTAGAGGCAAAACCCCTCCCCAGGAACCTGTCCGCACAAGCGGCTGAACTGATTGCTTTGTCGAGAGCATGCACCATTTCCAAGGATAAGGCAGTTACTATCTACACAGATAGTCAGTATGCTTTTTCCACGGTCCATGTCTTTGCACAGCAATGGAAAAATAGGGGAATGGTTACGGCCTCAGGAAAGGAAATAACCCACAAGGATTTAATCCTTAGCCTCTTGCAAGCTGTCCAACCGCCACGGGGACTGGCCGTCTGTAAGTGCGCAGTGCACACGAATGCCAAGGATCCAGTATCACTTGGAAATGCACTGGCTGACAAAACTGCAAAAAGTATAGCCTTAACCTCTACCTTTGCACTCGTGACCACACAAAAGGAACTTCACCCTACAGATAAATTTGATCTACAAACTTTACATGTAATGCAGGAACTTAGTACAGTTCAGGAAAAACAGCGATGGATTAAATATGGGGCTATTCAAAAGCAGGGAGTTTTTGTAGGTCCAAATGATAAGTATGTCTTGCCAACGAACCTTTTTAGGTATGCCTCATTAGTGACGCATGGCCCATCTCATCTGGACCCTGCTGCTATGGTTCAAATAATCCAGCAAATTTTCTGGACCAAGGGCTTTATAGCGTACACTAAACTATTTTGTTTATCGTGCCTGCTTTGTGCACGATACCATGGTGGAGGGGTGCGGATCACCCCAGCAGCTTTTCCGCTGCCTCCGTATCCATTTCACACAATCTGCATGGATTTTATTGAACTAACTCCTGTTCAACAGAAGCGATTTGTGTTGGTCATTATTGACGCTTTTACAAAATGGGTTGAAGCTTTTCCGGTAGCACACCCAGATGCACTGTTGGTAGCCAAGGCCCTTACGAATAACATTATCCCTCATTTTGGGCTACCTACACGCATCTATTCTGATAATGGCACACATTTCGTAAACTAAGTTATTCAAAAGCTGGCCACTGTTTTTCAGATAGAGTTAAAACATTACTGTGCCTACCACCCACAGTCAGCAGGGTTGGTTGAACGCCATAATGGCATTCTCAAAGGCAAGTTACGTAAACTCATGGCCGAGACACATCAGTCTTGGATAAACTGCTTACCTCTGGCACTCTTGTCCATGCTTACCACTCCCACCTCAAAAGGGGTCACACCATTTGAACTATTATACGGGAGACCTTATTACGTCCCGCAGTGGCAAAATCTTTTGCCTGCGGAACGTGAGGGGGGTGAAGAGATAGCAGATTACATGAGGAAATTGTTGCTGACCAAAACGAACATTTCTCTAATGAATGATTATTTTTCAGATCAGAACAACAACAGGATCCTGGAAGTGAAACCAGGGGATTGGGTCTGGATTAAAATTGTCAAAGAGGAAAAGTTGGGCCTCACCAAAGTGGGAAGGTCCATACCAGGTTTTGATTTCAACACCTACAGCAGTTCGAATAAAGGAAAGAACATCGTGGGTTCATCTGACACACTGTAAACTGATAAAACAGTTTGAATTAGAAAAGAGTTCCCCTGAGGAACACTGATTAGTAGTAATCTTGTTTTGTATGAATATCTGACTATTGTAACAATGCAGAGAAATACCGGAAGGGAGCAGCCTTTCCCACCAAAGCATTCCAAAATAATTTTGTTGTTAATAAGTGTGATTGTTACCTTTCTGTTTTGGCCGTTTTTATTTTCAAACAAAACTAGCCAAGTAAAGAGAGATGAGAATACGGCCTGGCATCCGCCTTTTAATACATACGAAGCTATTAAGTATGCATATGCTCTATCTTTTAATGTTTCAAATTGTTGGATATGCACGGCTATCCCTACTGTACATGGTGGTCTAATGTTAGGTACAGTCCCTTGGGGGCAAATGATACATGGACTAATTTACTATTTGAAACTTCAAAGGTAGCCTTAAAGGACAAAATAGCATTACCCCTCATGGGTCGCCAGAATGGAACTGTATGCTTCCAAAGAGGGGGCAAGATTAAGGTTGGATGGAGTCAGTGTAATGTAACCATAATTCATAACTGTACAATAGATGGGCACTGTGCAACGAGTTTCAAGCCTATAAAAGTGCTTGTTAATAGTACAGGGCTTATTAATGACACAAGTTTCTTTGAAAAAATGTTATCTGTGTATGATCTGTTGTTTAAAGGGCTGCAAGACAAAGGAAATCACTCTGTTCCAGTCAATATTACACTTAAAGTAAATGATTGTTATTTTATCTGTGGTAGAAAAGCGTACAAATGGTTACCAAGGAATTGGTCAGGCAGTTGCTTTTTGGGTTATTTAGCACCAGCTATAAGACATACGTTGATGCATCCTGGATCTATCACCACGATTTGGCCCATAGTAGCAGCAAGGGGCTATCACACATGGGCTTGGGCGATGATGTTATTTCCTGGGCTGGTATTCTTCCAGCGTATGGGACAGTAAAATCAATTTGGGAGCTCAGAAAACTGTCAAAACTGTTAGAAACTCTGAGCAATGCAACTTTTTCTGCGCTAGAATTGGTGACGGACGAGTTAACTGCAATGAGGACTGTAGTGTTGCAGAACCGTATGGCGCTCGATTTCACCCTAGCGGCGAAAGGAGGTACTTGCGCTCTTATCCAGGAGGAGTGTTGTTCGTTCATACCGGACAACAAACATGACATTAACAGCCATCTAGAAATCCTGCAGCAAGTTTCTGAACTTACAAAACCAGGACAGAATCCATTAACTGACTTTTTCCAAAATTGGTTTGGAAATTGGGGAACAGTACTTATGAATGTCTTAATTGCTATATGTGTTGGTGCCATTATATTCCTACTGTTGGGTTGTTGCTGCATTCCTTGCATCCGAATGATAATATCAAATGTATTGTCTGCCAATGCAACTAAAGCTCATTAGACATGCTACAAAGTACATGGTATGTCAGCAGTCTAATTTCTGTACACTTTACATGGGTTTTTATACCCTCTTCTTCACGTACACAGCAGCTGGTTACTAGACAAGGAATTTCAGTCAAGGCTATAAATTCACATACTGGAGCCATAGATGGTCAGAGGTCAGACACAAGATAAGCTTGTGTCTGGACCCTGCTGCTATGGTTCAAATAATCCAGCAAATTTTCTGGACCAAGGGCTTTATAGCGTACACTAAACTATTTTGTTTATCGTGCCTGCTTTGTGCACGATACCATGGTGGAGGGGTGCGGATCACCCCAGCAGCTTTTCCGCTGCCTCCGTATCCATTTCACACAATCTGCATGGATTTTATTGAACTAACTCCTGTTCAACAGAAGCGATTTGTGTTGGTCATTATTGACGCTTTTACAAAATGGGTTGAAGCTTTTCCGGTAGCACACCCAGATGCACTGTTGGTAGCCAAGGCCCTTACGAATAACATTATCCCTCATTTTGGGCTACCTACACGCATCTATTCTGATAATGGCACACATTTCGTAAACTAAGTTATTCAAAAGCTGGCCACTGTTTTTCAGATAGAGTTAAAACATTACTGTGCCTACCACCCACAGTCAGCAGGGTTGGTTGAACGCCATAATGGCATTCTCAAAGGCAAGTTACGTAAACTCATGGCCGAGACACATCAGTCTTGGATAAACTGCTTACCTCTGGCACTCTTGTCCATGCTTACCACTCCCACCTCAAAAGGGGTCACACCATTTGAACTATTATACGGGAGACCTTATTACGTCCCGCAGTGGCAAAATCTTTTGCCTGCGGAACGTGAGGGGGGTGAAGAGATAGCAGATTACATGAGGAAATTGTTGCTGACCAAAACGAACATTTCTCTAATGAATGATTATTTTTCAGATCAGAACAACAACAGGATCCTGGAAGTGAAACCAGGGGATTGGGTCTGGATTAAAATTGTCAAAGAGGAAAAGTTGGGCCTCACCAAAGTGGGAAGGTCCATACCAGGTTTTGATTTCAACACCTACAGCAGTTCGAATAAAGGAAAGAACATCGTGGGTTCATCTGACACACTGTAAACTGATAAAACAGTTTGAATTAGAAAAGAGTTCCCCTGAGGAACACTGATTAGTAGTAATCTTGTTTTGTATGAATATCTGACTATTGTAACAATGCAGAGAAATACCGGAAGGGAGCAGCCTTTCCCACCAAAGCATTCCAAAATAATTTTGTTGTTAATAAGTGTGATTGTTACCTTTCTGTTTTGGCCGTTTTTATTTTCAAACAAAACTAGCCAAGTAAAGAGAGATGAGAATACGGCCTGGCATCCGCCTTTTAATACATCTGAAGCTATTAAGTATGCATATGCTCTATCTTTTAATGTTTCAAATTGTTGGATATGCACGGCTATCCCTACTGTACATGGTGGTCTAATGTTAGGTACAGTCCCTTGGGGCAAATGATACATGGACTAATTTACTATTTGAAACTTCAAAGGTAGCCTTAAAGGACAAAATAGCATTACCCCTCATGGGTGCCAGAATGGAACTGTATGCTTCCAAAGAGGGGGCAAGATTAAGGTTGGATGGAGTCAGTGTAATGTAACCATAATTCATAACTGTACAATAGATGGGCACTGTGCAACGAGTTTCAAGCCTATAAAAGTGCTTGTTAATAGTACAGGGCTTATTAATGACACAAGTTTCTTTGAAAAAATGTTATCTGTGTATGATCTGTTGTTTAAAGGGCTGCAAGACAAAGGAAATCACTCTGTTCCAGTCAATATTACACTTAAAGTAAATGATTGTTATTTTATCTGTGGTAGAAAAGCGTACAAATGGTTACCAAGGAATTGGTCAGGCAGTTGCTTTTTGGGTTATTTAGCACCAGCTATAAGACATACGTTGATGCATCCTGGATCTATCACCACGATTTGGCCCATAGTAGCAGCAAGGGGCTATCACACATGGGCTTGGGCGATGATGTTATTTCCTGGGCTGGTATTCTTCCAGCGTATGGGACAGTAAAATCAATTTGGGAGCTCAGAAAACTGTCAAAACTGTTAGAAACTCTGAGCAATGCAACTTTTTCTGCGCTAGAATTGGTGACGGACGAGTTAACTGCAATGAGGACTGTAGTGTTGCAGAACCGTATGGCGCTCGATTTCACCCTAGCGGCGAAAGGAGGTACTTGCGCTCTTATCCAGGAGGAGTGTTGTTCGTTCATACCGGACAACAAACATGACATTAACAGCCATCTAGAAATCCTGCAGCAAGTTTCTGAACTTACAAAACCAGGACAGAATCCATTAACTGACTTTTTCCAAAATTGGTTTGGAAATTGGGGAACAGTACTTATGAATGTCTTAATTGCTATATGTGTTGGTGCCATTATATTCCTACTGTTGGGTTGTTGCTGCATTCCTTGCATCCGAATGATAATATCAAATGTATTGTCTGCCAATGCAACTAAAGCTCATTATTCTGAATATACAGAACATGAGTCATGCGAAAAACTGTATGAATAAAATGTATTACTGATGATACAAAGTGTTGTTAGGGGGGAAATGTAGTAAGAATCTTTGTGTTCAACATCTTTGTATCATGTACAGTAAGGGTTAAAATGTGAAACTGCATTGCGTGCAAAGAAATAAGCTAAAATAAGTTGATTTTCTTGTAAAGAATTTGCTGACCAAAGAGGAATGCACAGATGCTACCTTGGTCCAGACACAAGCTTATCTTGTGTCTGACCTCTGACCATCTATGGCTCCAGTATGTGAATTTATAGCCTTGACTGAAATTCCTTGTCTAGTAACCAGCTGCTGTGTACGTGAAGAAGAGGGTATAAAAACCCATGTAAAGTGTACAGAAATTAGACTGCTGACATACCATGTACTTTGTAGCATGTCTCCATGCATGTAAAATAAACCTTTTTGCTTACTTTTATCTGCGTGATTCTTCCAGTATATGTTAAGAGTATTAAAATCTTTTGACAGTACCCATTTGTATTCTAAGTGAATGTCCCTCTTTAGAGTCAGTGGTGAGGATCCTGGCTCCTTGATTACTGGCCCAGAGTGGGGATGTCACAAAGAGGTACACAAAGTTATATCAGCAGCCAACTCTGTCATGTAAAATAAAGCCAAAGCATTATTTGATCAACCTCAACTATTCACTACCTAAACTATACTAAATCTACTACTCTGAGGTGATGTACATCCCAAACCAGGCCCAAACACTAGCTCCTGTCCTCCCACTTATCCCTTACCCCCCTCCTCCACAATTCCCTTTTCCCAGACTTACTCATCTACCAAAAATTTAACTATACTATCTCTCAAGATTCAAAGTATCCTAAACAAAGTAAGTGAACTTGCACTCCTGGATGTCACTCCACACTCCTCTGAACTACACTCCTGGATGTCACTCCACTCCCTTGACATTCTCTTCTCTCCCTCTCTGAAACCTGGCTTAAACCCCACATCTCTGACAGAGAAATCTTATTCTCTGGCTACAATATCATCCACCAGGATAGACTTAAGAAATAAGGGGAGGTGTAGCTATCATGTACTCTGTTAGACTCTCACTCTACCCTCTATCAATCACACCCCCAATTTTGATCCTGCAGAAGCCCTGTTAATAGACTGCAAACTTAATAATCATAAAAGGATTGCCACTGCTTCCATATAAATTCCAACAGGGAATAATATCTCTACCCTTGAATTCTTTCTTTCCTGGATTGCACAAACTATCTCCTATGAAAGTATCATATTAGGGGGATGTTAACATAGATTGGAATTCTCTAACCTCTGTCTCTCCAAGCACCTGCATTAACCTTTATGGCTTCTCCCAGCTAATCACATCTCCCACTCGTCTGAGTAAAAACAACACCAGCTCTACACTTGATTGGATCCTCCCCTCCGACCCTGTCCTCTACCATAACCCCTGTACCCTGCCTGATACTCTAAGCGACCACGTTTCAACCTTTATACAAAGACCCCCAGAATTGTTCAATTCTCATCAATACAAAGACTATCGCAAACTTTCAAATTTCATCCCAGATACCTTTAACCATATACTGTCCTCTATCAGCTTGTCCTTTCTCCATGACCTCTCCCTTGGAAGATGCTGTTCTCAAATGTAACAGCATCTTCTTAAACAGACTCAAATCCCAAGCCTCCATTAGGAAAATTAGAATAAAATCCAACTATGCTTCTTGGATAACTCAAAACACTTGCTCCCTAATGATCAAGAGAGATGATGCCTGGAAAAAACTGGATAAAAAAACAAAACCCCTCCAGTCTACAATGTTACAGAGAACTCCACAGTTTAACCAAAAAAAAACAAGTTAACGTTGACAAAAGAAATTTCTACCTAAAGCCACAAAACAACTCCTATTCCACCCCAAAAAATTCTGGAATACAATTAACAACCTTCTACAGCCTGGTAAGCTCTCCCCACCTACTCCCTCCTCCTGCCGTAGACAATACTACTCTTCTTAACCTCTCCTACATAGGCTCCATTCAGAAACTAACCAAAAAAGTCTCAACTACATACCTATCCCAGAACTACCCCTTCTCTGACCTAATAACTCACTATACTCCCAATCGTATTCTCCGTACTTCTGACAGACACCTCTTTAATACCTAAGTCCATTAAAAGCATTGGTAAACATCTCTATAATTACTCTGTTACTAATGCATGGAATAAATTGCCCCTACACATAAGAATGATCACTAATACTAACTGTTTCAAAAACATTTTTAAAAAGTCTACCTATTAGATTCATGGACTTGCCCTTGCTATGATCCTACTTGATCTTTCTCTCCACTCAGCTACTACTAACTCCTCCTTTCACTCCTTTTCTCCCCCCTTTGATGTCTAATAATTGATTAAAAAAAAATAAAATAAAAAATTTAAAAAAAATTACTCAATCCTACAAGCTGTCTGCTCTGAAGTGATTGCGGTTCTTTATCCCAGACTTACCTCATACCTAAACATAAGTAACTGTTTGAGCAATTGTACTGCAAATATACATTGGCTATTATTTGTTTCACATAATATTATATAAATATGTAATTATTATAACTATTTGTGTTTGTGAGCATACTATGCAATTGTTGTGATCCAAATACTAAATTTCCTATGTGATTTATATTGGTTATTTGTATCTTTTGGAGCTTTTCTCCTTGGGTCTCCGCTGAAAAAGGGCAGCTGCCCAGTCGTACTGACCTGCTCAGTAAATGTCAAATAAATAAATAAAAAATATTTTTTTTATTGTGGAGACAGCAGATTTTTCAGAATCCATGTCTCCCATGCTTCCTCCTGGCTACAGCAGTCTGTAACAGCAGGGACCTCAGACTTTGCTTTGGGAGCATATTCCTAAGAATAAAAGGACATAACCTTTGGAACAGCAAAGACAGACCAGAAAACACCCAAACATAAAAGAGATGTTGGCACTTTTCTCTGTGGTCCCTGAGACCACTACAAGTGTTTACAGAAAACCTAGATGTGATGCATAAACAGGGGAGCCAGATTACTTTTTTCATTTCTCCAAACCCTTTAGGTTTCTAATACCATGACGGAAATGGACCCCATTCCTTTAGTCAAAGTATGATTTAAAGTTCATGAAATTTAGTATTGTTTCACTCTTTGATGTCAGCCAAAAGTGCTCTTCGCAGCACCGACAGTGTGCCTAGTAATGACTCATTCTGCAGTTCGTACGTAGTTACGTGTATTGGTAGCATATCTAAATAAATATTATTATAGACTTTTTTTTTTATAAGACCCCGTTGCTCCTGCTACTATTGGAACTATCTGGGTATCTTTCTTCCACATTGCTCTCGTTTCTGCTTGCAAATCCTGGCATTTTATGACTTTGTGTCTCTCTATACAGGACACTGTAGTCACTGCATGTGGCGATTTCAGTGATCAATGCTACTTTTGTCTTATTTTCTTGGACCACTACATCTGGTTTTCTAGCATCTATCTTTTGATCTGTTGGTAATGGATGATCCCATGTGATGTAGACTTAATTTTCTATGATGCTTTGTGGCTCATGTTTCCAGTGTTTTCCAGCCACTTCAGTACCATAATGTTTGTACAATCCCCAGTGCAACAGTGTCGCCACATTATTATGCTTCAGTATACAATCCTTCTGCCATTAGTAAGTCACAGCCATCAACGAGGTGTGCAACTGTTTCCTGTTCTGTTTTACAAAACCTGCATTTGTCTGTTTCTCCCACATGTTTAATGGACTTTGTAAACCAACGTGTATGTAGCCCACTATCTTGTGCCGCCAATATTTACCTTTCATCTCTTGGTTTGAATTTGCCTCTCCTTAACCATTTCTGTGTTCGTTCCTGATCAGCATGAGGTTCTTCCAGAAGTTTTCTATACTTGAAACTGTATTTATGCATTTTCCACATTTCTTGCCTTCTCATCTGGTCCTTCACCTTGTATCCTTTCTTTTTTGGCACATTCAGTTGCTGCCTGGTTTTTATCCACTTTTGGTTTGATTTCCATTCCTGCTTGACTGATGTGCTTCTGCTAGCCTAAGCAGGGAAGTTATCTTGGTTATTTTCCTCATGTTTCAAACCTTTCACTACATTTGGGTCTTGTGAAGTCAGCAGATCAGCAGATATGTGTGGAGTCCCATGATTGCAGATCTATGTATGTAATCAATTTCAAGGAGGCCCATCCCTCCTTTGGAACAAGGAATATATAATCTTGGTATACACTGATTTTTATAAATCATTTGGTGAGCATGAAGCATTCTTCTTGTTTTCCTATCTAATCTGCCCAACATGTTTTGGGGCCAATCAGTCACTACAATACTGTAAGTTAGGACAGGAAGAGCAAGTTGGTTTATAGCTTGGATTTTGTTCCGAGATGTCAACGCTGTTTTCAGAATTAATTTAAGTTTTCTGATATACTCCTAAGTTTTATTCACATTTGTTCATGTTTTATTGTTGATCCTTCATCAATTACCAGATGTTTATACACTCCCTCTTGCTCAAGTTTTTATATCACATTCTTGTCCCAAACTGATTTTTTTGATGCTGCAGTTTTCCTGCTTTAAACGTTGCTTTTGCGCATTTGTCAAGACCAAATGACAGTCTTACATCATCTGAAAATATTTTGACAACTTGCGCCTATACTTTCAGTTCCTCATGAAATGAGCTGTGCAGCTTCAAATCCTCAACAAAGAGAAGATAGGTCTTTACACTTTGTTCTTTTCTAGGAGTCAAATTATAGCCATGGCCTAAGCTGTTAAGTAGATAGCTTAATGTGTTAAGGGCAAGGCAGAATAGCAGCAGTGACAAAGCATCACCCTTGAATATCCCCCTTTGAATTTTTATCTCTGGAATAATAATTTGTCCTTTATCATGGCTTAATTGCAAAGTGGCCTACCACTGTTCCATGGTCACTTTAATGTAGTTGGTCAGTGTAGGGTGTATCTTGCTGTTATCCATGAGTGTGGGATACTATTGAATGCTTTTTTGTAGTCAATTCATGCCATACTTAAATTCTTCTCCTTTTTTACTGTTCTCCACTATGACTTTAACAGCAAATGATCATTTGTTCCATATGACTTTCTTTTATTGTCCTTTTGTTCTAGTGCCACAATTGAGTTTTCTTCTAAGTTATTATAGACTCTGTCTACGTTCTGTGAAGAGTAGCCATTGTAGCCTGGGATATAGCTTTTTCAAAACAATCTCACTCTACATGCATATTGCATACCATTAGAGTAAAAGTACATGGTACATAAGCTGAGTAGGACCAGGACAGACCATCACGAATGGTGGACTATCTTGAGTAGATCTTTTGGCCTCCACTTGCAACAATCAGTTATCAGAGTTCTGCTCCAGGACTTCATGCAAGAAGGCCTGGGAGGCAAATGCTTTTTATTTTTCTTGGACGGGAATATTCTTGTATTTCTTTCCACCCCTTTCCATTAATGTCCAGGGTCAGTCTGCAGATGAAAACGGATTGCCCAAAGATTGTGGTGACTCCATTCTTACCCAGGCGGCAGTGGTTCTACCATTTCTTGGAAATTGCTAGGGACAGTTGCCAAAAGCTTCCTCACAGAGTGAACCTATTCATGTACGACAATAAGGTATTTTACACATCCTGACCCCAAACAATTGCAGCTGACTGCCTGAATGGTAGAATTTTTTTCCAAGCATCTTTATTAAAAACACCTAAAATTTAAACAACTTAGAAACTTAACTAAAACATCTATACTACTGGACAAAAAAAATTCTTCTTTCAGCTTCAACACTCCAACCAACAAAGTCCACAAAAAATTCTGGTCAGGAATCAATAAGTTACTACATCCCAGCAACTCTAAAACACCAACCCCCTCTGGAATCAGCACCTATACTCCAAAACTAATTGCTGATTCCTTCAATACTTTCTTCACTGAAGCTATCCAGTCACTTGCTAACTCTCTACCTCCTGTATCCTCTAATCTTTCTTCAGCCTTAAAGAACCCACCACCCACTTTCCAACTCCAACCTGTGCCTACATCCTTTATCTGTACTCTCCTTCAAAAGCTTAAACCCTCTACCCCCTCCGCCAACCTCTTACCTGCTAAGTATCTTCAAATAGCAGCAAAATCTATTGCTTACCCTATCTCTATCCTAATTAATAGAACCATCACTGAAGGCACCATCCCATCCATCTGGAAAATCTCATATATAATTCCCCTACACAAAGGTGGTAACTCAACAGAACTTTCTAACTACCGTCCAATTGCTCTACTCTCTCCTATAGCTAAAATCTTGGAAAAGTGCATCCATCGTCAACTGCTAGACCATCTCCTCCAAAATAACCTTTTAGCTAACTCGCAACATGGCTTTCGACCTTACCACAGCACCACTACAGCCCTCCTATCATTCTCTGACCATATTAACAAGAACCGTAACCATAACACCCTGTCCTCTGCTATCTTCATAGATCTTTCAAAAGCATTTGATATGGTTAACCATCACCTTCTACTGAATATACTTAAGTCCCTTTCATTTGATAGTCAAGCTGTACAGTGGTTCAAGCCCTACTTACACAACAGGCAACAGGCAGTACTCTGGAACAATACTCTATCTTCCCACCTTCCTGTCTCTCTTGGTGTACCCCAAGGTTCTATTGTGGGCCCTCTTCTATTCTCTGTCTTTATAAATGATCTGTCTACTAGCATCCCACATGCTGTATCCATTCAATACGCAGATGACTCTACCTTAATTTCCTCAGCTACTGAATCATCTGAACTACAGTCACTCACCCAAAAGGTCTTTGAATTTGTCGAAGATTGGTTTTTACAGCGTTGCCTCCTCCTTAACCCTAAAAAGACTAAACTTCTACTGTTTACTCCCACACTCAAGTCACCCCCACTTTACTTCACTATTAAATCTAAAAATAATACAGTTATATCCCCTGACACTTCCACTAAACTCTTGGGAGTGACAATTGACCACAGCCTTAACTTTGATACTCATATTAACACCACAATAAAATCAGTTAACCGAAAACTAGACTCCCTCTATAGAATTAAACCTTTCCTTACTCCCATAGCAAGAACTTCTATTGCCCACACCCATCTCATCTCAACATTCTTTTATGCATCTCCTATATATATTAACCTATCAAAAAGCAACCTCAACAAGCTGTCAATAGCCTACAACAACATTGCCAGATTTGCTAGAGGCTCTTCTGCTAGATCCCACCACTGCCAAAATCTGAAATATCTAGGTTGGCTGGAACTACAGAACCATATTCTACTTCACCAGCTAACTATTACCCACAAAACCCTGCATCATCCAAGCAACACACCAATCCTCAAAGTCTAATCTGCCCATATAAAAATCTTACAAACCTACGCTCTGCAAACAAATTACTCATCTCTACTCATAAATCTAACAACAAAGCAGGAGAATCCCTCTTCACTAACACTGTAGGCAAAAGCTGGAACCTACTTCCTGTTGAACTTACATCTCTTTCTTCAACTTCACTATTTAAAAAGAAACTTAAATCATATCTTACAACTCACTGGCTATGTCCCTGTACCAACCCTGACTAATCATCTCCCACTGTTAGTCTTGCCCAACATCTTCTTTTTTTTGCATCTCTCTCTTTCTGTTACTTTAAATCCACCTTTCTGTTACTTTAAATCCACTACCGTTTAGGCTGACTTACTGTAACCAGGAACAACTGAATTGGCCATCTTACTGTCTCATCAACAACGTACTACCCTACACCTAATTCTTCCAATCCCATTTTTAACTACTTTGTTCTCTTATTCCTGCTCATCACTTTGCTTTGTGTCTTCCACTTACTTCTAAATCCTTCTCCCTCTTCTCACAGTAAAAAAAAAAAAAAAAAAAAAAAAAAAATTTTTTTATATGTTTTGTTACCTTGGAACACATGTAATCATCTCATAATATTCTTGTAATTAATGTTTTAATGTACTGTTTCTGTTAGTTTTCTGTGTGGAGCTTTTCTCCCCGGGCCTCTATTGAAAATGGACATATATCCAGCTAGACTAGCCCGGTGAACAAATGTAACATAAAATAAAATAAAATAAATTTACACATATGATAAAGGCAGTCTTACATTTTATATACATGAAAACCATACAAAATTATATCACTTTAGTTGCAAGCAGTTTACATCAGACACCACTGAAACAACTGTAGTTGTAAACCTTGTACATCACTTATAAACCATCCAGTCATTGTCAGTTAAGCATTATATAGCTCATTCCAATCCTGCCTCTTAAACCTCATTCCTGCTCTGCATGTATTGTTCCCACAATTTCCATTTTTTTCCTGTGTAGTTTGCTCCTTCTCTTTTCTAAAGATCCCAATTCTAGTTGTTTTATCTTGTTTCTATATTCACTACTTCTAATAAAGTTGGTTTAGACTTTTATTTCCATTTTCTAGTAATTGCTTTATTTGGCAGCCACCATAATTGAACTCAGCAAGGCTTTACTATGTCTAGGCAATTCCAATTCTGTAACATAACTCAAATTGTCATCTCCCCAGTCAGTTCAATCTGCTCACCCACCATCTATGATAGAGCGGTCTGCAGGGAATCTCAAAAGTCTGCCAGCTCAACATACTTCCAAAAAATATGTTCCCAGCTACCTCTTTCTTGCCCGTCATACCTCCAACATTTGCTATCCACCAGAGGAAAAATTCTTTGGAGTATAAAAATACCTATGCAAACACTTCCAGGCAAAGTTCCTAAATCTTCTATACTTTGTTGCATGTTTGGGAGATATACATGTATCCCCCAGTGTGTCTTTGTGAATTACTTATCCGTTCTCTCTTCCCAAATCTTTCTAAGCTCCTCTGATTGATTCTTATAATAATCATGCAATATTTTTTATGCTTTATTAATTATTCTTTTTTTAACGGCGGCTTCTGTTCTAGATTCTATTAAAACCTCTACCAGTGCTGGCCTTTCATTTAGCAGCCCTCTATTTCTTTCTCTTTGCCTATACTCTGATGTCAATTCTTGATAGGGAAGGCAATCGCTAACCTACAGTCCAAGTAAATTCTTGGCCTCTTCCCATTTTATTATCTTTCCCTTTCTAGTTATTTTTTCCTAATACCTTGGCTCCTTTGCCACTTTTCTCTAATAAATTCCAGCCCCGCTTGCCTATTATGTGTATCCCTGCCAGAGTCAATCCTATCGGCAAAATCTCTTTTCTCCATTCCCATGCTCGTTTGGTTCTTAGAATACTCCCTACTATTTTATGAATGTAATACTCTGCATGATTTTGGTTGTTAAGAGTACGCATCCAAAATCCTAATCTCTCCTTATTTCTTGACCTTCCTCCCTGTGTCAGCATGATTCCTTTCTACTTTGAATTATAGATGTTATGTAGTCCAGTCTCGCCTATATTCTTACCCGTGGGGTCGGAGCAGAACCTCTGCTCCGACTCGGCCATACTCTAGCTCAAAGTCTTTCAATTGGCTGGGCTAAGAAGGTATCCCATGCTGCACTGTTCCCTTTCCCCAGATCTCGTTTGCCGCTTGTATAGCTCAGATGTGGTTTCGCTCTTGGCTGTGGCTAAGTATCACTTTTGTCTTTATTGACAGTTTCTTGCTTAAAAAAAAAAGCTATTTTCATAGCTGTGTGTTGCGTGTGTGTGTACTGGTCTAATATTTGGTGTAAATTTTTTTCTGGTGATATTGTCTTTTGTGGTGTGCCGCTAACTTGTTTCCCCTATGGCTAAGCCCGTTTCGGTTAGAGGACCTAGTCCTCCCCTTCTTCTGTGTTGCTTGTTAGTGTTAGTAGGTACCTTTCCCTCGGGCTAGGACCTTTTAAGTTAGAGGACCTAGACCTTTCCTTGGTTCCTGTTGAGACCGATTTAAGTTAGAGGTCTTTTGTAATTGTCTGTTGGTTTCTTAGTTCCCGCGCTTTATATAGTAATGGTTGATCGTTATTAATGGCTGGTGGTTTTCTCTCATTATGTCTAAGGATACGAAAGAGCATAAGCCCTCGGGCTTTAAGAAATGTACTGAATGTGGTTATAAGATGTCTATCACTGATGGACACTCTGTGTTTATTGTCTGGGGGCTATTCACCTCCAGGAATCTTGTACTTTTTGCCATGCATTTAGTCCGCGTGTTCTTCAGGAGAGGAAGAACAAACTAATTTTGAAAGGACTTTTGAAACCCTCCGAGGAGGATTTGGGAAGGGCTTGTAGCTTCAAGTCCTCTCCCTCTAAAAGTAAAACTTCTAAGGCTAAAAGGCGTTCTCCGGCTCCATCTGTATCCTCGAACCCTGCGGAGAAAGTAGTAAAATCTACTATGGCATCCTCTGCTTCACTGTCCTCTGAGCCGCAGGAAGTTAGTGTATTGACTGAATCTGCTTCGGCTCCCAGTCCCTCAGAGCCGATTGCAGAGGTGCTAGTTCAGAGCCAGTCTCCAAATTTTAGGCCGGTCTCTCCTTCTGGTTGGTCTCCTTCAGAGAGGAGGTCTAGATCTCCTTCCTTATCTTCTAGGCCCTCCAGAACTCTTTCAAATGTGGATGTAGATAGAGTGGTACAGAGACTGCTTCAGTCACCGGTACTGGCAAAATTGTTTTCGGCTCCGGAGCCGGTCACCCAGCCAGTGTCGATATTTCCTCCTCCAATCGAATCTCAGCTTTCGGAGCAGGAGTGGTCGGCGCCGTCTGATGTCCCTAGGTCGGCTCCGATGGCCCATCCTGGCTTATCGGCTCCGGCTTCAGCTCCGACCCCGTCGGTTCCGTCCACGGGGTCCAGGACTCATGGTTCCTCGGTCGGACCCGAGGGGGAGGCCTCGGGTCACTTTTCGGCTCTTAGCCTCCCTCTCTGTGCTTTGGCACGGGGGGGCTGAGCCCTGCTTCGGCTTCGGACCTTGTCCCTTCTGCTCAGAGGTCTTCCATGGCTGGTCGATCTTCAGAGCTGGGGGGACCAGCTTTCAAGGCCATGCGGAGCGCACTGGCCAGGTCCTCAGCGACATCATTCGGCACTGACTCTGTCCCCTCCAGTTCCAGTGCGGGTCACTGATCTCCCTCTATCTTTCGACAGTGGAGACCCAAGGCCTCAGGATACCCCCATGAGTGGTCCCCATATTTCTGAGGGCCCCTCAGTGTTTTTGCCTGAGGAGCCACCCAGAAAAAGAATGTGCAAGAGGAAGCACATTGACTCCCAAGATGAGTCCCTAACGTCGGACACCGACCTCGAGGAATCGGAGGGATCCCCCTAGTCATCCTCTTGAGGATTTCTCCTTCTCTGACATCCTACAAATTTTGAAGCAGAGGGGTGACTGGCCCACTAAAGCTCCCTCCGAGGAGGAGTCGGTGTTCCTGAAGGCCTCTGGGGCTCCGCCCTCCGCCTCCTGGGTGTCTCCACCCTTTGAGCTTTTGGATCTGGTTTGTCGAAGGGTGTGGGAAACCCCTGACCCTGTGGAACCCGTCCCCAGGAGACCCAACAAATTTTTGTCCACCCCCTCTGACAAAGAGTTTCTATCCAAGGGAGTTCCTGTAGATGCCATGGTGGTGGCAGCGGCCACCAAGAAGGAACTGGCTGAGACTTCATCTACCATCCATCCTCCTAACAAGGAGTCTAGGACCATGGACTGGTACGGGAAGCATATGTTTTCTTCAGCGGCCTTTAGTCTGCAGTCACTGAATTACTTATCTCATTTTACACTGCTCCAAAGAGATCTCCTGAAAGAGCTTGGAGATGCTCTACAGAGTAACGTTTCTGATGCGGTGGCTCAGAAGGTCAACGCTCAGATGTCTACCCTCAACTCTATTGCTAACTCCTCCATGAGGCTGATTTCTTAAGCAGCCGAAGGAGCGGGTAAGGCAGCAAGTTCAGGAGTTGCTCTTAGGAGACACTCCTGGATGCGCCTGTGTAATTTTACGGAGGCCTTCAAGTCTGCATTCACCAATGCCCCATTTGATGGTTCCTCCTTATTCGGAACCAAGGTGAAGGACACTCTCTCACTAGGTGCGAGCAAGAGGGAAAAACTCTGTCTGCTGTGGGAGTCCGTTTTTCCCTACCATCTAGGCCTTATCCCAAGACCCAGAGGGGTGGGAAGATGTGGTTCAAAAAATCGCAGAGGTTTTTTCATGATGCACAAGGTGAGTCCCCCTCCAGAGGCAGGAAAGGGGGTAGTAATTCTGGTACACTTCCGGCTGGGAGCCAGTCATTTTCAATTTCGCGCCCTGCCCTTTGGTCTCACCACAGCCCCCAGGGTGTTCACCAAATGCATGGCAGTGGTAACGGCTCACTTAGACGTCAGGGATTCCAGGTGTTTCCATACCTGGACGACTGGCTCCTTTCTGCCACCTCCAGGCATCTACTCCTACAAACCAGAGACGCCATGATCAAACTGTGTCAACAATTAGGCATCACTCTAAATTGGGACATGTCTGCCTTATTGCCCTCACAGTGTGTCACCTTTATAGGCGCCGAGTTAGACACCATACTCATGAGGGCGTTTTTACTACTAGAAAGGATTCAGCGTTTACATCAGCAGGTGTACGCGTTACTCCCTTTGAGAAGAGTGAAGGCAAGATTGATCCTCAAATTGTTGGGGTCGATGGCTGCTACAATTATGCTGGTTCCTTTGGCGAGGCTACACATGAGGCTCCTTCAATGGCTACTCTTCGCCCAGTGGTCTCTGCAACATCTTCCGCTTTCTCATCTCATAATAATCACAGACAGGTGCAAGCAGAATCTGCACTGGTGGCTTCACACCAGCAACCTCGACGCAGGAAAACCCTTCGATGTTATGTGATCCTATCTCGCCTACATTCTGACTGATGGGTTCGGAGCCGATCCCTCGGCTCCGACTTGGCACGCTTATGCCAAAGAGCGAAGTCTCTTATTGGCTGAGCTTACTATATCCCAGGATGCACCACTACCAGTCCCCCAGATCTCGTTTGCCGCTAACTAGCAAAGACGTGGTCTCGAGCTGGCTGAGCTAAGTAGTGTCTTTTCACTAACTTTTTCTGTCAGAAATTTGCTAATTCTGTAACAAAAGCTGTTTTAACGGCTACTCTGTGCTGTTGTGTGTGTTTTGAAAATTTTTTGTGGAAAATTTGTGTGTGATTGGTGTTTGTTCTGGCTACAGGCCCCCTTGATCTGTAGGGCCTTCCCTGTCAGTCAATCCCTTTTGAACCTTTAGGGGTTCTTGGATTCCCTTAGATATATTTACTGTTGTATGTCTTCAGTTGGCCTTAATTTTATTGCGGGCTGTCATTCTTAATGGCAAGATGTTAAGTTGTCAATCTCGCCTTCATTCTTGCTGGATGGGTTCGGAGCCGATCCTCGGCTCCGACTCGGCACTAGCTTTAGCTCAAGAACTCCTTTTACCAGCTCGAGGCAACCCTATATCCCATGATGCAAGGCGGAACTACCTCAGATCTCGTTTGCCGCTTAGCGAAAGAGGTCTCCTTTGCCAGCTGAGGTAAGTTTTTTCTTGTTAAAGAAGAAAAAGTTTAGTTAGGGGTTTAATTTCCCTTCAGTGTTAGGTTAGCCTGTATTTTGTAAAGCCCACCCTATTCCCTTCCTTTTTAAACTTTTAAAATAGTTTTTTCAGTAAAAATTTTTAGTCAGGCCTAGTTCCCCAAGTTATTCCCTTCCTGTGTGTCTGTGTAGGGATTAAGTTGTGTGTTTGTGGGGACTGTTTGTGTATATCCCTTTAGGATGTCTAGGGAAGGCAAGGTCTCAGGTTTCAAGAAGTGTGACCAGTGCTGTCAGAAAATGTCCCTGACAGACGGTCACACTTCTTGTGTGTATTGCCTGGGGCCTTTGCACCTGCAGGACTCCTGTGCGTTGTGCCATGCTTTCAGCCAAAGAGTCCTGCAGGAAAGGAGGAACAAGTTGATCCTCCGAGGTTTGTTAAAACCTGAAGGTTCTCCTCCTAAGCAAGGGGCAGGAAAACCTCTTAAGTCACCGAAGGCTCAGGCTACAGTGTCCAAGCCTCCTCCGGTGGCTCCGGCTCCGTCGGAGCCAATATCGGCTCCGGCTGGAGCCGATACTTCTTCTGCTAAAGTAGTGGGTTCGGTGCCGGCCGGCTCCGATACCCTGACTACTGTTGCCTTGTCGGCTCCGGCTGGAGCCGACACTTTATCCAGCATCGGAGCCGAGAGATCCTCAGCTCCATCTGGGGTTCAAGGGACTTCGGCTCCGATGGCTCCGGCCCGCAAGAGATCCCGGTCCCCTTCGATACTAAGTATTCACTCGGCTCCGGGGTCTCCTCTTTTGTCGGAGCGGAGCCATCGGAGCCGATCTTCGAGATCTTCCAGGCTGTCTGACCACGATTTGGAGAGGGTGGTAAGCAGGCTGTTGAAGTCTCAGGCACTGGCCCAAATGCTCCATAGCCCGTCTCAACAGACTTCAGCTACAGCCCCAAATCTTGAGATTCCTCCTCCGACTCCACACCAGAGTTCGGGCCGGAGCTTCTTGGGACAGCGACTGTTTCGATGCGGAGCCGATACATCCTTCGGCTCCGTCATCCTCGGCTCCGATCTCCTCCTTGAGACTTTCCTTGGAGGGATCCGGTCGTCGGGTTTCCACTGTCGGCTCCGAGGGGCTAGTGGCATCGGACCCTTGTCCGACCCGCTCTCCCTCTCGGGCTTCGGCTTTGGTAAGCTCGGCGCCGACATCGGCCTCGAGCCTTCTCTCTCCTTGGAGCCGACCATTCCTGTTTCTTCGAGCGGGTGTGTTCAGGTCTCCCGGGGAGAGGAGCCTTTGAGGTGATGAGGAGTGTCCTGGCCTCTGAGCCTGGTCAACGGTCTATCCCTCTAGCTCCTCCCTCATCAGTGCCTGCAGATGCCTCTTGCCAGCCTCTTGCTCTCAGGCCCAGGGATCCATCGCCCCAGGTTTCCCCACTGGGAATTTCCTCCTCTTCCGAGGTTTCTCCTAACCCTGCAGGGGAACCCCCTCGGAAGAGGACGTGTAAGAGGAAACACACAGACTCCCTGAGTCTACTACATCTGATACCGACTTAGATGAGTCGGAGGGTTCCCCTCGGTCCCCCTCTGAGGATGTCTCATTTTCAGACATCCTTGAGCTCCTCAAACAGAGGGGGAATTGGCCTTCCATTGACCCTTCCGAGGATGAGTCGGTATACCTGGAGGCTTTTGGATCCCGACCCTCCACCTCCTGGGTGTCTCCGCCTTTCGGCCCACTCATGCAAGTAGTGGCTCGGAAGGCGTGGGCGGCTCCAGATTCTGTGGAACCTGTCCCTAGGAGACCATCAAAGTTCATCACCGCCCCTTCGGACAAACAGTTCCTGTCCAAAGGTGTCTCCGTGGATGCTATGGTGGTGGCGGCCACTAAGAAGGAACTGGCGGATCCTTCAGTACCTGTTCATCCTCCTAATAAGGATTCTAGGACCATGGACAGGTATGGAAAGCGGATGTTTTCTTCAGCGACCTTTGCTATGCGTTCGCTGAATTACCTTTGTCACTTCACCAGGCTTCAACGAGATATTCTCAAGGAACTGGGAGAAGTAGTCCAGGATCCTTCAGCTGCTGGGGCTCAAGAAAAGATTGCCTCTCAGCTAGCTATCCTGAATTCGATATCTAACTCCTCCATGCGGCTCATATCTTATGCAGCCGATGGAACGAGCAGGGCCGCAGGCACAGGTGTTGCTCTTAGTTGCCAAGCCTGGATGCGGCTGTGTAATTTTGGACCCCTTTAAGGCGTCCTTCACCAACACCCCTTTTGACGGTTCGGCTTTGTTCGGACCTCAGGTGAAGGATACTTTGACCAGATGTGAACAGGACGGTAAAACTCTTTCTGCCGTTGGAGTCCAGTTTTCCACTCCTTCTAGACCATATCCCAAGGGTCAGAAGGGGAAGATGTGGTTCCGTAAAGCCCAGGGAGCTACACCGGACACACGTGGTCAGTTTACCCCCAGAGGCAGAGGGGGTAACAATAATAGACGCCTCCCTAGAGGCAGGGGGGGTCCTCAGAACCAGGGCAACAGGGAGCCTCTTCCTGAGAAGCCCTTTCAGCATCCCTGAGGTGTTGCCCGACTGTCCACCCTTGGAGGCAGTCGGGGGGAGAATTTCGCTGTACCCAGTAGCCTGGCAATCCCTATCACAAGACAAGTGGGTACAGTCGATTATATCCGAGGGTTACAAAATCCCCTTCAAAAGGTTTCCTGTACTTCTACAATCCCTTCCAGACATCTCACCCGGTCAAAGGGATTTGGCAAAACAAGAAGTTTCAAAACTCCTGGCAAAAAGAGCCATCCAAACAGTGCCGGCAGACCAAGTAGGATCCGGCTTCTACTCAAGATTCTTTTTGGTCCCCAAAAGGACGGGAGATTGGAGACCAATACTAGACCTAAGCAGACTAAACAAGTCTGTCAGAAAGGCAAGATTCCGGATGGTCACGCTGCAATCCATTCTGCCCTTTCTGGGCAAGGACAACTGGATGTGCTCGATAGACCTTCAGGATGCGTACTATCATATAAAGATTCACAGACGCCCCAGAAGGTTTCTCCGCTTTCGGCTGGGAGCCAGTCATTACCAATTCAGAGCACTGCCCTTTGGCCTCACTTCAGCCCCAGAGTGTTCACCAAATGCATGGCAGTGGTCACAGCTCACCTGAGACGTCGAGGATTCCAAGTGTTTCCTTATTTGGACGACTGACTCCTCTCCGCCACCTCCAAGGATCAGCTTCTTCGGTCCAGAGACTACACCTTACAACTTTGCAAGAGTCTAGGAATTTCGGTGAATTTCGAAAAATCCTCTCTGCTGCCTTGCCAATCTATCACCTTTATAGGCGCAGAGTTAGATACCGTCAGAATGTTAGCCAGACTAACAAATCAAAGGATTCTGGACATCCAGAAATTTGTTCAGCTTCTGTTACAAAGCAACAAGGTCAAAGCCAGGTTTGTCTTGAAAGTTCTAGGCCTAATGGCTGCAGCCATTGTTCTTCTTCCACTGGCTCGCTTCCACATGCGTCTCCTGCAGTGGATGTTGTTCACGCAGTGGTCGTACCACGATCTGCCCATGAGACACGAGATCTTAGTGACACAGTCTTGCAGGGCTCATCTACGATGGTGGATATCTTCCCTCTTCTTCATCAGGGCCGACCCTTTGTTCCCCTCCTCCAGTTGCCACAGTCACCACGGATGCCTCTCTGATCGGGGGCATTATCAGGGCAGGATGGTCCACGGACGTGGCAACCCATAGAATACCACCTGCACATAAATGTCCTGGAGATGAGAGCAGTGCTTTTAACGTTGCAAGCCCTCGGACTTTCTTCCCACAGGGACTATTGCAGTACAGACGGACAACATGTCCGTGGTCTGGTACATCAACAAACAGGGCGGAACCAGGTCCTATCCCTTATGTCGAGAAGCTCTCAGACTTTGGCAATGGGCGATCTCTTCTCAGCGGTTTCTGATAGCAACGCACATCCCCGGCAGGTCCAACCTATTGGCGGACAGGCTAAGCAGATCTATTCTGATGCCTCACGAGTGGTCTCTCAATCAGTCTGTAGTGGATCAGATTTTTCTGAAGTGGGGCACCCCTTGTTGCGATCTTTTCGCTACCCCTCAAAACAGCAAGTGCCCAGATTACTTCACACTATTTCCCCTTCCAGGCCATCCCTTGAGAGACTCTCTAACCCAGGATTGGCCTCGGGGACTTCTTTATGCTTTTCCTCCCTTTCCATTGATTCCACAGGTCATTCAGAAAGCCACCGTTTTGAGAGCCAAATTGATCCTCATTGCTCCATATTGGCCTCGACAAATTTGGTTTCCGTCTCTACATCATCACCTTCTGGTGCAGCCCTGGCATCTGGACCCAGTTCCGGATCTTTTGATCCACCAGTCGGGTCAGCAGCACCGGGCCATTCATTCTCTCAACCTCACTGCTTGGTTGCTCCACTTCCTTCCTAGCCAGGCTACCAATGATTTCTGACTCAGTCAGAGACATTTTAGTGTCTTCTTTAAAGTCGTCCACTAGAACTGTTTATGCTAGCAAGTGGCGTCGTTTTTCTATTTGGGCAAACGCCAGAAATATTGATCCTTTCACCGCTCCTATACATTCTGTTTTGGATTTCCTGGCGGAGGTTTTCATTCGGGATCGTCATCATCTACAGTCAAAGTACAACTGGCTGCTATTTCCAAATTTCATGTTGGCTTGCAGGACAATAACATCATGTCTCATAGGTTATGCAAAGCCTTTTTGAGAGGAGTTTTTCTCCTAAAACCGCCTGTGAAACATCCTCCTCCGCAATGGGATCTGAACTTAATGTTGGCATCCCTAATTCTACCTCCTTCGAACCGTCTGCTACGTGTTCTTTAAAGTTGTTGACATGGAAAACTATATTTTTGCTGGCTGTTACTTCTGCAAGAAGAGTTTCTGAGATTCAGGCCCTCTGTATTCGTTCACCTTATTTGGTGTTTCATAAGGATAGGGTTTCGCTCAGAACTAACCCTTCCTTTCTTCCCAAGGTTGTATCTCAAGCCAATATTAACCAATCTATTGATCTACCAGTTTTCTTTCCTAACTATTCTGACAGAGCTGAACAGAAGCTGCATTTTTTGGATGTTCATCGTCGGCTCAGGTACTACTTACATAGGACTAAACAAATTAGAAAATCAGACCAATTGTTTGTCTCCTATGCACAAAACAGGTTGGGTCTTCCAGTATCTAAAGTGACCTTATCTAGATGGTTGACTTCCACCATTTCCTATGTGTACTCTCTAAGGGGCAAACAACTATCTTCTAAGCCAAAAGCACATTCGACCAGGAGTCTATCCACTTCTGTAGCCTTTCAGGATAGACTTCCCATTGACACTATTTGTGCAGCAGCTACTTGGGCCACGCCTCATACCTTTGTGTCTCATTACAAGTTGGATTTGGCCTCCAGAGATAGGGCCAGTTTTGGTTCCACTGTTCTCAAGAGTCTGTTCCATTGAGCCACCCGGGATACAGGTGCTAGGACGGTCCCATCCAGCAAGAATGAAGGCGAGATTGACAACTTAACATTTAGAAGTTATGTACCTACCATAACGTTCCATGTTAGTTGTCTTCTCGCCTTCTTTCTTGCGTCCCTCCCTCCTTTCCCCTGGCCTGGACAGATCTTGGAGAGTTCCTATTAGATTGCTTCCTCTGGAGCATTGTTATGAGGACTTCTTTTAGGAACCATGGTTCCTAATTATATTAGGATAAGTCTTTAGCAGGGTTAGTTAGCTGCCAAACGAGATCTGAGGTAGTTCCGCCTTGCATCATGGGATATAGGGTTGCCTCGAGCTGGTTAAAGGAGTTCTCGAGCTAAAGCTAGTGCCGAGTCGGAGCCGAGGATCGGCTCCGAACCCATCCAGCAAGAAAGAAGGCGAGAGAAGACAACTAACATGGAACGTTATGGTAGGTACATAACTTCTAATTAATCTTTGTAGTGTCAGTCTATTTCAAAAGAGTTTCGTCTGTGAGAGAGTTACTCAGTTCTACTTATAATGTCTCAGGCTCCTAGGCCTTCGGGCTTTAAAAAGTGCTCTAAATGTAGTTTTAAAATGTCTATCACGGATGACCACTCTCTCTGTGTATATTGTTTGGGTGCCAAACATTTGCAGGAGTCCTGCAGCGTGTGTCACGCTTTTTCCTCGAGGGTCCTCCAAGAGAGAAAAAATAAGCTTATATTGAAAGGCCTTATAAAACCCTCTTTTGAAGAAGCTTTAGCATCCTCTCCTTCTGCTAAAAAGAAAAGAGCGTCGGCTCCGACCAGTCCGTCGGACCCGACCGCCAAAAGACATAGACAGGCTTCTCCTTCGGCTCCAAGGACTTCGGAGCCGAGGGCGGAACGGTCTGCCTCGATGCCTCCAGTCTCGACTCCCCTGGCTTCGGAGCCGATGGCTGGGGCATCGAGAGGCGGGTCACCTTCATTGGCTCCACTGATCTCGGAGCCGATGAAGGTTGTCCGCTCAGACACTTCCTCCTCGGCGCCTAAGTCCTCCTCGGCACCGATGGAAACTGGTTTGTGCATTCCTTCGGCGCCGATAGTTATCGAGTCGCCTCGAGCCGGTCCCCTAGCCCCTTGGGGCGTTGGAGAGGCCAACTCGAACCCGTTCAGTCTCCTCTAGGTCATCGAGGATGTCAGATTCGGACATAGACAGGGTGCTCCAAAGACTGTTCCAGTCCCCAGTCTTTCAAAATTTGTTTCGGCTCCGACCCAATTGGCTTCGGAGCCGATAGCCCATTCCATTGCCATTCCTCCTCCGACCGCGGCTCCGTGGAGCAGGTGCTGTTGGAGCCGGTGGAGATCCTAGGGTCGGCTCCGACCCTTACTCCAACCCCGCCTTGGTCCGAGTTTGGCACGCGGACTTCTTCGGCCGGACCGGGGTGACGTTTGGGACCAATGCTGTCGGTTCCGAGCCTCCCTCTCGGTGCTTGGCTGCGGGACTTCCGTCTGCTATCATGGCTCGGGACCGGACACTCCCAGGATTCTGGGGTCCGGCTTTCAGAGCTATGAGGAGTGCCTTGGCCAAGTCTTCTTGGCCATCTCTCGGCTTTACCGACACCTTCCTGGGCGTGGAGACTGGGTCTTTGGCAGTTCCCTGTCCCTAGGCAGCGGAGCCCGGGCCTGAGGTTACCCCACTGGGGTTCCCTCCTCCTGAGGGTTCTTCGGAGTTGTCTTGGAGGAGCCCCAAGGAAGAGATCGTGCAAGAGGAAGCACGTGGACTCCCCGAGTCTCTTACATCGGACACTGATCTTGATGATGCGGAGGGGTCCCCAAAGTCGTCCTCGGATGATGTCTCATTCGCAGACATTTTAGAGATCCTTAAACAACGAGGCGGCTGGATATCCAAACCCCCCTCTGCTGATGAGTCAGTGCTTCTCAAGGCCTTTGGGGCTCAGCCCTCCGCCTCCTGGGTGTCTCCGCCCTTCGATGAGCTCCTGGACTTAGTTTGTCGGAGGGCGTGGGAACATCCAGATACTGTGGAACCAGTGCCTTCTCGCCCTAACAAATTTTTGTCTGCCCTACCCGAGAAGGAGTTCTTGACAAAAGGCGTGGCTGTAGATGCCATGGTGGTGGCATCTGCTACACAACAGGACATGGCAGAGGCTTCAACGTCCGTCCATCCTCCTAATAAGGAGTCTAGGAGCATGGACCTGTACGGGAAGCGCACCCTGACTTCAGCGGTCTTTACACTAAGGTCCCTGAACTATTTGGCACATTTTACCAGGCTACAGAGGGATCTGGTCAAGGAGCTGTCAGATTCCCTCTCAGGTAACCTACCTGAGCAGCTAGCCCAGTCGGTTAGCTCTCAGTTGGCTATCCTTACCTCGATTTCTAACTCGTCCATGAGGCTCATTTCATATGCGGCGAAGGGAACAAGCGGCAGGCACAGGCGTAGGCTCTCACGGAGACAAGCCTGGCTCCGTTTGTCATTTCGCGGAGGCCTTCAAGTCTTCCTTTGCCGACGCTCCTTTGATGGGTCCTCTTTGTTGGACCTAAGGTAAAGACACTCTTACCGCTGTGAGCAAGAGGGAAAAACTTTATCTGCCGTAGGTGCACGTTATTCCACTCCCTTTCGGCCTTATCCCAAGGCTAAAGGAGGAGGGAAGATGTGGTTCCGCAAATCACGGGAGATTTTTCCTCAACAGCAGGAAGATTCCCATTCCAGAGGCAGAGGATGGGGAAATTTTTCTGGGAGACGCCGTCCCAGAGGCGGCAGAGGGCCCCGCAATTCTGGAGACCGCGAGTCCTTTCGTGGCTCTTCAGCCTCCCACACTTCATGAGGGATTGCCCGGCTGTGCTGCTCCGGAGCCAGTCGGGTGCCGTTTTGCCAAGCACCTAAAAGCCTGGGAGTCTATCACTCAGGACAGATGGGTGCTTCGGATTATTGCCGGAGGTTACACCATTCCCTTCACACAGTCACCCCCACCGTCCAAAAACATCCCGGACCCACCACCCAGTCAAAGGGAAATTGCAGCCGCAGAAGCTTCAAAGTTGCTAGAAAAAGGAGTCATCCAACCGGTCCCCACAGACCAGATCGGATCCGGAAATTACTCAAGGTTCTTTTTAGTGCCAAAAAAGACAGGGGACCTGAGACCAATATTGGATCTCAGCAAACTAAACCAGTCCGTCATGAAGTCCAAATTCCGAATGGTCACTTTACAATCCATTCTCCCATTGTTGGAGAAGGATGTTTGGATGTGCTCCATAGATCTCAAGGACGCCTATTATCACATACCGATACATCAGGCGTCCAGGAGGTATCTGCGCTTCAGCCTGGGAGACGGCCATTTCCAATTTTGTGCACTGCCCTTTGGTCTCACCACAGCCCCCAGGGTGTTCACCAAGTGTTTGGCAGTAGTGACTGCTCACCTGAGGAGTCTTGGATTCCAAGTGTTTCCCTATCTGGACGACTGGCTCCTGACTGCCACCACCAGGCATCTACTAATAGACAACCTAAAGCCACCATCTCGCGGGGTGCTTCCCTGGGAATTACATTCAATTGGTCAAAGTCTGTCTTGCTGCCCTCTCAGCGCATAAGATTCATAGGAGCAGAGATAGACTCAAAATTGATGCGCGTCTTCCTTCCTACCGAAAGGATTCAAACTTTACAAGGTCAAGTCCAAGCCCTGCTTCTAAGATCCAAAGCCCCAGCCAGGATGGTCCTGCAACTTTTAGGTTCGATGTCTGCCACGGTTCTCGTAGTTCCACTGGCAAGATTGCACATGAGGATTCTTCAGTGGCTGTTATCGACACAATGGTCTTTTCAGAATCTCCCCCTCAATCATCTCATACTGATTACAGAAACGTGCAAACGGGACCTCCGCTGGTGGCTTCAGCCATCCAATCTGAATCAGGGAAGACCTTTTGTTATCCCCCCTCCGGTGGCCACCCTGACAACGGATGCCTCCCAGACAGGGTGGGGGGGGCATTGTCTGGGCAGGTTAGTTCAGGGTTCTTGGCTTCCAGGCGAAACCTTTCTCCATATCAATGTATTGGAAATGAGGGCTGTACTCCTGTCCCTACAGGCCCTCCACAAGTTTCTCCCTCAAGGCATTATCGCTATCCACACAGACAACATGTCGGTGGTCTGGTATCTAAACAAACAAGGAGGGACCAGATCTTAACCCCCTTGCAGAGAGGCCATGAGGGTGTGGGAATGGGCTGTAGCTACCAACCGTTTCTTGGTAGCGACCCACATTCCAGGGAAATCCAATATTTTGGCAGACAGATTAAGCAGGACGATTCTCTCTCCTCACGAGTGGTCACTGAACGAAACAGTAGCAGCTCAGGTTTTCAGAAGATGGGGGACCCCGTGCTGCGACCTGTTTGCAACACCACAAAACACAAAGTGCAAAAGGTTCTTTTCCTTGACTCCGCGTCAGGGGGAGGCAGCTACGGATGCTCTAGCCCAACCTTGGCCAACAGGACTACTTTATGCCTTTCCTCCGGTTCCACTCCTCCCCAAAGTCATCCTGAAAGCTTCCCAATTGGGGTCCACAATGATACTAATCGCCCCGCACTGGCCTCGTCAGGTATGGTTCCCCTACCTAAAGAAACATGCTCTGGACGGTCCTTGGTTTTTGGATCTAACTCCGGACCTGCTGATTCATCAGTCGGGACGACAACACCAGTCCCTTCACACTTTGAAATTAACAGCTTGGCACCTCCACTTCCGACTTTAGTCAGAAATCACACCTTAGACCCGGAAGTTATTCACATTTTATCTTCGGCCCACAAACTCACCACTAAGAAATTGTACCTCAGTAAGTGGAAGAGGTTTGCTATCTGGGCTCAACTCAGGGGCTTAGACCCTATCACTGCCCCGATACCAGAGGTCTTGAAATTTTTAACATCCTTGTTTACTCAAGGATCTTCAGTCTCTACTATTAAAGTCCAACTAGCAGCTATCTCCAAATTTCACGAATCCATGGATCCACCATTGATGAGCAGCAGATTATGCAAAACTTTCATTAAAGGTGCTGTGCTGTTAAGACACCCAGTTTTTCATCCTACGCCTCCGTGGGATCTTGATTTGGTACTTCGTGCCTTAACATCTTCCCCTTTCGAACCGGCTGCTACATGTGAGTTAAAATATCTGTCTTGGAAAACTGCCTTCTTAGTTGCAATTACCTCTGCAAGAAGAGTTTCAGAGCTTCAAGCCCTACGTATCAAACCACCGTACTTGATTTTTCACAAGGATAGAGTATCACTTAGGCCTAATCCATCTTTTGTTCCAAAGGTTTGTCTAATCTCTGTCTCCAACAATCTCTAGAGCTACCAGATTTCTTTCCAAAATTCTCAAATGAAGCTGAATACACCTTCCATAAATTGGATGTTCACAGGCAACTGCGCTTCTGTCTAGACAGGACTCAACAAATTCGGAAAACAGACCAGTTGTTTGTGTCCTTTTCAGATAATAAATTGGGTAAAACTGTCACGAAAGCTACTATCTCCAAATGGATTAGAGATTGCATAACTCAGGCTTATTCCTCTTCAAATAAGCAACTTACAACATCTATCAAAGCTCACTCTACCAGAGCTATGGCTACTTCTATTGCTTTTCATTCCAAGCTCGCTATTTCTGAGATTTGTGCTGCGGCTACTTGGTCCAACCCGCACACTTTCATTTCCCACTATAAATTGGATGTGGCATCTAAAGGGCGAGCATCATTTGGTTCCACGGTACTCAGGAGTGTTTTCCAGTGAGCCACCCAGGATTCAGGTGCTAGGGATGCTGTCCCATCAGTCAGAATGTAGGCGAGATAGGATCACATAACATCTTTTAGTTATGTACTCACCATAACTTCAGATGTTTGGGATCCATCTACTACATTCCTAATACCCACCCTCCTTCCCCCTGCCTTGGAGATCAGAAGAGATTGAACGGTTTGAGTTCTACTGTTTTTATCTTGTTTCATCTGGCGATGTTATATAAGCAGTGCGTGCGTGTGTGCATGTATGCGGACAAACTAGATCTGGGGGACTGGTAGTGGTGCATCCTGGGATATAGTAAGCTCAGCCAATAAGAGACTTCGCTCTTTGGCATAAGCATGGCGAGTCGGAGCCGAGGGATCGGCTCCGAACCCATCAGTCAGAATGTAGGCGAGATGGATCCCAAACATCTGAAGTTATGGTGAGTACATAACTAAAAGTTCCGTCCCCTCTGGTTGCCATAGTGACCATGGACACCTCCCAGATGGGGTGGGGGGGCGTTATCTAGGCAGGACAGTCCAAGGCACGTGGCAGGAACACGAGATGCATCTGCATATCAATGTCCTGGAGATGAGAGCAGTGCTACTAGCGTTGCAAGCACTTCAGAGCTTTCTTCCTCTCGGGACGATTGTGATCCACACAGACAATATGTCGGTGGTATGGTATCTAAACAAACAGGGAGGAACCAAGACATACCCCCTTTGCAGAGAGGCCATGCAAGTGTGGCAGTGGGCGGTGGCTTCCCAACATTTTCTTGTAGCAATGCACATTCCGGGGAAGTCCAGTGTGATTGCCGACAGGTTGAGCAGAGCTATTATGATGCCTCACGAGTGGTCCCTGAACAATCAGGTTGCGGAGCAGATTTTCTGCAGGTGGGGTTAGCCTTGCTGCGACCTATTTGCCAGCCCCCTCAATATCAAATGCAGCAGCTACTTTACCCTTATCCCCCCTCAGGGGGAGTCACCCAGAGACGCTCTTGTTCACGATTGGCCCTCCGGTCTACTGTATGCCTTCCCTCCTGTTCCTCTGCTGACGAAGTTTATTCAGAAAGCGCAATCTTTGGGAAGCAGAATGATTCTGATTGCTCCACACTGGCCTTGTCAAATTTGGTTCCCCTTTCTCCAGCCTTACCTAGTGGATAACCCCTGGATTCTGGACCCTCAACCAGATCTGCTGACTCATGTCAGGGCAGCTCCATCCCTCTCTTCAGACCCTCCGGTTGATAGCCTGGCTCTTCCACTTCCATCATTAGTCAGGCTTCATCATTTTTCGCCGGTAGTAGTTCATATTCTGTCTCCCTCCCATAAGCCTTCCACCAGAAAAATGTATTCCAGCAAATGGAAGAGATTTTCCATATGGTCGCATGCAAGACAAATTGATCCTTATACAGCTCCAGTTTCGTCAGTCCTGGAGTTCCTTTCCATGCTTTTCAATCGAGGATCAGTAGCCGCAACTATTAAGGTCCAGTTGGCAGCTATTTCCACTTCGCTGATGAACCTAGTCTCATGGCACATTGACTTTGTAAGGCATTCCTGAAGGGGACTATGCTGCTTCATCCTCCAGTTTTTGAACCAGTTATGCCTTGGGACTTAAATTTTGTTCTACAATGTCTCACTTCACCCCCTTTGAGCCTGCAGCCACTTGTGATTTAAATACTTGACTTGGAAGACCATCTTTTTAGTAGCCATCACTTCAGCCAGACGTGTCCCGGAGCTTCAAGTCTTATCAGTTAGACCACCTTACTTGATTTTTCATAAGGACAGGGTTTCTCTCAGACCAAACCCTTCCTTTCTACTGAAAGTGGCTACTGTTAGTAATCTAAACCAATCCATTGAACTACCTGTATTCTTTCTGGAGTTCTCGAACAAGGCAGAATTTAGATTTCATCAGCTGGATGTGCACAGACAATTATGATTCTATTTACATAGAACGAAGGATCTCAGAAAATCAGATCAGTTGTTTGTCTCATGTTCAGAAAACAGGATTGGGTCTCCTGTTTCCAAAGTCACCTTGTCTAGATGGATTTCCAGTTGTATTTCATTCATTTATGCTTCAGGTGGCAAGGATTTACCATTTCGAGTGAAGGCTCATTCTACCCGATCTGTGTCTACATCTACAGCCTTTCAGGCTAGGTTGTCTATGGATGATATTTCTACTCGATCTGTGTCTACATCTACACCCTTTCAGGCCAGGTTGTCTATGGATGATATTTGTGCTGCGGCTACATGGGCATCTCCTCAGACCTTTGTTACTTACTACAAGTTAGATTTGGTGTCCAGAGGCAGGTCTTCCTTTGGTTCCACAGTGCTCAGGAGTGTTTTCCACTGAGCCTCCCAGGATTCAGGTGCTGGGGACGCTGTCCCACGGGTAAGAATGTAGGCGAAGTTGGACTACATAACATCGAGAAGTTATGTACTCACCATAACGTTCGATGTATGTAGTCCATCTCGCCTCACATTCTTACTTACCCCCCCTCCTTCCCCCATCCTGGAGGACCTAGGGGTTAGGTATGGTTTCAAATTCCTTTCTGATTAGTATGTTCTTCCTTCTCTATATGTTGTTGTGTGTGGAGAAGTGAATGAATGGCTCGCAGCAAACAAGATCTGGGGAAAAGGAGCAATGCAGCATGGGATACCTTCTTAGCCCAGCCAATTGAAAGACTTCGAGCTAGAGTATGGCCGAGTCGGAGCCGAGGTTCAGCTCCGAACCCACGGGTAAGAATATGAGGCGAGATGGACTACATATATCGAACGTTATGGTGAGTACATAACTTCTTGTTTTCTGCTAGTGCTATGTATAAGAGCCCATAACTGTGTTGCTCTAAAATACCCCCTCAAATTAGCTAGTACTAGTCCACCTTGTTCTGTTGGTAGAATCAGCTTATCCCAGTTGACCCTTGCTGTCTTCTCTTCCCAGATAAAATCCTTCAACTCTTTTTTTTTTTTAATTGCTATCCACAACCTCTCCGGTTGATAAAAGTATGCCTGACTTGTGTACAAGACTAAAGGGACTAAAAACATTTTAATGGCTTGCACCTTAGTATCCATATCCATATAACAAAACTTCCAGTTTCTCAATTTTTGTATTATCTTCTGTTAGTCTCTTCCCACATATCCGTAGCTGCCACCACAGAGTCATTTCTAATCCATACTCCTGAATACTTCTTTTTGTCATGTCCCCATAAATATGGATATTATTGGACTGATTTATGTGTGGGTATATAATTTACAACTATTGCCTTTGTTTTAGCTTCATTAATTTTGTATCTCGAAGATTTGAAACTGTCTTAAAATGTTCCACAACGCTGTAATGTCCCTTTTTCATTTTGTCATGTATAACATATCATCATCTGCAAATAGAGCCATCTTTTCCTGACTACCATACCAATTATATCCTTGAATTTCTGAGTCCCTTATTTTCTTTGACAGTGGTTCTAAATATAAAGCAAACAACAAAGGGGAAAGCAGACAACCCTGCCTGGTTCCTTTACTCAGCCAAGAAAGGAACTAGCACCTATTCAGGGCTAGTGTTTCCTTGGTTCTGCATTATTTAACATCCTGTGACCTTTTATTGCTCAAATGGCCGACAAGTTAACCTTGTTGGAAGAGTATGTATGCCTATGGGATCCCCTCTTTCAAAGCAGTCTCATATGGAAATGCTTTTGAAAATGGTGTTCCTTACCAAACCTCCTATAAAACTAGCGGCTCTTCCTTGGATTCTTAATTTTGTAAAACAAAAATTATAAAGAAGCCAACTTCTAAAGGCTTCTCACACCACGTAATAAAGCTTGAAAAAATAAAAAAAATGTGTCAACAAACCAAACACAGCCTGCAATAAAAGTATATAAAATTTTATTACAAAATGCTACATCTTGTAATAAAAAATTATATATTTTTATTGGAGTCTGTGTTTGGTTTGCTCACACATTTTTTATTTATTTATTAATTTTGTGTTAGAGAAGCTAACACTTGCTCCATCTCAGCCAATTCATCGGGCTGATTTAAAGTTAACATGGGAAACAGTGTTGCTCATTGCTATGATATTTGCAAGAAGATTAGATTTGCAAGCACTTATGGTGGGTCAACACTATCTTATTTTCTGCAAAGATAGTTTCCTTAAAACTGATCTTTCTTTTATGCTTAAAGGGGTATCCAAACTGTCCAACTGCTTGTCTTCTCTCCAAATTTAAATGTATTATTGAGTAAGGATATTCTGTCTATACCTTGGATGTCCACAGACATCTCTGCCACTGCCTTGACAGAGCAAAATCTTTCAAGATATCTGATCAGCTTTTAATTTCTTGTGAAGGTAGGAAAAAGGATATCCTGTTGCCTTGTTGTGACGAGTGTAACAATAGGCAGCTCCCAGCAGGGTCAAGGCTCATTCTACTAGGGCCTTGTTTTCATCTGTTGATTTTTGTAAAGAGTTGGATTATAGAAGTTTTCTAGAAGAAGCAACTTGGACCACTTTGCACAGTTTTACAAGTACTATAAACTGGATTCCTTCTCCAGGTGTAATGCTTAGCATAGTATAACACATATAGCTAAAGCTACAGCAGCCATGATCATTCAAACATCTACTGTTATGGTATTTACACAGCTGTGTTTTCTATCCTTGGGTTGTGCCTTTGTTGGAAGAATGACATGCAGAATACTTAAATTTGCTGAGTAAATGTCATCTTCTCCACTGCCTATTCTTCATCAAAAAAAATCCTTCCTCTTTTCAAAAAAAAAAAAAAAAAGAAAGAAACAATTCCAAAGTCAGCTGGATATAGCAACTTGAATCTCGCACCTGCCTATCAACATTCTTTGATTGCAGGGAAAAGTTCTCTTCTGCCTGGTATACAGGGAATAATAATTTTCCACTAACGCCTGGTATCCCTGATTGATAATACTTTACCCTTATGTCACAGTTTTGGTAAGAGCAGCTGCTTCTACTGATACAACTGCATATTTACCAACTACTACAGGCTTTGGCTTTTTTCTCGTGGACGGATTTGGAGCGTAGATGCAGTGTACTTTTTCAGTTAACCAGTCCTGCGTTAGAAGTTCAGTCCAGTTGTTTGTATTTTAATCCAATCTGTTTCTTCTACTTTCTCTGATAAAACAGAAAATCTCAGATGTTTCTCTGTGTGGTCTGTTTACTATGTTTTTTCTAAAACCTTTCTTCTTGAGAAGTCTTATCAGTCAGTCTTCTTCACTTCAGCAGTTTAAGTGGCTCATCTGAGAAGCTATTTTAAGGCTTCTATTCTTTCCAGCCTTTTGTCATTTCACTGTATGCATTTCTCCAGCCTCTCACTTAAACATACTTGAATTCCTTTGGACCCCCCCATTACTGGAAGCCATTTCCTGTACTGAGGCTGAAATCTGAACTGCTTTTGCTGATCATCTGCAAGGCTTTTTTATTTCTTTTTCTTTCTCATTTTCTAGTCGATATTTTTCTAGCAGTTTCTTCAGATATGTGTTGACTAACAAGTAACTGAATTTTTCTTAAATTACCTTCACTGGCTGTTTTCCAAAGTTTCTGTTTTCACACTGGGAGAGCTCTAATCAGTATGTTGCTCAGTGTGCAGAATCTTAGAAGTCCTGTCAACTCCAGAGTTATTTTTGAAACTTTGATTTCACTTATTATAAAATACTTGGTGAAATTGATTTGCTTATACCTGGCATGTTAAATTGCACTCTCCTTCTGTGGCATTAGTTCTGTTCTTTAGGCTGTTGACAGACTTTGCTACAGGATTACTATTTTTTTAAAACCTTTTATCCTCTTTGACTTGGCTAAATATAGCTTTATCTTCCTACTTCACAGTCTAGAAATATTGATCAGAGTCTAGAAATATTGATCAGGATGTTGCTTTCATTGGGTTTCCTGTACTGTGGAATGCCACTATATTAAAAACAAGGAATGGTCTGTCATGTTAAGTCTTCGATTTGACTGAATTTATCTTTGTGCAGATTTCTAAGCCTGAGTCCCTTATGCCCTTCCTCCTTAATATATAATTATTATTGCTGCTCTGAAATGTACATAGTATTCTTAATTTGATTTATAATCTCAGTAATAGTCTTTCCTTCAGATGTATATCAAAATGTGTTTAGAATACTACTTTAGTTGTTTTTTTTTTTTCAAATCTTTGTTTGTTTGAATTTTGATCAGTTTTATTGTAATGCTTTTTCGCAAAGTACTTCACAAGGGTTGTGTTCTTTGAGGTACTGCAGATGGTGACCTTCATTTTTATCTGTGTGCCTTGCTAGAAGTTAATCGAGATTTTTATTTTTTTTATAATGTAAGAGGTGTTGAGTCATGATGCCATCAGAAATGTTTTATTTACATCTTACTCCTGCTTTGTCTCATTTTTTTGTAGGGAATATGTTGAAGACCATGCCTTTCTCAGAGGATGAATGCAAGATGAAACTTGCTTATAGACTTTGGGGAATAAAGCAATATCACAAAGTGCTAAAGAATAACCTGAACGAGCTTGTTAATCAGGTAATACATTGACAGAAGGATAACCGACTCAAAGCATCAATCAAGGATTAGGGCATGTTGGAAGAGTCTAATCTTGAGATGAATCATTCTGGCTGTGTGTGCTTCTATTCCATTTTTTAAACATCTGTTTTTTTTCTTTCTCTTCCTTTTGTTTCTTTGTTGTAATACTTTCAGGAAACTCAGATGTTGTTTCATCCTGAGACTAGAAGGGTCAAATTTAAAAAGGTGTACTACACGCTGTACCAAAACATGTAATTGGGGGAGAGGGAGGCAAAGAGGATTCAAATTTCAACTTGGAGTGGTACCAAGCAGGGGACTGTTGGGTCAAAAGCTGCAGAAAGTACAGTCATGGGACACTAAGCAAGACAACAGGGGTTATAGAAAAGGCAGAGCTAAGAATACAGTTCCAACAAAACTGCAGAATGTAAGGAAGGCAGCATGTGGCTGAAGGACAAACCAGAACAATGCAAATGTCATCCCCTTGCACAAAGGTTTGGCATCAAATGGGTCTTGGTATACACCGATAAGCCTGACCAGCCCCATCTGTAATGCAGTGGGAAATGATCATTATAGACTTAGTAAGTATAAACATAGGTAACTTACAGATTCTCAGTTCAATCCAGTTCAGATTAATAAAGGGCAGATCCTGTCTACTTGACCTGGTCGACTTCAGAAATGTTACTGATGCAGTATATAAGGGCAGATATGTAAACATTGCATAGATAGACCTTGTAAAGGTATTCATCACCATCCCGTCCTCTGGTATCCTGGACACTCTCCCACTTAAATGTAAACTACTATGTAATGCTTTGGGTAACAAACTGCCTCACAAGTAGAACCCAGGAAATTGAGGTGAGCAGCTATACCTCCCTCAAAAGACCCGTGACTAGTGGTGTGCCCCAGGGTTCATTCCTTGGGCCCACTCCTCTGGCATTTACTTCTTGGAGTTCAGAGCAGATGTTAAGAATTTATGGCTGACTAATATAAGTTAACTGACTACTGTAAACTTGGTGCCATTTTAAACTTCCCAGAGAACACCAAAATCCACCAAGAAGGCATTGTCCAAACCAGTAGTTGGTATCAAAACCATGGACTGACTGAATGCCAAAAAATGTATACTGCAGTCACATCCTTCAAAAAGCATGACTCCCCTTGTAACCATCACATTGACAACACACTCTGGAAACTTGACCCCATAATCAGAGGTTTTCAGATCTGTGTTGACTTATGAACTGTTGTTGTATCCACTATTGTACGGAAGTACTTTTTCATTGCATAGCTTATATTTGGGGTTTGGTCTGCAGGGATGTGATCATTCCACTGTACTCTGCTCTTTTCAGGTCGATCATTGAATATAATTCCTTATTGGATATTATATACTTGTCCAAACACTTGTCACAGCTGGAGTAACCACAAAGCTTTCTCGCTGAAAAAAAAAATCAAGGGTCTAATTCACAAACTAAGCAGACTGTCTGAGCCATGTCCCTCTACTTGGTATCTTACAGGCTACTAAGAGGTGACCCCTGCCTCACATGTAGAGACTCACAGACCCTGTCTTCCCAGACCTTTTACACATTTGCAAGTCTAGTGGTAGTGTGAACACCCGCTAAAGGGACCTCGATCTCTTTTGCAACATACATACCTATCTCTCCAGTATGTTCTGTTTATTGCAAAAAAAAAAATAGCTCTTCTGTGCAACACTGTTCACATGACATATAGTGGAGGATATTCTCTTACTCCATCCAAAGCATAACTTGGACAAATGGATGGGAAACTGCAAATTCATTACTGGTTTAGCACCCATGCCCCTCGTGGATAGGGCAACAAGTAAATGTCCAAACATACGCGAAATATAAGGGCTAAAAACTGTCAGGGGAAAGTAAGGCTAGGTTTCTGCGTTTGCCTACAAACAAAGACTTGTAAGGCAGTTTCATTTGGAAATTCTGAGACCTGTACCTGTGAAGCAGATCCAAGGCACAGCCTGTGTAGCTGTCTTGTTAACGGGATCAGCTCCAATTCACTGAGGACTTTTCAGCTTTTTTAAAGTCCAGGTAGCTAGGTTTGGAAGTTTTTGAGGTGTTAGGTGTCCCTAGTAAGAAGAAAAGGATGGAAATTGCTCTTACGGAGAATCCTGACACCCCAGGTTCAGAGGTACATGAGCTGGCATATAGGGGCCTGCTACCCCCCCCATTTAAGATCTGACATTGAGGACATAGTCTCCTGTGCTCCCCCACCAGGGAATTTCTCCTTTGGCGATGCCCTTTATAAGATGGAGGAGTTCCAGTGGGACTCCAAGGAGTATTCTGAGGCCAGTCTAAAATATAGCATTTAATAGGCCTCTAAGATATAGCACTTAATGGGCCTCTCATTGCCAAAGGATTTAACTATTCTTCTAGTTATAAAATTTGTAATTGTTAGTCGATCTCTGGAACCAAATTCTTTTCCTTCTGCAACTAGGAAACCTGACTGCTTTTACCAGCTTAAGGATTCATGCAAGTTTCTCTGTAAGAACCAATCAGCAGTGTTGTCCCTGGATTCCGGCAAGTGATCCTGTATGGCTTCAGCCAGGAAACCCATTCCCAACGACTGGGAGAGTAGCATACTCAACGGCCTATTTGGGGGAAGGCATAAGCCTCTGCTAGCCTAGCTTTCAGAGCTTGAAACTGACAGACTCTTGGTTAACAGTCGTCAGACCCAGCTGGATAAGACATTCCAAGGCATATGTTGAATGAATACAGGAAACAATGAAGATTAAGACAAACTGTGAGAAAAGGGAAGGAAAAAAGTAATCTGGATAGTGTAGGTAAACCAGGTTGGGGACACCTGGTGGTGTGTGTGTTTGTTGGGGGGGCACTATGGAGCAGTTATGCCTGGGGCACCAGTTGACCTAAGGCTGGGCCTGCTTTTCAGAATAGAACAGGGAACGTAGATGTTTATGTACCTGAAAAGGTTGTTCAGCACTGTTTTTCAGATATTTAAAGTTACGTTGTTTAAACTATGCTGTGTTTGATGAAGATTCCATGCTCTAAACCTGTTTTTACTGACATATCTCAAGTGTTTGGCTGCATTCAGACCCAGCCAGAACTATATATTTACTGCCGACTTTCAGATAATCTGTGTATTAACAACTGTGTCCTTGCTCTTTGTTTGAATTTATCAATGCCCTGGCCATTTTTATTTGATTTCCTACATTTTCTGTCTACTAGCTTTAAATTGGTTGTTTCTGCATTCTTGGTGGCCCCATACAGTATTTTTTGTTTTAGAAAGTCTTTGATCTGCTCCCAAGTGGCAGTAGTGAAGGCCCAGGTGAGTTCTGAGCTGGGATGTGCTGTTTGAAACTTGCAAGTGCCTGCTTGCTGTTGGCCAGAAGGCTAATTTGTTTGAGCTTTGTTTCTGCCTGTATAAAGTTGTTGTATTTGTGAGATGTTTCTCATCAGGAAGTGGCGGTTGGCAGTGGCATGTGTGGACATAGAGGCCTAGAATTGCTGTTTTTCCTAAATAATTACCAGTCTAATTTCCTAAGTCACTAAAGAAGTAACTCTATAATTTCCTAAATCCCCAGCGATGCACTAAATGACTACTTTGCATGTTGAGAAGTAACCCTTGTGCTTGACCATTAGGCAGTTTTAAGATGTTTTAGCAATCTACACTCTTGCAGAACCAAACTAGTAAGCTGTGAACTGTCACCCTTTAAAATATGCATCTAGGACCTAAAGATACTTTCCAATTTAAAAAACATCTTAAAGAACATCTTAAATCAAACTGGCTTTGTCCATGCTCTAACCCTGACTGACATCTTATTCCCCTTTTTGCTTTCTCTACACTTCTCTTCCATGCTATTTCTTTGATGCTTACTTTGTAATCTAAAAAAAAAAAAAAAAAAAAAAAAAAAAAAAAAAAAATTATGTATATTATTGTCTTTGTTTATCACTCTGTTATTGATATTAACTTCAACCTACTAAATGACTTATTACTATTTTTGTTCTTGCCAACACAGACAATGTACTGTAACTTGACTATTTACTAAATACTGTATTCTTTGTCACTGCTAGTGCTTGGAGCTTTTCTCCCCGGGCCTCTACTGAAAATGGACATATATCCAGTTAGACTAGCCCGGTCAACAAATGTAAAATAAATATATATATAAATGTCCCCACTATTTCCACAACTGGCCTGGTGGAAATGATCACCCTGGTACAATGCAGCAGTTGCCATATGTACACTGACAACCATCTCATCCTCAAACGTACAAATAAAGGTATGTGAGAGATGTAGTTAAACAGTGTCATTGGCGGCAAGGTTCTCTCCTAAAAGCACTCGGCACAGACCAGTCATGCAGACCCACATATGCAAAGGCTTTTCTAATCTTCCCAAACCACAAAGACACCGTATACACTTTATACTCATGCGTGAGTGTGTGCGTACGTATACACACACACACACACACACACACACACACACACCTGCAACTTCAAGAAAAACATCACTCTCAAAACAGCCCAACAAGACTCCTACTACCATTTCCTATGATGTGTCACCCTCTAAGTCCTTAAGGCATACTAGTAAACAACTCTGTATTCTGGTAACAGTAGACTTCATAGCGAGACTTGCAGACATCTAGCTCACTAGGCTAATCCAAGAGAGTCAATGTTGGCTGCCTTTTAAGGGCCAGGATCTGTCATATAACTCTTATGCGAGTCACTTAACCCCATGTGCAGATATGACTATCATAGTCCATGTAGGCGTTAATTACTTGAGGCATTCCTTGGACTGTATGAATAGACATGACTGTTCCCAGACTGGTATGAACCTAGCATTTTGCAGCATTCTACCTTCTCTTTGTGATGATGCCACAATACAAGTAAAGTAATTGGCTTCAAGTATGATGTCATTTGAAGTGCATACTATATTTGCCAGCCTGGTAGGACATGGTTGACAGACAGACTGCTTTGCCGGGGTTTGCACCTGTCCCCAAAGGATTTCAAATATTGGCTAATACCTTTCCCACCCCTATACTGCCTTTTTTTGGCATGGTCAGTGAGATGAACCCTCTGACGTAGCTGTACCAAACCAGGGAAATATATGAAGGTATTATTGCTCAGTGCCAGGAGTCTGAACAAGAAACTCCACTCCCTGCAGTCTCTCCTTACCTTTGAAAATGTAGATGCATGTGCAGTCATGGATATGTGGTTTGAAGCTGCAGAGAGCAATTCAGGGCTACAATGCCTTTCACACTTTTTAGACCAGCTACTGCACAGGAATGGGCAAAAATTGGAGGCGTCTGCCTACATTAAAATAAACGCACCTCAAGGCTGGTCCATCAGCATGTCTGAATTTAGCTTCTCCATGTTGAAATCTCCATAAGTAAGGTCCCATATCCTTGCAAACTATAGGTCCCCCTCAGTGACCCAGGAAAACCACAGCACTTAAAGGCAATTGACACACTCCTCATCCCATCCATCCCAACACCATATTCATGGGTGACTTCAGCTACCTCATTATAAGCAGCCCCAAGCTTACACACCCAGAGATTTCTGGACTTGTTAACACCAACACCCTGGACCAGCTAGTTCATGTGCCCACTAGCAGCTGAACAGGCTGGACCCCAGTGAGTTAATACGTCTGCTAGTGTCTCGAACATGACAGAACAATGCACCCCCCCCCCCATTTAATATTCTCGCTAGTTAGGTCAGGTAATAAAGCTGTCTCCTTTTGATGTAAATATTAATTCAAGGACACCTACAAACCCTAGAACAGGAGTGTCCAACCCGCGGCCCGCGGGCCGCATGCGGCCCTCAGAGCTCTTCCATGCGGCCCGCGACCCTTAAATTTAAATTTAAATTTAATTTCACTTGTTCAGCGTGTTTACCGTCCGTAGTTTTGCTCTTCTGCGCGCCAACTTTCTTTTACATTTTTCCCATACCAGCGTCTTTGCGCTGGTATGCTTATCTTGAAAACACAGTTCGGGCTATTTTAAAGAAAAGCTGCAGGAAGGAGCGTAGATCGTAGCATAGCCGTAGAAGAGAGAGGATCTATTAATTGTGTACACACCGACTACTGACTACATTAACGAAAGGTAAGTTACAAGATGAAAGTGTTTTTTTGAAGTTAGTTAGATTAAAAAAGCAAAGAAAAGGTTTACTTTGTATTTCTGTGCTTCCTTCCAATGTATCCAGTATGAAGGCAGAAGTGCAATTAGGTCGGACCTGATATTATCTTCACCAAATTAATGGATGGCATTCCTTATTATGAGTTCCAGAAAAATATACTGTCATCATATATTTTGTTTCCTTTTTCAGTATGATATGCTAATAATCGCTAATGTATAACTTCTCTCACTTTGGTGAAGTTGTGTAACAAATGGTAAAATGTTCTGGTACAATAATGTTACTAGTCAGTTCATTGTTCGGTACATTTCTAATAATAGGGGTGAAGAGTTGCTTTCTAATAGTGAAAACAGAAAAGTGGCAGCACTAGCATGTGTTCTATTGATTCTATTGTAAAGGATCGATGTACCGTTTTATTATTTACCTGATTAAAAACTTCTAGCGCTCCACATTCCATGAAAACACTGAACTGAAAGAAAAAAAAATAACACACAGCTGCTCAAATCATAAACTACTGTAAAATGTTATATAAGCAACAGAATATGAAGCACTGATGAGTTTTATGTCTGTGTGTGTGTGTAAATTTATGGACACCATTTTCTAACTAACAGGATGAGTAGATTTAAAAAGAAAAGTACGTCAGTTTCTTTTTTTAGGGGGAGTCGCAGGTATTCAGCTAGCTAGATAACTAGTAAGTTAAGTATGCCTGTATTACATTGGTTGGAGCACCTATGAGAAGCAGAGTAAAATATCATGATTTCTAAGTGTAGCTGTCAATCTATTTGTGCTTAGCAGCAGGTGTGTGTGGGTGTATATTAAGATCCATAATCTGCACACACCTAGTGAGTTACCCGACTGTAACATGTTGTTACTTCACTGTGCCATGCATGGCCCTCAGGTTACCTGGGTGTTTCCAGTAGCTGTCCCACTCCTGCCCCTCGTCTCCCCCGCACTACCATCTGTTGCTTATAAGGCTGCTGTATCCTTATTGTACAGCTGCACTGTCCACACCACAGAGGTGGGACCACTCACTGTAACTTATTGCGAGCGTATAATAATATTACAGCAAACACAAGGTGCTGAGTTGCCAGTGCGCGCTTCCAGACAGAGGCAGCTCAGGTGTGTCGGCACATTCCAGCGGGGTGCACGGCCGCACAGTGCGTCGCAACACCTGTTCCTCGGAGCCTGCTCCAGCTTAACACACCTGTGACACAAGGAACTCAGCAGGTGGGTACCGCAGACGGTATTCGGGGACAGACTGTCGGCTTCCTCACACCACCGGCTGTGAAACAGTGTTTCCTCCTCTGCTGCAGCTACCCACATCCTGTGAAATATGACTGGAAGCAGGTTTTCTAGTCTAAACTTTTGGGAAACTTTTCCTGGAGCTCGCTCCTCCGTTCATCGGAGCTGTGAAGAAGGATGAAGAAGAGGAAACAGCGCTGTGTGCGGAGGTAGCGGATACTGAGCTTTCAGTTGTTGCAGGAAGTTGGCTGCCAGTGTTTTAACTGTCACTAATTGGGTGAGTAAGGTTGCATGTATGGACGGGACTCGGAGTGAGGTGGCACTTCGTTGATGTTCAGCGGTCAGTCTCACGTTTGTACAGACCGTCTGCAGATGTGTGCCTGTGTTTGGGGGGGGGGGGGGTTCTTCATCTACCTGCCACTTTTGTCGCTTAGAAAAATCGGTTCCATTTCCTCAAGTAGAACTGCATTTCTTGCTGATGTACCCACCTCATGCAGTAACTGTTCACTTCTCAGAGGAACCGTGTCCTACGGATAAATGGCAATCACTAGGACGGTAATACTGGTACGTGGAATGGACAGAAACCTTGTCTCGGGTTTCTTTCAAATCAGGTCAGCTACAAAGCATACCACTGGAACGAAAGGTCATCTGAATTGTTAATTGTAATAACTCTGCCCTTAACTTCCTGTGCATCTTGGGTGCAAACCAGGACTGTAACAAGGCTGTGAGCTACTGCTATCTGAAGACTAAAAACGCACCTTTCATACAGCAATGTCCAACAGTGCCAGTATTTAAAAATAATCATTAATGGCCATTGCCTTCATTATCTTTTGACTTTGCAATTGATTTCTGAGGTAACAGATTGAGAGATATAATGGAAATGATTTCAAGCTGAGTAGTTACTGATTTCATGCATTTTTACCATAAGTAACTCTGTCAAACAGTACAAGAGCACAAACTGAGATAAGTGAGCTGCCCATATGCTTTAATGAGGAGGCCACACTGTGTGCAAAACAGCTGTATGTCTCAACTTGTCATCTAATGAGCCTTCAGCTCATCTATTACCAAGGTGTTCCTCACGTTGTGATTTTTTAATAATATATAAAAAGCTTTTCTAACCTTATTTTAAATCTCTGGAATGTCAGGTAGTATTTAAAGTTCAAGACGCACACACTGAATTAGCATTGTAAAATGTTGTTACTGTACTTTGACAGCCGACTAAAGCAACAAAGTGCAATGTTTTGACATGTTATTACATAATGTCAATTTAAGTTTAATTTTCATCAGCATACCACACTGTTACATTTTCTTATTTTTACGGTGGTAATACGGATGAGGAGTCTGAAAATATTGTTTGTGCTGTACACTTAAACATAGTGCTTTATCTAACAATATCACAGACAATTTGTCTTTGAAAGTATTTTGGAAAAAAAAATAATCCTGCAAGTAGTTTATGGTAGCATGGTGCTAGTGACAACTGAAATTTTCCATGACAATCTAATTATGCCTGCATACAAAGGGTGTTAAAACCTCTGTGGTAGTTACCTTGAAAGAGGTACCTTCCAACAAGAGTGGATATAAAAATTCATTATCAAGTCTCAGTTGTGCACTTGCTAGAGAAGTTTGCACATGCGCTGATTAGGATTGTGGCTAGCTCTACTATAATATGAAGAGAGTTGTTGTGTCTTTCGGCTTTTCCCAGTTGTGGGTCGCCACAGCGGAAATCCGGTCTGCTAATGATTGGTAGTTGTTTTTTAGGTGCCGAGTTACCAGCCCTGATGCACAACCTTCAATGAAGGTACGCCCATTCATGCATGTCTCCACGCAGAAGACGATCTGGCTTTTCAGTGCTTTCTTTCTTAAAATGTTTTCGTTCCACTATGAGGCATCCTAAGTAGCTAACATCAAACCAGATGATTCAGACTTGTAAAAAGCACCTGATGAAATTGTGGGCAATATTGTTTTTGAGAGGCAGCTTTGTAACCCACCCACCATGAGAAACTTCTCTCCCAACTCCCTTTTATGTGCACAGGTGTAGGTAAACGACCAGTGCTCTGAAAATGAGAGAACATGACTTGTGTGGCTGTGATCTCACTGTGCATTTGAATAATGTGTAGTATCATTATGAATGAAAAGCATTCGAGTCTGGCATATTCAGGGAGTGAGAAAATGTAAGTAACAGTTCACTGAAAGGTAGGACTCCTTTTTCTAAAATTAGCTGTTGCTATGTGGCTGCTTCTGCCGTATGTAGTGTAATTGTTCTTCTTGACATTGTACTTGGATAGGATAGTGGTGCATTGATTAGCATTGTTGCCTTACAGTACTTGGTTATTCAGTTTGATTCCTAGGTGGGGATGCGTTTTGAACATATTTTATATGATATGTGCTTCCTGTGTTTCAGATTGTGACAAGTGCTCTGGTTTTCTCCCATGTTCCAAAGAGATGCTTTGGGTGAATTGGCATTACCCAAATTGCCTATAGGTGTGCATTTGTATCAAGAGAGAGTGAGTGACTGTGTGCATCCTGTGACAGACTGACACCCTACTTTGTTTAGGTTTATTTGGGTTATTTCTTCTGCCTTGTGTTTAGTCAAGTGAATGCTAGGATATGCACTTTCTCCTTCATAACCCTAAAATGAGTTATGTGGGAAAATGCAGAATTAGCTAATTTGCATTCAGCACTCAACAGCTGTGTGCACTTGTTAAGGCACCTTAAACTTGCATTGCCTTTGATGAATTTGCTCTTGAATACATTTTGTGTCCATTTCTGTTAACTTGTTTGCTGCAAGACCCGACTCCCAACAGTTATCACTGAGGATTTTGTTATTGTGCATTGTAAGCAAGTTTAACATGAAGAGCCTTGCTGCATATTATCTTTTACTAGTCAAGCTGCATATTTTCTTGTACTAGTCAAGTACATGTCTGCTCTGTGCTGGAAGGTGGCTGTGGTTGTGACCCCCCTCCCCCCCAAAGGAGTAACCTTGCACTCTAAGGACCACTTTAGTTGTCCACTGTTCTAAACTGACTGTAATTGATCTGAAGATGGGAAGCCTGCTTCGCTATGCTCTACTTTGCCTCACTGCTCTACCCTATCCCCAAATCCACAGTTAGTCAGGAGAGCAGGCAAGCATGTCAGCAGAGGAGTATGGCAAGCTGACAAGGAGCCAGTTGGCTGAAATGTGCCAGACTAAAGGACTTGTGTATGTTAACCTGACTAAAGCAGACATGATTGCAGCTTTAGGCACAGCTGCATCACAGAACAGCAACATCGAGGACAATCCGACTGGCTGTGGAGATGTAAAACTCTCAGAAAATGGACAGTTCAACCTTTCCACATAGGTCGGACTTAAAAATCCATCTGGAGCTAAAGAGACTTCAGTTGGAGGCCAAGGGTTTGGAAATAGTGTGTGTGTGTGTGTGTGAGTGTGTGAGTGTGTGAGTGTGTGAGTGTGTGTGAGTGTGTGAGTGTGTGAGTGTGTGTGAGTGAGTGTGTGTGAGTGTGTGTGAGTGAGTGTGTGTGAGTGAGTGTGAGTGTGTGTGTGTGAGTGTGTGTGTGTGAGTGTGTGTGTGTGAGTGTGTGTGTGTGTGTGTGTGTGTGTGAGTGTGTGTGTGTGAGTGTGTGTGTGTGTGAGTGTGTGTGTGTGTGAGTGTGTGTGTGTGAGTGTGAAAGTTAGTTGGTAGTAACTTTTGAGCCAGAAAAACATCATCCTCATGGATAGAGTGAGTCCCATGCACACGTGTTTAACGTGGTTTACAGTGAAATTGGTATGTTGTCTTGAGATACAACAGAAAGGAACTGGGGTCTATATTCAGCAATGGAATAAGGATTGAATAACATGGCTTTGGATTTGTAGATATTCTGTAATGTAAAAGATTATGGCAAAATAACCATGCTTGCATTCAATTTATATCTCCTGCAGAACAAGATGAACTCAAAATGCCCCAGAAGCTACAGTTGGCAATGCATAGTTATCATAGCACTTTCTAAGGCTGCATTGGTCTTGAAGTCTTATGAAAAGTTCTCCTTATATTGAGAGTTCGAGCTAAGGTTCAAAACAATTAATTTTCTAGCTAGCGTGTGTAGTAAAATGGAAGCCTTCAAGGAAATGTGTGTGTTAATTTATCTTTGCTTATGGGAGGGGGTGCAATTGGTGCAGGAGGAGAGGGTGGTGACCCCTCTCATCTGTTCAGATGTTCGTAGAATGTCTGTTTGTCTTATTTTTAGTCTTTTCCCCTCTATAAATTTGTCATTTTCTGGTAAATCGATGAGGATTAAGTCGCCGGCTAAAGCTAAATGGTGACATACACTTGAGTTTTAGAGTTCATATCCTTCAGAAAATGCATCCTAACTCAAATCCTGTTATTGCAACTTTCTAATCTAAGTTGATAAGAGCAGTTTTAAAATGTGTCCTTTTGGGGCTTTTTCCACTTCATTTATTAGGCTTTACCTGGTTTACCAGATTTCTTGCCCTGTCAGGTTTTGTGGTATGGGGTGGATGTTGGTGGGAGTGGTCATGATTGCTGGACACAGCAACTGTATGTACAGTATAATAAACATGCTTCAGCTTTCTAGTCTCTGGGGAAAAAAAGATTGTTTATGATAGAATCTGTGACTGTGCTGTTACTAAACTTGTCAAATGCAATGTGGCAGAGAGAAGAGGGGAAAGAATTACAGGACTGATGGATTCAGGGAGCATGATTGTATTAGTTATAGTACACAGTATGTCTGTAAGCATAAAACAAGTAGTAAAAAGAAAATGTATCATTTCCTGCAAGTCTTGTGTGTTTTTTGGTTGTATGATTTGCATTGTTTTTCGGCATAATTGATACAACTACATTGTAAAGCTGTGCACAGTTTTCAGAAAATATTTTTGGACTTGGGTTTGGGAAGGTAATGTGGAGTTGTTTGTAGTGAAAATTTAAAACACCTCGATAATCAAACTTTTCATGTGTTATCGTAGTTGTGTCTTAAAAAATAAAGGGCTGCTTTCTTTCTGTAAAACAGGATATTTAAGCAAACTTGTCCTTACTTAACTTGTGTGTGGCCAAAGCCAAAAAGTAAGCATCATATTTCTCTTCTGTCCTGGCTAATGAGACTTACGATGATGGAAATGAATGTACTGTAACAGAAGGGGAGGGGGTGAAGAAATAAAGTAACCTCAAAGAAAAAGAAGAGTAGACAGTGGGAGACAAGACACAAAACATTAATATTTTTTTCTAATACAGTGTTAACGGATAGATTTCTACTGTTTGTGGGAATTGTAAAGTTGGCTAAGCAATTTGAGTGTGATGTTTGTTTCAGGTTGATATTGCAAACGTTTCTGATAGAGTACAAACAGTCTTTTTGGAGGGAAGGGGTTCTTGTCATTTGGACCACAACAATGTTCTGGGGATAGTTACTTTTATTTTATAACAAAATGTTTGTATTTGGCACGTAAATGTAGTTCCACTAGGTAGGAAGAATTTTGGTACAGGACATAGAAAATGGAGGTAACAGATGAGAGTAATCAATGTGTGTGTCTGAATGACAATAAGGAAATAGCTGCAGGATAAAACTGAATTGTGGATAAATACAGAATACACTGTTATTTGGACCAGTTTTAATTCCTGTCTGATAGTGGAGTAGAAAAGGAAAATACACAATTAGGAGATGTGAATGTTGTTGTGTCACTAGTGTCTTTTGGCTTTTCCTGGTTAGGGTCGCCACAGCGGAACTCCAGTCTGCTAAAGATTGGTAGTTGATTTTACGTGCGAGTTACCAGCCCTGATGCACAACCTTCAGCGAAGATGCGCCCATTCACGCATGTCTCCACACTGAAGATGGTATAGCTGAGAATTGAACCAGACAGCAACACACAACCGCAGCACCACCACCACGGTCTAATTAGGAGGTGTGAATATTAGTCATTAATAAATATAAGCATATTACACAAGTGAAACAGTCTCTGCCAAAGTGACCCCTCCAGCATATTACTACCCCTCCTCCCATTCTGCCCTAACTGAGGTGGGTTCATAGGTTCATAACTAGGCTATCTGCCCTAGGGCATTTATAAGCCTAGCCAGAATGTGTTTGGCTTTCACCACCCATTTTAAATTTATTTTGCTATGCCCTTTTTCGAGGTTAGTATACTGTGCCTCTGTCTAACAGTGACACAGAAATGATACCGGGGGTAACCCTACGATCGCCCTCCCACCCATCAGGATCCCTCTTGAAGGGAGTCAATGAGGACTCTGCCTAACCTGGACTGGGATTTTATTCCAGAGTGAAGGGAGCCTCTGGGTTATGAATTTGTCCCTCCAGCATGTCCTATTTATTTCAGTGCTGAGGTTCAAGTCTCTCGAGTGCGTAGCTCGATGGGATTTGGATTTTCTGAGGTGCAGCATGTCCATTAATTCGGGTTGGACATAGCTTTATCGTCAGGCACAGATTGCCTCTGAACAGGCGGTATGCCACTGAGTAGCGCTGGAGTTTCTTTAACCGGGCAGCATATGGCATCTGTTTGAGCCCTTTGATCCTCTTGGTGAGGTACTTTTGGGGTCTTTCCAATTGCTGCAGGTGTCTGGTAAGGTCCATCCCAAAAGGGGCATTGTACTCAATTATGGGCCTGGTGAGGGTAAGATGCTACTCAAGGGCAGGGTCATACCGGCCTGGTCTACATGCTCAGAGAGCTCCTTTATGTCTCTTTTCATGTAGTCCAGGGAGTGCGTCTCAGGTCATTCACACCAGCATGGACAATGACTGAGTCATATTTGTACTTGCCTTGCAGTGACCTGAGTGCTTGTGTTGTGGCGGATCCTAGCGCCCGACAGGCTGCTCACCGTGACCCTCTCCTTGTTCAGCCTGGTGTACGGGACATCAGTGTGCCTGGCGATAGTCACCTATTACAAGTGTATCAGGTGTGTTGTTTAGTCTTAAGGGCTGTGACTGCTCGGTACACTGGCTTTGTGAGCTATGTGTTGCACGTGTTTTGTTTTGGGGTAGCGGTTGCTTGGGTGTCTGCTTTGGAGGTGTCTGCTGCTTAGGCAGATAAAATATCAGGACATTTGCCATTTTTTTAATTTTTTCCAGGACACAACTGCCCAAAGAGGGACTGTCCCTCGCAAAGTGGGACAGGTGGTAACCCTAATTGAACTATGCTGACTCATTTGTAAAATTACTTGGTAATTATACAGTCTGAATAATTCATTACAATATTTCAGTTTGTTATACTGTTCCATTGGTTATTCGTCAGTGCTGTCTATACTAGGCAAAATGACTCAAAAGAAAGGGGTGTTAAAATCTGTAGTCTAGTGAACGTCCATCAAACTAATATGAAACGGAGGTCAATATGTATATATAATTATTATATATTGAATTGATTGTGGCCTTTCCCAGTAGGTATCTGTCTGTTAACTGACTATGTAAGCTAGTCTGTGAACATCTCAATGCATTCGTGCTTGAAGTGTTTGAAGCATTCCTGAATTTCACAATTGCCTGTTGCAATTACTGAAGTAAGCATCACGAGTGCAAATTACATACAAAACAAGGCATTATGACAAAAAATACTTTTTGTCTTAATTAAATAAACAAACCAGCCACAATTAAAAGGTTTTTAAATATATTTAATAATAAACAATAAAAAGAATAAGACAATATTCAATAACTCAATGAATAAAGTGACACAGTTCAGAATTGCAGGAAATACATTGCAGGACAATCTCAAAATACAGAAAACATCTACTAATCTTGCTATATTGCAATCTGTCCCTAGAAGAGGTTACTTATCTCTCAGAAATGTGCCTAAGGCCCCTGGCCTAAGCCCTGGAACTGGAAGTCATAAAACAGTAGTAAACAGTTTACATTTGAAACCTGTCATTTTGTCTGTTTCCACACAAAAGATTAAAAGAACTTCTGGCTGCAGTGTAGACATCCTGTCTTGTTGATGAGATAACACAGTCGTAAAACAATTCACTTCATTTGTTACCTAGCTGCTAACATTTGGCAAAACTCCTTCTCTTTCAATACAGACAGTTATAAAACAATTCACTTCTGTTCTTACTGTTGTCAAATTTAACTCTTTATGTTCCAACTTCTACCTTACAGCACACATCTGCATGCCATAGGTACAGTTACAATACACACATCTCTGTTCTTTCCCAGCAGGGTACACTGGTTACATTCTTGAAGCTCAGTACAGAACATACAGTTCAACACACACTTCTGCACCAATAGTTTAACATACACATATGTATAGTGTTTTTTTTACATTTGTAAGACAAGCATAGGAAGCATATTAGTATTCAAAAATGACACACAGAATTATGTACATTGTACAAAATAACATCTAGCTGGGCTGGCAGCCTCACAACCGCTTTACCCAAAACTAAAGGGATGATGATGCATTTGTTGGCATTTGGCTTGCGGTCATGTGTATGGCACCAGTCATTTGTTTGGGTGAGACCCTCTTATTCAGAATTGTTTTATTAAGTCAGTGATGTGAATTCTTTACTTAAGGGGACATATGGAAAAGGCACGGAATGTAGCATAAGCAGAAGGCCAGTACAGATGGACACTGAAGTACTAAGCTAGTGTAAGGGGACATATGGAAAAGGCAGGGAATGTAAAATACACAGAAGGCCAGAACAGAGGGACACTGACGTACTAAGCTAGTGTGAGGGGACATATGGAAAAGGTAGGGAATGTAGCATAAGCAGAAGGCCAGTACAGAGGGACACTGAAGTACTAAGCTAGTGTAAGGGGACATATAGAAAAGGCAGGGAATGTAACATAAGCAGAAGGCCAGTACAGAGGGACACTGACGTACTAAGCTAGTGTGAGGGGACATATGGAAAAGGCAGGGAATGCAGCATAAGCAAAGGCCAGTACAGAGGGACACTGATGTACTAAGCTAGTGTAAGTGACATATGGAAAAGGCAGGGAATGTAGCATAAGCAGAAGGCCAGTACAGAGGGACACTGAAGTACTAAGCTAGTGTAAGGGGACATATAGAAAAGGCAGGGAATGTACCATAAGCAGAAGGCCAGTACAGAGGGACACTGATGTACTAAGCTAGTGTGAGGGGACATATGGAAAAGGCAGGGAATGTAGCATAAGCAGAAGGCCAGTACAGAGGGACACTGAAGTACTAAGCTAGTGTGAGGGGACATATGGAAAAGGCAGGGAATGTAGCATAAGCAGAAGGCCAGTACAGAGGGACACTGACATACTAAGCTAGTGTAAGGGGACATATTAAAAAGACGGGGAACGTAGCATAAGCAGAAGGCCAGTACAGAGGGACAGTGAAGTACTAAGCTAGATGGAAGAGAATAGTCATTGCAAATTTGTTGGCTTAATGTTGTGGATTGTAATACTGTAGGGCTGCTAATGTTGACATTTTACCTACTTTGGACGGCTGGAGTGGTTTTCGCAGTGTGAATTGGTAGTACAGTAGTAGTGAATTAATGACAGTGTCCGTGTGTGCCAGTTTTTCATTGCAAGTGAATGACTTTTCTTGGGTAGCATGCAAAGTACACAGTATTTAACTTGAAACTTGATGGTACAGCTCTGATTATGTCATTGAAAGCTGCCATTCTTGTAGCAGTAAGAAACTGTTGATTACATGCAGCTAACTGCTAACCATACATGTTCATAGCTCTATCGCAGTCCATCTGAATTTCATGAATTATGAAGAACTTTTCAAAATGCCCAGTATTACTGGCACAGAGTACAGACCAACAGTCACAGTAAATGTGATGTGCTTTATGCGTAATGGGTGTAAGACTAATGGCATTAGTACTACAAATGAAACAAAGTGCCTCACTGGCCCTCATATGTAATCTGCCCAACAGGATGGGTAACTGTAAATTCACCCCAGGGATATTTTTGTGTTATTTTGCAGATGTGAAATGATCCCTTGAACACCATTAACATATACTACTACAAGTATGGATAGTTTTAATTTTTATTTCCTTATTTTTAATGTAAATTGTTAGCCATTGTTTTAAAAATTATATAACTAGGAATAAAGTAGTTAAGTTACTCCTCTTTTACTTTTCAGATGGCTTCTACATCTGGTCAAACCAAAACCGTGAAAGCAAGATAGCGGACGAAAGAAGAGTATTTCAGGAAAAATGGACCGATGAGTACTTCTTTGTTGAATCTCATAACAAAGCGCTCTGCCTTGTGTGCAGAGAAGTGGTATCCGTTTTCAAGGACTACAATTTAAAAGGCATTATATTCAAACGCACCCCAAATTAAGTGAATTGCAAGGCGTGTCCGTCAACAGAAAATATCAGAATTAAAAAAGTCTTACATTTCAACAACAGCTGTTTGAAAATCAGCTACTCAACCGGATTCTTTACTGAAGGCAAGTTATGTTGTAGCAAATTTAATTGCGAAAAAATCCAAGCCATTTGCCGATGGTGAATTTGTTAAAGAATGCCTTGAAAGTGTAGCAGACATAATTTGCCCTGAAAAAATCAGAATTTTCTAAAATCAGTTTATCACACCAGACAATGCAAGGCGTGTGGAAGATATAGCCAAATCTATTGAAAATACGTTGGAATCTCGGTGTGCAACTTTCAAGTATTACTCCATAGCTTTGGATGACAGCACTGATATTACAGATACGGCACAACTTGCCATATTTATTCGTGGTGTTGACAACGATTTCAATATTACTGAAGAACTGGCCTGTATGGTTCCACTGAAAGACACAACGAAGTCTGCTGATCTGTACAAGGCAGTAAAAGAAACACTGGCAAGATTTTCCTTGACCATCACAAACCTGTCTGGCATAGTAACTGATGGTGCTCCAGCTATGGTTGGAAAGAGGGAAGGACTAACAACACTGATGGAAGAAGATGCAAAACAGATCAGTAATGTGCGTTTCATGAAGTACCACTGCATTATACATCAAGAAAATTTGTCTGCACAGACTTTAAAATGGAAAATGTTATGAATGTTGTTGTTAAAACAATAAATTTCATAAGATCCAGAGGATTAAATCACCGCCAGTTTCAGGAGTTTCTGACTACTTTGGAATCTACCTATGGAGACATCTTGTACTTTACTGCAGTGAGGTGGTTAAGTCGTGGAAAAATGCTGAAACGCTTCTATGACTTACGACATGAAATAAAGTCCTTTATGGAGTTAAAAGGAAAGCCTGTACCTGAATTTGAAAGTGCAAGCTGGATGGCTGATTTAGCCTTCTTAGTAGACATCACTGCTCATTTAAACGACCTGAACTTGCGCCTCCAAGGGGAAAATCTATTAATAAATGACATGTTTCAAACAGTGACTGCATTTGAAATGAAACTTAAATTGTGGCACAGTCAGATTAAGAACAATAGCTTCATTCACTTTGCAACACTGTCTGAGCAAAGCCAAGCAAATACTGAAAAATATGTGGCATTACTTAATAGTTTAGCACAGGAGTTTGAGAGCAGATTTCAAGATTTTAGAAAACACCAACAACAGTTCAGTATATTTGCTACCCCATTCTCAGTTGACATCGACATGTTGCCTGCAAACCTGCAACTGGAATGCATAGAATTGCAGTCAGATATGCAACTTAAAGAAAAATTTCTGCAAGCATCTTTATTTGACTTTTATAAGTTATACCTACCCAAAGAAAAATATCCATCACTTCACGAACACGCCCTGTTCATGACATCTCTTATGGGGAGTACATACATTTGCGAGCAGTTTTTTTCTCGTATGAAGCATACAAAAAATAAAATCAGAACAAAAATTTCAGATGAGCATCTTGAAAATACTCTGCATCGCCACTACATCTATCAAACCTGATATAGACGCACTGGTATCAAAAGACAAGCTCAGTCTTCACATTAAAAGGTTATGCTCATAATGTTTGTCTAGTCTACTACACAAAAGAACAATCCTGACTTGACAGCCTGAACCTCCTGATATGGACACTTAAGTATAACAAGAACTAGGACCAATAAGTTTGAAATCTGCAAAGGTCTGTGCCTGGCTGCACCCTTGTGAACTGGTTTCACAAACAGTGCCACTACTATTTTATTATAAAGTCACTTATTTGTTTAAATGTGAGAAATGCAGATTGGAGAGGCAACTGCAAAACAGCATGTGTGAGTTTACCTTGTGAAACTGGAGTGTGTTTTGGCATACTACCATGTTCTTTGTGTCTCCACAGTAAGTGGGTGAACCAAAGTTAAATGTGTTGTACCATCTGTTAGTGACAGCGAAACAAATGTAAAAATAAAAATTGTTCATTTTTTAAGAAGTAAAAGTGTCATCATTCCTGATATTGCCAGTGCCATACTTCAGAGACAGATTGCAAAGCTAGAAACAGAAGAATACATGAGCTTTGGACAACATATGGCCATTAAGGACATGATGGAAGACATGGAAACCAGCAAAATCACAGGTATGATCTCATACAAATTGAAAGGTTTGTACCTGTTAATTCTTTTTACAAATAAACTTTACTAAGATGTTAGAATGGATTTAACTGTTTTTTAAATAATTAGAAAGAGATATTGAAGTTTAGGTGAAATATTATGCATTTATTAATTTATTTATATTATTTATTAATTTATTTATTCACATTAACCTACAATACAGCCACATTAGTCCACATAAAGCAGTGTTATTTTTTTGCTCTTCAGTTAATGTGAGACCTTTTTTTTTTTTTTGCTCTTCAGTTAATGTGAGACCTTTTTTTTTTTTTTTTTTGGTCCTCACCTGCCGTTTGCCCCCAGACCATTTTTGTTAACCCAATGCGGCCCTTGCAACTGAAAAGGTTGGACACCCCTGCCCTAGAACTTCTGCCTGAAGGCAAACTTCCCACTATTAACCGATACCCTAAACAGATTTCAAACCCACCCTCAACCCTGAGAATACTGCTGCCTGTGCAGAAGTGTTCACAAACCCTGTCTAACCATGACAACAGCTGTGTAGAAACTGCTGTACCTACCTGAAATAAGTGCATGGTGGCACAAAAAAACAAGCTGTCATGCTAGAATTCCAGTATTAATGGGTTGTGCAACAAAAGGAAGAAACTTAAGCAAAAACTAAGAAACAGTACCTAGCATGGCACAAGTTCCCTCATTAGCCTAAACAAGCAGCTCAGTGGGTTAATAAAGTCCACAAAAGCCAAATTTGAGGTAAAGCTAGCCATCCAGGTCAAGGTTTCTTTATTATATCTGAAACCTCAAAGGCAATGCACAGCAGTGTACTGAATTAATTGTAAATGGTGCCACCCACATGGAACAAGAAGATATTGTTAATCTCCTGGGTGACAAGTCTGTATCAGACTTAACCCCCCCACATAGGATATGTTTCAGGAAATTCTAATTCTGACATCCATTACTAGAGAGCAGAACCTGAGGGTACTCTCAAAGGCCAAGAGCACTGCATTGATGGGACCTGATAATATCCTGGGATGCCTTCTTAACTGCATGAAACATGAACTGTCTGCCCTACTAGAATCTCTTTAACCACAGTCTGCAAATGGGCTCATACTTAATGAATGGAGGGCTGCAACATTTATACCACTGCACAGGGATAGTTCATATATTAGCCTGGCGGGACTGCTGTGGAAAGGATAATCATGGATATCGTAAATAATATGGGTAACCTAGAAGCACTAGACCCTAGTCAGTTCTTGTTTAAGGGCAGGTCTTGCATGCAAACCTGGTGGGTGACTTTGAAAAGGTTACCAAAGAGATGGATGAGGGGAAATCAGTACATACTGCTCTCCTCAACCTCACTAGGGCATTTAGCATAATACCTCATTCAAGCATTGTAAACAAGCTCACAAAATAAGGCATTAACCCATATATTACCCCTTGAATAGCCAGCTGGCTTACTGAGAGTACAGAAGTTAGAATAGTATAGTCTACCTCTGCAAAAAAGCTGGGTATTAGTGTCATTCCCTACAGAACAGTGCTAGAGCCACTGCTGTTCGCTATGACTTCAGAGAAGTAGATGCAAAATGTCAAAAGGCCACTGGCTGACCAAGTTTGCATGTTGTTGTTTGTTGTCTGTCTTTCGGCTTTTTCCTGGTAAGGGGTCGCCACAGCGGAACTCCAGTCCGCTAATGATTTGCAGTAGATTTTTTACGAAACATCAAGGTGCCAGCTCGACGCCCAACCTTCAACGAAGGCACGGCCATTTACGCACACATGTCTTTTGAACGCTACCCAACTGCAGGGATGACATGCAGATTCCACACAGAAGGCACTCCCAAGCCAAGCAGAGAATCGAACGGGAGAACCTCTTGCTGTGAGGTAACAATGCTACTGCTGTACCACCACTGCTGCTGACCAAGTTTGCATATGATTGCAAATTAGGAGCAGTTATCGATTTCCCCAAGATACTAATACCGTCCAAGAGGGCGTGACAGATTAATAACTGATGCTAGAGTCATAGCCTAAAACATGTTTAAAAGTGCATCATAGCACCCCTGCAAACTACCACATTAATAATACACTCCTGAGAGTAGAACCTGTAGTCAGGGACTTGGGAGCACTTGTAGACAGAGATTTGTCATTTGACCAACATGTTTCTATTGTGCTGAGAAAGTCATTCCATGTTACAAAACTTAAGTAAAGGTATAACATCTAGTTCCAGAAAAGTCCTCATCCTTTTAGGTCTTATGAGGTTAAAGTGCATCAGTGAGTGCAGTTCCCCCTTTGGAGTGTACTTCACCAGGCATATGCAATAATTGAACGTCCACAAAGATTTCTCACAAAAATAATACAAGGGATATAAAAAGTCATATGCAGAGAATCACAAATCATTGTCCCTATAATATTTCCTACAGGCTCATAAGAAACTGCCTATGTCTAGCCTACAAGACTTCCTCAGATCCAGCACTAATGATCCTGTTACATATTCAGAAAAATAGCATCAGAAACACGCAGTGTGAAATGATCCTATCTCGCCATTCAGTCTTACAGATGAGTTCGGAGCCGATCCTCGGCTCCGAGTCGGCCAACTACAAAGCTCGAGGTTTTCAGACAGCTCGAGGCCAAGTCCCTGTCCCATGATGCACCTTGAGTTACCTCAGATCTAGTTTGCCACTACAAAAGATTGGAGGTTTCCTCACAGCTCGAGCCAGTATAGAAAAATTTATCAAGTGCTTTTTATAGCCTTGTTGGCCTTTGTTTATCAGGCCTTTATTATCTCCCTTCCCTTCTTTTTGTTTCCTCCCTTCGATGAGCTTATGGAGTTGGTATCATGAAGGCTGTGGGAGTCTCCGGACACCATGGTGCCTGTTCCTAGGAGGCCCAATAAATTTATTTCTGCCCCTCACGATACGACCTTTCTTACAGAGGGAGTGCCTGTTGATGCCATGGTAGAGGCAGCAGCCACCAAAAAGGAGATGTCGGAAAATTCTTCCTCTGTCCATCCTTCTAACAGAGACTCTAGGATCATGGATAGATATGGGAAGCACATGTTTAGTTCCGTGACTTTTGCCATGCGTTCACTGAACTACCTCACACATTTTACAAGACTGCAAAGAGACCTCCTTAAAGAGCTTGGAGATACTCTACAGTCATAATAGGTTGTTCTTTTATCCTACCCTCACCATCGGCCTAAAGCGTCCCAGCTTGCTACCCTTAATTCCATAGTGAACTCGTCCATGTATCTGATGTCATATGCAACTGATGGATTGAGTAGGGCAGCGGGTACAGGAATTGCACTTAGGAGACACTCCTGGATGCGCTTATGTTCCTTTCGGAGCCCTTTAAGTCATCCTTTGTCAACCCCCCTTTTGATCGCTCGTCTCTTTTCGGGCCCAAAGTTAAGGAAACTCTCACCAGGTGTGAGCAGGAAGGAAAGACTCTGTCTGCTGTTGGAGTCTGTTTTTCCATCCCTACTAGACCTTACCTCAAGGGTCAAAAGGGAGGAAAGATGTGGTTCCAAAAAACCCAAGGAGCCTTTCTGGACACACGTGGTGAACCCCCCTCCAGGCACAGAGGAGGGAGCAATAATGGAAGATGCCACCCTCACGGCAGAGGGGGGGGGGGTCTGCAAAATCAGAGCGACAAAGATCAGTTCTTTGGGAAGCCCTACCAGCGCTCCTGAAAGGAGGCCTTACTGTCCTACTCTGGAGGCAGTCAGGGGTCACTTATCTTTGTTATTTTTAGCCAGGCATCTGGATACAAATGACAACTGGGTACAAAGCTTAATTTCCAGAAGATATTTTATTCCCTTCGCCACTTCTCCCCCCTTGATAACAAAAATCCTGGACATTCCACCCAGTTACAAGGAAAAAGCAACAGTAGAGGTCCAAAGGTTGCTAGAAAAAAGTCATCCAACCAGTCCCAGCAGACCACATAGGATCCGGAACTTACTCAAGATTCTTTTTAGTTCCAAAAAAGACAGTGGACTGGAGACCTATTTTGGACCTCAGCAGACTGAACAGATCTGTCAAGAAAGAGAAGTTCTGGATGGTCAAACTACAGTCGATACTTCCCTTCTTAGAGAAAGACAATTGGATGTGCTCGATAGATCTCCAGGATGCGTACTACCACATAAAAATGCCCAGATCATCTGCACTTCCGGCTGGGAGCCAATCACTATCAGTTTCGAGCCCTGCCCTTTGGTCTTACTACAGCCCCCATAGTGTTCACCAAATATATGGCAGTGGTCACGGCTCACCTGAGGCGTTTGGGATTCCAGGTGTTTCCATACCTAGACGATTGGCTCCTCTCTGCCACCACCAGGCATCAGCTTATACAAGCCAGAGACACCACACTTACTCTTTGCAATTAACTCAGGATTACCATAAACTCAGAAAAAATCTGCCTTGTCACCATTGCAACATATCGTTTTTATCAGAGCAGATTTGGACACCACCACCATCACTTTAAATCTTCCTTTAGAAAGCATATCAGTACTTCGTCAGAAAATTCTGAATGTCATTTCCAGAGACAAGGTGCCAGCCTCAGAAGTGCTAAAATTGCTGGGTATGATGGCAGCTGCAATAATAGCTATTCCATTGGGTCGTATGCACATGTGGATTTTACAATGGCTTCTGTTCACACAATGGTCTTATCAAGAGCTCCCAATGTCACATCTCATTATTCTAACAAACGCATGCAAAAAGGATCTTCAGTGGTGGTTGACCTCTCTCCAAGTCATAATAGGTTGTTCTTTTATCCTACCCTCACCATCGGCCACGATGACCACGGCTGCTTCTCTGATCAGGTGGGGGAGGGGGCATTTTCAGGGAAGAACAGCCCAAGGCATATGGACCGAACAAGACACATCTGCATATCAATGTCCTGGAGATGAGAGCGGTATTCTTGGCATTGCAGTACTTTCAAGACTCTCCCTCTGGGGACAGTTGCGATTCAGACGGACAACATGTCTGTGGTCTGGTACTTAAGCAAGGAGGAACTAGGTCCTATCCCCTTTGTTGAGAGGCCCTAAGAGTATGGCAGTGGGCTACATCCACCCAGCGCTTTCTGATAGCAACGCACATCCTGGGGAAATCCAACGTGATTGCAGACAAACTGAGCAGGGCAATTTTGTTGCCTCACGAGTGGTCCCTCAAAAAAGAAATAGCGGAAAGAATATTCTGCAAGTGGAGCCAGCCTTGCTGTGATCTTTTTGCATCCACCATGAACACAAAATGCAGAAGCTACTTTGCTCTGATTCCCCCTCTGGGAGATTCCCCAAGAGATGCACTCTTACACGATTGGCCTCCCAGTCTTTTACGCATTCCCACCAATTCCCCTTATACCCAATGTATTACAGAAAGCCAAGGCCATCATTCTAATAGCCCTTCATTGGCCTCGCCAGATTTGGTTCCCCTTCCTTCGACCTCATCTGTTGGAAGAGCCTTGGATTCTAGACCCAGTTCCGGAACTTCTGATGCACTCGTCGGGAGCTCTTCGTCCCTCCCTTCTGTCCCTAAAATTGCCAGCTTGGCTGCTCCAATTCCCAAGATAGCCAGGTGCCATAACCTCTCAAAAGAAACGCAACATATCTTTTTATCTTCTCAGAAATCCTCTACTAGGAAGTTGTACCTCAGCAAATGGAAGAGATTTTCCATATGGGCTTTTCAGAATAACATTGACCCTTACCAAGCCTCTATTTCCTCCATATTAGAATTTCTGACTGTGCTTTTCAACAGAGGAGCAGCGGCAGTTGCAATTCGTGTGCAGCTTGCCGCCATCTCTAATTTTCATCTTGGTACTGAAGGCTTTAACATAATGTCACACAAGCTATCCAAAGCCTTTCTCAAAGGGACTTTCCAACTTAGACAACCAGTTAAGTCCCTGGAACCTAAATTGTATGCTCTCACGCATTATTCTCCCACCTTTTGAGCCAGCTTCTTCATTTTCTTCTTCTTCTTTCTGCTGCTCCCGTTAGGGGTCACCACAGCAGATCAACTGTTTCCGTTTCTTCCTGTCCTCTGCATCTTGCTCTGTCACACCAACCGCCTGCATGTCCTCTCTCACCACATCCATAAGCCTTATCTTAGGCCTCCCTCTTTTCCTGTTACCTGGCAGCTTCATCCTTAGCATCTTTTTCCCAATATACTCTGCATCCCTCCTCAGCACATGTCCAAACCAACATAATCTTGCCTCTCTGGCTTTGTCTCCAAACCTTCCAACCTGGGCTGACCCTCTAATATATTTATTCCTAATCCTGTCCATCCTCGTCACACCCAATGCAAATCTTAACATCTTCAACTCTGCCACATCAAGCTCTGACTCCTGCCTTTTTGTCAGTGCCACTGTCTCCAACCCATATAACATAGCTGGTCTCACTACCCTCTTGTAGACCTTCCCTTTCACTCTTACTTGTACTCGTCTGTCACAAATCACTCCTGACACTCTTCTCCACCCACTCCATCCTGCCTGTACTCTCTTCCTCACCTCTCTTCCACACTCACCATTACTCTGAACTGTTGATCTCAAGTACTTAAACTCATCCACCTTCCCCACCTCTACTCCCTGCATCCTCACGATTCCTCTATTCTCCCTCTCATTCACACACATATATTCTGTCTTAGTCCTGCTGACCTTCATTCCTCTTCTCTCTACAGCATATCTCCATCTCTCCAGGGTCTACTCCACCTGTTCCCTACTCTCACTACAGATCACAAGATTATTGAGCCAGCTTATTCGTGCAATTTGAAATTTTTGTTTTGGAAGACTATCTTTTTAATAGCCATCACATCTGCTCGAAGAGTCTCAGAACTACAAGCCTTGTCCATAAAACCTCCATATTTGTTTTGTGATGCTGACAGAGTTTCACTGCGAACAGTTTATTTATTTACATTTGTTTACCGGGAAATTCCGACTGGACACAGGTCCTTTTTCAGCAGATGCCCGGGGAGAAAAGCTCCACATCATGTACATGATAGAGATACAAAGTTGCAGCACAGGATAGAGATACAAAGTTACAGCAATAGTAACAACATGAACAAATCCTTCATTCTTACCTAAAGTTTGTACTGAAGCTACCCTTACACTGGTAAATATATAATTTGGTTATTTCCCTAAACACACCAACAATTTGGAGTATATGCTGCACAAACTTGATGTTCACAAACCGCTCAGATTTTACCTAGATAGAACCAAAGAATTCAGAAGATCCAAACAACTTTGTTTCCTTTTCAGATTCTAGAAAAGGTATGCATGTGGCAAAAAATACCCTATCAAAATGGTTATCTGATTGCATCACTTTCACTTACTCAGCTGCCAATTTACCTCTGCAACACAAAATTAAGGCTCATTTTACCAGAGCTGTGCCCGCATCTTCTGCTTTTTCAGCTTGGCTACCAATAGACAATATTTGTGCAGCAGCCACTTGGTCAAAGCCTCATACCTTTATCACTCATTACAAAGTTGAAAGGGCCTCCGGGTACAGGGCCTCCTTTAGTTCTACTGTCCTGAGGAACATACTCCAAGTGAGCCACCCGAGAAAGATGGTGCTTGGGACGCTACCCATCTGTAAGAATGAACTGCGAGATAGAACAACTTCATATAATCTTAACATAATGTACTCACCATAACGTTCCATGTGAGTTGTTCATCTCGCCTTCATTTTTACTTCCCACCCTCCTACCTCCTCCAGGTTTTTCGAGGACCGAGATTCATGTTTTATCATGGTTGCTTTGTCTTTCCTATGGCTTTTATCTTAAAAAGTGACAGAATGACATATGGTATAATTAGAGGCAGCAAACAAGATCTGAGGTAACTCAAGGTGCATCATGGGATAGGGACTTGGCCTCGAGCTGTCTGAAGACCTTGAGCTTTGTAGATGGCAGACTCGGAGCCGAGGATCTGCTCCAAACCCATTAGTAAGAATGAAGGTGAGATGATCAACTCACTTGGAACGTTATGGTGAGTACATAACTTCTTTATATTGGGACCTATACCTCACAAGCAGCATAAGTAAGACAAGCTGGAAGGAAAGGTATGCATCTCAGAAATTTCCCCTTTCTTCTCTGGAGCAGGCTTGCCATCCTGTTCTGATGAAGTCTTAGTTTTTAAATGGATGAAAGCACTTGACTATTCAAGTATTTTTTTTTTAATAAACAACAGTTTGGTTCATTCTAACTGATGTTGTTTCTGCATGGATTTGTGTAGACCGAGGGTGAAATTTTTGGTTCATTTAGGCTTCCATCCATGTGAAGCAGAGTTCTCCCTTGTACTTAGTCAAGCAGAACCTAGACCAGTTAATGGAGAACCACAAACATACCCCTGGTCTGCCATCCATGTCTCTGCTTGAGTGAAGAAGCTTGTAATTGTTTGTCTACCTAAGAATATACATACCCTCCACAAACATTTGGGAAACATTGCCCACAAAGTTTTATTTTGGGGAACTTGGCTAGGCTTAAAATGGCCCCTTGGGTCATTAGCTTAGGGCACTTGGGGATAAGAACATGAGAAAGAAATACATAAATGTGAAAGGTAATAGCTGTTATCTTCGTTTTAAAAGCACTTAGGCTGATTTGGGAAAAGGGGACCCTCCAAATCCTTATAGAAGACAGCAGTCTTATGTCAACCAGTGAGGAGGAGGCACTCTTATCCTATGCAGACTGACAGTGCAGGCTTTGGAGATTTACCCAGGACTCAGGCCTGACCCCCAGGATAGCCTGCATCCCATCTTGAGAGTTTGTTTTGGCAGACAGTCTGAGCAGGTCCTAGGTACACCCACATGCATGGATTTTAAAACAGGGAAATCCTTCTGGATTTCACCCACAGGTTTGGGGTGTGCTAGGTAATAGGAACTGATAAACTTTCTGCAGATCAGTTGCTCAAGCAGCCTGGAGACTAGATTCCTTTTCCATGCTTTGGATAGGTCTGTTTGTCTAAGCTTTCCCTTTAACCCTGATCCATTGAGTATGCAGAAAATTGATGAGGTGAGATTGTCATTCTGATAGCCGCACTTTGGCTCAATTAGCTTTGGTTCTCCATCCTGCTAAGTTTAGCAAGTACAGAACTGAGAACATTGCCCTGGAATCTAGACCACAAAAGTGCCCTTAATGTTACCCAAATGGATTACCCTAAGGCTCACATCTTGGATGATTTAGCACTCATTCCCTCTGGACACATTTATGTATTTTCAGAGAACTTGCTAAATATTATGAGAGGACCAAGAGAATGCAAAGCCATCATGCCTGGCAAAATGGGGAAAAGATTCTCCTTTTGTTGATTTTTCCAGGTATCTGGGCCAAAATGCAGATGGAATATCATTGATGTAAAAGTACCTGTTAGACCTTTACAAAACAAACGTGTCCTGTGCATCCTTGGAGACTTATGTTTGGGTTGTTTCAACCTGTCTACCTTTGGGCCTTCTCATTGTATTCTTTGCTACCATGGAAGCAATTTTTAAAACAATTATTGCATCTTGTACCACTCTGAAAGGACATTTGCACACAATGGGACCTTTGGCTGTGCTTTAGAAAAAAAAAAAAAAAGTCCAAGGCACTCCAAATGTAAACAGATAAACTTGAAAACGAATGCCCAGAGTCAAGACAAGAACCCAGTTGCAGCTCCACTCAGTTTATTGGCAAAATCTCAATACACCATTAACGCTTTTCTATTCCACATACAAAATCGCGTTTTCGTCCTGACAACATAGGACTTCATCAGATGAATGCTTCCTACCCAATTGATGCTTAAATACTTTAATTAAAACCTAAAAACCAGTAAAAACACACTCATCAATTTAAATTTGACAAATCACGTAACTGATAAATTCATTAATATTCATATAGACTAATGAGTTTTGTTAATCCATATAACTCATTGATGTTTTATAAAAACTAGTTACAGCTCATTCTGATATGATATTTTACTTATGTTCATAAAACTATTGTTAAAAATTATTTACTAAACCATTATTATTTTACATTGATGTTTGTGATCAGTAGTAATAGGTGAAAATAATTATCCATCGCCCTCTAGTGTACAAAGTTGTTACTACATCAAATTTTATTAGCTCTAAGTTTTAGAAGTGATGTTATGGAAAGAAAATCATTCATGCCTGGTTTCTTTCCTGCTTCTAAACTGACTTGCCACCACAACTCCCTACTTTCTAAAACATCCTCCCATGGGCCCCCTCTAACATCTAATTTGATTTGTTCTAAAACAAAAAATTGGAAGCTATATTCATTACAATTCTTGGTGTGTTTGTAGAGTGCATTAGTTTCCTTTGCTTTTGCCACGTCATACATATGCTCGTATATTCGCTTTTTTAAGCCCCACTCAGTCTTTCCAACATAAAAAGACTGACATTTTTGACAAATTACCAGGTAAACCACTCTATTGGAATTACAATTATAAAAATCTTTACTTTTTATTGTTCTTTTTCTACTTTCCACATACACTTCACCTTTATTAATAATGTGAGGGCATTGCTGGCACCTACCACACTTGAAAGTCCCCAACCTTCTATTGCTCACAATGTTATTCTCCTTTCTTGTTCTCTCCAACATATTTTTTATAGTTTGAGCATTTTTGTATATTACCTTTGGTCTGATTTTTAAGACTTCATCCATGTCGGTAAGTGCTGAGAATTTGCCCCATTCCCTGGACAATATTTCATTCATCTTGTGATTTGTGGAGTTAAATTCTACCACTAAACTTTTTTGAAACCCCTCTTCACCATTAATACCTTCCTTGCTCACTTCATTCATACCAGAGCAATGCCCTGTTCCTATTATAGGCTTGAATCTACCTGATCTACCCTCTTCAACCTCACTTCTTATATTCCTTACAAATTCCCTAGGATAACCCCTTTCAATAAACATTTTTTCTGAGATGTTACATTCGTTCCCAAAATCTAGTTCACTGCTTGTCATTCTCGAACCCCTTACAAACTGCCCCTTAACTATATTTTTCTTGCAGTGTAAGGGGTGAGCACTATTAAAATGTAAAAAGGAGTTACAATAGGTTTCTTTCCTATAAACTCTACTTTCAAACTTATAATTCTTTTTGTATACTTCAACATCCAGATATTTCAAAGTTTCCAGGCCTATTGTGTATGTGAATCTCAAAAAACCAGTAGTTGAATTTATATATTCGAAAAATTCCAAAAATATATCTTGCCCACCAGTCCAAAACATAACTATATCATCTAAAAACCTATGGTATAAAGACCAGTGTTTGTTAAACCTGGAATTTATAATAAAATTTTCTTCCCATTTCGAGAGTACTATATTGGCATATGTAGGTGTGCATGCTACACCCATGGACACCCCCATTTTTTGCTGGTAATATTCCCCATCAAAAATCAAAAAAATATATTTTAATACTGTGTCCATGAATGCAGCAGTAACTATTTTCTCTTCTTGCGTCATCTTTTGATCAAGAAAAATGCTCTCTTCGACCAACTCCATCACCTCCTTATGTGGTATACTGGAAAAGAGGTCGATAATATCAATAGTAATGAAAATAAGGTCCTCACTGTACAAACTTGGACTGAGTCCCATTAAAAAATCCCAAGAATCTTTCAAGATGACCCTGTTGTTAGTCCAAATGTGTTTAGTTTTCAAATCTATATATTTTGCCAAAGGTTCTGTTTTCGAACCCTCGGCTGAAACAATGGGTCTAAGGGGGGGGGGTTCAACCAATTGTTATGAATTTTGGGGATACCAAACGTAGTGGCTATCCTTGGCTTTTTTACCTCTAAAAATTGTAAGGTCTTGTTGTCTATTAACTTTTCAACAACAAGATCCTGTAATAACAGGTCAATTTGTTTATATGCTACCTGTACTTCATTCCTGGATACCACTACGTATCTATTTTCATCTTTCAAAATAGAGTTCATTTTCCCCTCATAAATGGGGATAATTCCCCTCATAATGGTTTAGTAAATAATTTTTAACAATAGTTTTATGAACATAAGTAAAATATCATATCAGAATGAGCTGTAACTAGTTTTTATAAAACATCAATGAGTTATATGGATTAACAAAACTCATTAGTCTATATGAATATTAATGAATTTATCAGTTACGTGATTTGTCAAATTTAAATTGATGAGTGTGTTTTTATTGGTTTTTAGGTTTTAATTAAAGTATTTAAGCATCAATTGGGTAGGAAGCATTCATCTGATGAAGTCCTATGTTGTCAGGACGAAAACGCGATTTTGTATGTGGAATAGAAAAGCGTTAATGGTGTATTGAGATTTTGCCAATAAACTGAGTGGAGCTGCAACTGGGTTCTTGTCTTGACTCTGGGCATTCGTTTTCGAGTTTATGTGCTTTAGAAAAGCTAACCCTGGCCTCTTTTGAACCTACTGCCTTTGCCTCCAACAAGTACTTATCTTTGAGGAGACTGTTTTTAGTGCTTGCGACGTACTAGGAGAACCTCAGAATTACAAGCACTAATATGCTCCAGGGTTAAGTTATTTGAACTTGCAAAGGGTTTTTGCATAGTACTAAAGGATTATCTCGCTGGGGTTATACAAGACTTCTACAAAATGCAGGGGCCTTGCTTCTAAACTACTAAGCTAGAAACTCAGTGGGAATACATGGCTAGGCTGCTTAAGATTCTAATGGTAAGTAGCCTAGTGGGTACCAGTGAACTTGTATGGGTAGCTTCTGACCAAAACTCCTTAGCCTTTAAACAGTACTACTTAGCTTTTACTGTCGGCGTAGTTTTGTGTACAAGATTTTTGACATTTAATGAAGAATACTAGACTTTCTCTGTTTGCATTTTATTCAAGAATGTCTCAAATGTCTGTAGTGCCTTTTAATATGTTGAATTACCTAAATGCAGGGAAATACTTGCAAGTCAGTGTCGGCTAAAATTGCTTAACTCTAGGATTTATTCATAAATACATTTGACTTTCCACAGAGGCTTTGTTAATGTAAATGACTAGGTAATCCCGTACCTGCTTCAGAAAGCTATAGGGTAGAATGTAAATTAGTTCTTTGCATTTTTCAACCTTTCATGTATCTGACAGAAAGCTGTGGATTCTTGTTAGATTTGTCTCCACTCCTGTAGAAAATACAAATTTGTATTACTTTTCACTACAAATTTTTAAATGTTCAATGCTTCCTGGTACTCTGTCCAGCTTTGTATACACTGTTAGTTTTTACATGCTGAGCATTACTTCTCATGGCCCTTTTAGCTTTCAGTTGTGGGCTGTAGCTCTACATTATGCATTTAGCAGAGCTCCATGTTCAGACATTGCATTAATATTTGGAGAAGTAGGGGTAGAGATGCTGCATGATTTTTGCACCACAATATTAGACATGGAAACCTTATTAGTAATTGCATTGTCTCAGTAGATGTTTTGAGTTCTTGAACTGTTTTTTTCTGTGGTGTTAGCTCTCGCACTGTAACTTAGACAAGCCCACTTTATAGCTTACTTATTATCATAGCTTGTTGGACAGTGTTGATGTGTCTGATAATGAACTTGGCCCTAAATTCTCCCGTAGTGAATTTCCCTCCTTCCCAGATAATTGTCTGTGATGATTGAATCTGAATCTGGTCCTTAGATGCCAAAAGACTCTCTGTAGTAGACTGGAGGGATGGATGTCCTTCCCCCTCAGTTTTGTTGAGAGAGAGTGTGCATCGTAGTATACAGTTTGACACGATGTTTGTTGTTCTGGAAGTTATTGTCCTAACCTGAAATTCCTTGCCAAATGATGAGCACTTTTGATCAGAATGCTTTTGTAAGTGTGATAACACTGCAACAGCAACACTGTATCATGTCCTGCAGTCCTTCAATTTTCCATAGGTTGTTAGGTATGCAGTAGGCATGAGATCCACAAAATTGTGAATCCTAGACAGCTAAACCGAAGAATAATTGGATGAGTTGTTTTTTTCTTTTAACACCTTTATCAACATCACGTTCTACATAGCAAGTTGAGTACATATTCAGTTATAAACAAAAATTTATAATGCATAAAGAGAGGAAAAAACATGACAAAGATTCACTTTTTATGTATTAATATTTGTTTTTATAACTATTTAGTTTAACATTGCAAAGATTTCTCAAGTCCTTCCTTCTCTGAAATTTTTCACTCCTTCTCCTGAACATGTTTTTATTTTATGCATTGTTCCCATAGATTTCATTTATTTCTACGTAGTTTGCACCTTCTCTTTTCTAAGATTCCTATGTCCAGTTGTTATATTGTTTATAACATTCAGTAACTGTTACAGTTGGTATACTTTTTGATTTCAAAATTACCTTTTTAGCAGCCGTCAGCGTTACTTAGTATGGTATGCAATTCATTTTCTGTATCCCAGTTAAAAAATATATTTTTTTAGTTGCAGTAATTGGCTTTCCCAACATTTCTGATAAAGCCTTCGTAAGTACAGTATAATTTTAGTTAACCGGAACTCAAAGAACCAGCAGTCTCAAACAACCAGCAAAAAATGTCAAAGAAATATGGGACAATTTTCATGTGTTGCACTGTCCCCCCCCCCCCCCCCAGGCAGAAAAATACTTTGTTTTTTGAGTTTGAGTTTTAAAAAGGAAACTAGGAATAAATTCCGTCTCCCCAACCTAAGAACAAGCCAAACCAAAGAAATAGTTTAGGGTACAGTATTAGTCAGGCCTTTTTTAATAGTGACTCTCAAGCAGCTAGAAACTGCAGTTATCCAGCATCTACCAGTCCCCATGGGTGCCGGTTAACTGAGAGTTTACTGCAACCAAAGTCTGACAACTCATTGCATTCCCAAAAATTCATGTTCCCAAGTACCCTTTTTTCCTGTTCTAGCTCAAACAATTGCTGTCTGCCTGTGGGAAAAATCTCTAAAGTTTACGTGCGTTATAAAAAATACTTACGCAAACACTTGATGCAAAAATTATAAATCATCTTTAGTTGTGCACCTGGCAGCCTTACCAATAACCTTCCATTGCTTCTTTGTATATTGCCTTTCGATTCCCATTTCCCAGACTTTTTGACGACTTCTGATTTATTACGTTGGTTATCATGCATTGTTTCATATTACCTACTAATTATCCGTTTTTTTACTTACAACTTCATTCTAGGCTCAACTGTAAACTAGTGAATGAAGTATGCAATGACTTTAGTGATAGTGGATATTCCCAAGAACTACTGATTAGTGTAAGAAAGGATGTAGAAAATAATAGGCATACTATGTATAAACCCATTTTTAATATGGATACTGAAGCCAATTCACAGATTTGTACACCTGAAGACAGGAAGCTAAGGTTTCTTACTTCATACTGTACAAAGTCCCATATTGTTAGGAGAGTAATAAATAAATATTGGAGCGTGCTCTTGGCACAGGATGATATTGGGGCATTAGTAGGCAGTAGGCCGTTTTTTACATATAGAAACAAAAAATCCTTAAAAAGTCTATTGTGTTATAAAGATTTTGTCAGTAATACTGATAATCAGCTTAAGGGGACCAATAGAGATATGGTTTGTTGCTATAATTGCAGTTGTTGCAATGATATAGCTTCCTTCTCTAATATTGACTTGGGTTCTAATAACATTTTTGAACACCTGACAACTAAAAGGTCATTTGTTTTTCATGGTATGGCAACATGTGTTTACAGTAATGTGGTCTGTCTAGCAACGTGTGTTGCATGCCCCTCCTTCTATGTTGGGAAAACAACAAGGAAGCTCAAAGAGCGTATTATAGAACATAAATCAGAAATTAGGAGAGGAAGTGAAAATAATGCCCTTTATAAGCATATTAGAGATCATGGAGCAGACCATAAGTTTAAATTTAGGGCCATAGATGTAGTAAGTAAACCACCTAGAGGTGGAGATTTAAGTAATCTGTTGGATATAAGGGAATACGAATGGATTATACGTTTGTCAGCTGATGTATACCCAGGTTTAAATACAGCTGTCTCCTTGAAACCTATATTGGTCAATATACAACATACTAAGTTAAAATAATGATGTGTTTATACATACATACTTTTCATATATTTTTATGCATACAGTTTTTTTATTGCATGAGTTTTTTATATTGTCTATATGTAAAGTAATAATGTATATAAAATAAGTTAAAAAAAATTTTTTTTTGAAAAGTTTTTGTCATGTGATCTTGGCTGCAGGTCACATGATGTCTTTTGGGTGTATATTTAAATGGATGTTTCATTGAACCTTATGTTAATCATTGAGAAAGGGTGTTTTTTCCCGAAAGCTTTGTGTTTTATAAAGGTGCTTTTTATTCAACTGTCGCTTGTGTTTTGTCAACTGTAAACTAGACCAGGACTTTTTTTTTCTACTTAGCATTCCCCTATCCCTTTCTCTTTGTCTGTACTCTTTCAGTCCCAGTAGGAAAGGCAGTCTCCGAATCACAGTCCAAACTTGACTATTCCATTCCAAGTAATTTGCTATAATTACATTGGTTCTTTTGCTATTTTCTCCAGTAAATTATAGCTGCCTCTTGTTTTCTATGCCCCTTCTTGTAGTCATCCCTGTTTGTAAAATCTCTTTTCTCCATTCCTATGTTGGCTTAGTTCTCAAAATATTTTCACAAAGTTGTGTATATTATAATCTGTATGGTTGGCCTGCATCCAGAATTCAACTTTGTCCTTATTTCATGCCACCCTCTCCCCCATTTCAATGTAATTTATTTTCACCTTGAGCTTTAAATGTGTAGGTCTGAAATATCCCTTCAAATCTATCTGGTAATCTCTCCACACTCTCCCAGTTATTGTACCTTGGGAAATATGTAAATTGTCTGGGTTCCTTCTTCTACTAGACATTCTCATATATTTCTTTAGACATCTATCCTCTTGCGTTATGTTTTCCCTTGTAGGTTCCCCTGATACATCATGTCTGTTGCATATTAGGTTCCAGTCCTCATCTGTAAATATTCTGTAGTGAAAAGTTATTTTTACCCAAATTATCTTAAGCTCCATAATAGCAGATGTAGGTGGAATATACATTCATGCTGGTATAATCTTCCTCTGCTTATTAGCATAAATGCTTTATTATTGTCCCCCCCTCTTTCATTATTGGAGCCCTTCTAGCAATCAGCATTATTACTCCCCTTTTCCTTTGTCTCTGATGTGTTGCTTAATGTCCACCCTGAAATAGTTTATTGAATTCAAGTATTTATTTCTATACAAACATATCTTCTGCAACATTTGCTTTTTGTGCCTTACACTTCTTAATATAATTTTATATCTTTGTCTTTTGTCTAAACTTGTGAGGCCATTTACATTCCATGATAATGTGGACATAGCTTTTACTCCCTCCTGTTATACATGACAGTTGTTCAGAATGTGTTTTAAACTTTTAGCTTATATGCACACCTTAATGTTTGGTGGTCTGATCTCTTATTTCGTTGCTTCTTATCTCCACTTGAACCTATGACACATTTTTAAGACTTTTTACTTTAATGAAAGCACTCCAGAAAACTATATTTTTGGAACCCTTGTCCCCTGTTAACTTAGAACAAACATGTACATTTTCAACACATGGTCTACCCCTCCAGATAGGAGCAACTGCCCCAAATAGACAGCTGCAGCCATATTCATTACCTAGTCTAAAATTGACATTACCAATGCTAAAGTGCATGTTAAAGCACATATTCCCTTTTAATCTAATTTATCTATTATTTTCTCCTCTCTACTTCCTTCTCAGATGTGAAAAATACCTTTCATGTGTTCAGTAAGCATTCATTTCTAACTTTAAGAAAAAGTGCACTGTCTATTTTTAAATAAATAAACTAAGCTATGCATTCTTTCAAATATATCAAAATACTGCTGGGGAGATGACTACTTGCATAAGGTATTCACTGCTAACAGTTTCAAACTTCATTTATTTTTCACTGAACTGTTTTTAAGTGATCATTGCACTGTACTTTCTACAACCAACTTGGGATACAGTGTTCAGACATCTTATAATTAATTGCTTTCACCTACAGACTTCTGGTTCCCAGGTTGGTAATGGGGGGGGGGCATCTAGTGACTTTGCAGATGCATAGAATAATCTTTTTAAATTACACACACAACACACTCTTTAGCCCTTTCATGATTAATTGATTGCATCTGTAGATTACTTGGCTCCAAGTGAAAGCCTTTGCTAATGGGGGGGGGGGGTAACTAATGATTTTGCAAGTACAAAACACCAGTTTACATAACTTTTATCATTTTATTTTTCTCAAGCCTTTTTATTTTTTTAAAATCCCTCTAGCTTAAACCGAGGACATTAATTTAGATATTCGCCTCTGTAAATACAAGGGAATTATCTTAATCATGCATGTTAAGTAATCAGTATTTGATTACATCCCCATCTCAACAACCAACGATCACAACATTGTATTAACTTTTACTTGCTTTTGTCTGGCCTTTCTTACTGTTATAGTGTAAGTAAAACGTGGATAGCTTGCAACTAAGAACAAGTACTTTCATATCTATGACGCATACAGCAGTCACTGATGAGGCTTACCCCACCTTACATTTTAACATATCCCTGACTGCCCATTATACAAATCTGCTTTATAACCAGCTGTGTACATTATGAAATGTTTACACAAATATTAAGTTTGATTCAAATTGTTTTGCCTTCTGTTACTACTTCAGTCCTTTCAGTTTCTTTCTGAACATAAATTATGTAAAGTGGGGTATATGCTTTGCACTTTGCCAGTTTGACACAGCCGACAAAATTCAAGACTTTCTCTGCCTTTTTTCTTGCAGAACCATTTTCGCATGTCTATTCCTCAGTATGATAGAATTGATGCTTTATAGTCTCCCATTTATTCATGCATTTCAGATTGTTGCTGGTCTTCCTGATTCTTTTGCATATAGCAAGTTGTATCTCTCCCCTACCTCTCGACATTCCCTAATTGCTGAGGTAAACGTGCCTCTCTCTTGTCTGGTGTGCAGTGAATAATCATTTTCCACAAACACCGTGCAGTCACAGATTTCTAATATTACTCACATGATGTATGGAGGCTTTCCAGCAATACAAAACTAAGAAACCAACACAACTGGAAAAGCAGGAATGACAAGTGTAGATAAAATGGTGTTTAATTTCATTAAACCAGCAAAGATTAACGCTTCACAAAGTAAAAAGTGCGTTTTCGTCTGAGTATTTCCCAGACTTCATCAGATAAATTCCAAATAGAAATGTACCACCCCTTGTGTACTCTCGTACTTTTTAATTAACAGTCAGTTACCTTTTAAAGGTATACTTTCATACAAATATTATTAAAAAATATTGTAAAAACATCCACAAAATAAGTTACTGTTTAAAAAATAAATACACGTGATCTATAATATTGAATATAATAAAAAATGTGCAGTACTGCAACATATGCAAAAGGTGGAAAGTATACATAAATAATATACTAAGTAAAGCTTAGCAGACCTTAATTTTAGTAATGGAACCAGAGAAATGTTATCATTAAGACCAGGGTACCTATTAGCTTTCAAAGCAAACTTCCAATCGGTTTCCTTGTACTCCAGTTTAGTTTCCCATGCTCCCCCTCTCACTTCCCTGGGAACTGACTCGATAACAAAAAAACTAAATCCGGCTCCTCCACATTCTAATGTGTGTTTAAACAATGCATTTTTGTGATTTTTATTTTTCACATAATTCATATATTCATAGATTCTACGTTTTAACTGTCTGTCAGTTTTACCAACATAGAATCCATCACAGGCCTCAAAAGTTACCAAATATATTAAACCAGAGGAGTTAAAATTAGAATAAACTTTTCCTGCCACCTGCTTTTGTCTAGCTGTAATACATATGCCCTCACCTTGAAAAATATGCATACACTGACGACAAGCCTCACATTTGTAAGTACAAGCTTTTTTCTTTGGGAATAGACATTTATATTGTTAGCCTGTTCCAAAAAATGTTTATATTCTGACCCTTTCGGAAAACTACCTTCAATGGTTTACCTTTTAAGTTTTCCAAATCTGTGAGTTCAGAAAATTTAGTCCATTCCCTCTCCAAAACATTTTTAATACAGTGAGCTTCCACACTAAAATCAGTTACAAAAGCCCTATTATAGCCTTATTGTTCTAGTTCTTGCTCTTGCCTGTTACACAATGTAAAGGCCCCTTTACCCAACATTGGGAAATATTTTTCAGCTCTTCCTGCAATAACTTCATTCTTAACTTCCAAAATCAAATCCCTAGGCTAACCCATATCCAAAAAAATATTTTCCAAGACATTACATTTATTGTAAAAAAATCTTCATCCAATGACGTCATGCGGCTTACCCTAACATATTGTCCTTTAACAATGCCCCTCTTTTGAAAAAATGGATGAGCACTGGAAAAACTGATGTAAGAATTGGAAAAGGTCTCTTTCCTATAAACGGTAGACTTAAACCCCCACATATTTTATATATGGAAACATCCAAATAAGTCATACAATCAGATGTTATCTGGTGGGTAAATTTCAAAAAGGATGTAGTCTGTGAAAGGTTGGAAGAGTTTATGCTTGAAAAGAAAGCGAACCATATTGACAAGTTTCCAGTTGCATATTATACTTCATATACTTCCTTTTGTATAACTATCAGTCATAAATTGTACAAATTGCCCAATTCCTGCCTTCCCTGAAATATCACTATTTCTCCTCCTGAGCATTATTCTGCATGTATTGTTCCTGCAGTTTCCATTTATTTCTGTCATTTACTCCTATCCTTTTCTAAGGATCCCACTTCCAGTTTTATCTCTATTACAATGTTCAATACTTCGTGTGCCGTGGTGGTACAGCGGTAGCGTTGTTATCACAGCAAGAGGTTCTCCCGTTCGATTCTCGGTGTGGCTTGGGAGTGCCTTCTGTGTGGAGTCTGCATGTCCTCCCCGTGGTTGGGTAGCGTTAGAAAAACATGCGTGCGTAAATGGGCGTGCCTTTGTTGAAGGTTGGGCGTCGAGCTGGCACCTCGGCGTTTCGTAAAAATCTACTGCCAATCATTAGCGGACCGGAGTTCCGCTGTGGCGACCCCTTACCGGGAAAAAGCCGAAAGACAAACAACAACAACAATAATGTTCACTACTGCAAATACAGTTGGTTTAGACTTTAATTTCCATTTTCTAGTAATTGCTTTTTTTGCCACACATCAGAATTAAACTTGTTTAGACATAACAATACCTTGTTCAGATCCTGTGTCCAGCTCAAAACACTACTTTCCTCAGTTATACCTGTTTTCTCACCCAATATTTCTAACAGAGTACTCTATGGAATTTTTAAAATCTGCCAGCTCCATTGTAGTCTCATAACGTATGTTCCTAGTTGCCTCTTTTTCCTGTCACACCTCCAACATTTGCCATCTAATAGAGGAAAATTTTCTTTGACATCTGCCTGGGGAATAAAAATACCAGTACAACACTTCTAAGCAAAATTCCTAAACCTAAATCATCTTGACTTTGTTGCATATTCGGGAGCCATACATATGTCCTCCCATTGTCCCCTTGTAAATTGCTTATCCAATCTTTCTTCATTGCATTTGCTCTTTAATACTTTAATGGAACCTGTTCCTTTCAGTTTCTGTGATACAGCAGAAAATCTCAGGTTTTCTCTATATGCTCTGTTTTCTAACTCAGTTGTTTTTGATACAGCTTTACTTCAGATGCCTTATGTTCAAACAGACTTTTTCATTTCAGTCTATGCTGATTGCATTTTTTCAGCTTATCTGACTAGCTGGTTAAAGCTGCTACTTCTTTTCCAGGCTTTTATTACCATATTTCGGCTTCTCCTGTTAGGGGTCACCACAGTGGATCGCCAGTCCACAGATTGATTGGAAGTGAATTTTTTATGGTGTCGAGTTGCCAGCCCAGCATCTAACCTTCACAGACTGCGCACACACTCGCACACGCATCTACTGCATGTTTTTAAAGCTCAATTCGATCGCAGGGAGGACATGGAGACTCCACACAGAAGGCACTCCAGCCAAGAATTGAACTGGAGAACCTCTTGCTGTGAGGCGACAACGCTAACCTCTGCACCACTGTGGCCACCTTACTTGACTTTATATATTCCTTCAGTGTAGCACTTTTTAAAGACCTCGGAGTGTTTTGATTTTTTTCTATAAATTATTGAAGACCCCAGCCGCTGTGGTGCAGCGGTAGCGTTGTTGCCTCACAGCAAGAGGTTCTCCTGTTCGATTCTTGGCTGGAGTGCCTTCTGTGTGGAGTATGCATGTCCTCCCTGCGGTCGTGGCGTTCGAAAGACATGCGTGAATGGGTGTACCTTCGCTGAAGGTTGGGCATCGGGCTGGCAACTCGGCACCATAAAAATCTACTGCCAATCATTAGCGGACCGGCGTTCCGCTGTGGCGACCCCTAACCGGGAAAGGCCGAAAAGACAAAAAAAAAAAAAAAATTGAAGACAGTTTCCTATAACAAAGCTGAAACTTGAACTGCTTTTTGCTGAGCAGCTGCGAGATTTTTTTCTGTCCAGAGATTTTCCCTTTCTCTTTTTCTGGTTGCTTTTCACTTACTTTGTAGAAATTTCTTCTTTGCTGTTATTTTAGGCAATGTAATTGAGCCAGTAAGTAAATTTTACCCATACTGCAATTTTTTACTGCCCCCCCCCCCCCCAAAAAAAAGCTTCAATATTTAGTCTGGGAGAACACTAATTAAGTTTTTTATCAATATGCTGGCATCATGGAAGTTTGTTTGGCTCCTTCTTGGAGTAGGTAACCAAAGTTCACCACTAATGAGCCTAATCACTGATTCACTTTGGCTATTATTTCTTCACATTTTTACTGACCCTACTGTAGGACAGGGTTTGTTCATTTGTTTGTTCATTAATTTTTTCCTGTAGTTGTCCCCTTAATCTGTTTCAAGGTCACAGAGTCCACAGGGCAAAAAGCAGAGAAACTAATTCTGAGCAAGATATTGGTCCATAATAGGACATGTGTGCTATTTTCCACATGGTATTCATACTAAATTTGCAGTTTGAGGGATTTCCAGTTTACGTACATCATATCTTTGGGATGTGAGATGGAACACTGGAGCACCTGGAGAAAATCTATGACATATTCAAGCCCGTTTGTAATGCAGAGGGCATCCAATCTAAAAAAAAATCAAGGACACAAGGCAGTGCAAAGTCTACATTTTTAGAATGTCAGGTTGCACAAATATTTTTTTATTTTTTTTAAAGCTTAAATGCAGCGGTAGTAATACTGCCTTGGCATATTTGCCATGAACATGCAACAGTTTTCTAATGGAATGTGTGCCACAATATTTATCTGCTGCAGTTTGGCAGTATTTAAAACATAAGTTTAGGATTACATATTGTATTAGAGCATTATTCTACTAGGTGAAGTTAAATATTTTTAGGTTAGTTCAGTGATTAGATTGGTAGATGTCTGTGAAACTTCAGCAGAATAAAAGTGATGCAGGACAGATTGATTAAAAATGATCTGTATAAAAGAATGTGTTGGTTTGATTTTGCTACTCAAAGCAAATGTGAGAATTTTATAGGTACTGTACTTGATACTTAAAGTACATATTGTACATTTGGATAAAAGAAGCCGTCCTTTAGTAGCAGGAAATGGTGATGAGGGAGAATGTTTGGTCATATGATTTTGTAGAAAGATAGCAAGGTTAGTCTTTCATATTTGCAACTGGTAGAAAGGACAGTAAAGAACATCTTATTATTCAGAAGTGGAAATAATTTGATAATTTGTTTGTAGACACTCTAAAAGATTCTTTTTGGGAGTCCTGAACAGCCAATGAAGAAGTGTTCATGCTGCCAGCGGATCCTGCCATCAGGTAGTGCCACAGTTAGGCCCTAGACATCAGGCAGCTGTTTGAGATGTGGTGGGACTTGTCCTTGTTGGTGCTGAAATACGGTCTTAAGAGAGCATGGACTTATGCCAACACTGGGTATAGTGGAGTCCTTTCTGGTCCTTGTGCCACGTTTGGCAGTTATGTCCCATAGCATCAGTCCCTTTGCTCTTTACACAGTTGTTGCCAGCTTGTATTGAATAGTAGGTTGATGAGGGCCTCCCTCTGGAGGCCACTACATGTGAGGTAGATGATCCCTTCTTTTGTGGAAGTTTGAGGATCATTAACTTTACAAGCTTGTGGCCCCATTTCTTCATGCCATAGATGCCTAAAAGGATATCTGGAGAAGCTGGAAGAGGATCCCTGAGCATTTCTATTCCATAAAGTATTTTATGAAGGATGTCATCATTAACTCTGGAAGCACCTGGATTCTATTACTTTGGGTGTTAGGAAAGTTGATGCTGTCTGTAGCCATAGGCTGATAAAAATAATTTTCTGATTTAGCATACTAGAGCCAAACCTCTTTGTGATCTTTTTATTCAAGCACAGTAGAGGCTGCAGTATTTTGCCACCCTGATACTTGAGAATTCCAAAGGAAAGAGAGCATTCAGCTCTGCTTTGTTGGGACTTTGATATCTTGGCTCCACCAACTGTTTTTCTCGAGTGCCATTCCTTCCTAGCAGATAATACATTTGAAAAGCTTTCCGTATTTCCCGAGTTGATGTTTAAGGGGGAGATGGCCAAAGCACTGTTTTTGGCTTCCACAGGGGGCTAACACATGACTCACTGCAGTATTGACTTTGAGTCTGCCGCATAAGCTGTGACATCAGCAGTCATGTAACTTTGCAGGATGGTATGGCTGATGCTAGGATTTCTTTGATTATGGAAAAAGTCAGACAGCCCATCTTGGGTATCTCTTTCTGGGGGGTGAGGATCAGTTCAGTTAATTCTTACATGACCTGATGGGTGGAAACTGGTCCTTTCATATGGTAGACAACCTTTACACCTCTTCATATATTTTTATTCTTCTGATCTTAACCCCCCCTCAAAAGGAGAAGCCTCCTTAATGACAAAGAAGATTCTTTAATTGGCTCACATTCGGCAGCTCAGTGGTGCCAACCAGATCACAGAAGAGGACAACTCTGTAAGTCGTGCTGTTATAGTCCTGACGGTGATTTAGGACTGCCCATGGGGAAAATCAGTTTTCTTGAGTTCCTTGACTTGGAGGGGCCATCTTGAATGACCGGTGGGTTCTTACCTTGGTCATGGAGGTGCACATCTTAGAGCTCTTAGATTATTTGTTATTCTGCCAAGAAGAGTAACCATTTGGAATGTCAGGACATGCTGGACAGAGTCCTGAAAAACGGACTATACGTATGCTAAATCTGAGATGGCCATTTCTTGGACTGTTCCCTCTTCTCTGTGGTATGGTGATCTTGGAGTTGGTATATTTAAGTTTGGGGCATATGGTGGACTTGCCCTCCCAGGGGGAAGGGATGCAGGAGGGCTTCTCTCCCTTGCAAAAAAAAAAAAGTTTAAAAGAGAAGAGCTATCCTCAAGATTTGCTCTATTCCTGGGTTTTCGGTCTTTTTTGGAGGGGGGGGGGGGTTTGCATTTGGCATTTCAAGTGCTGATGTTTCAGTAGGGAAGCCAACAAAAAGGGCTTAATTCAGGGGCAATCATCTTCAGAGGCATATAAAAGTTTACTGGATTTAAATGATCGCAACACAAAAGAATTGAGACAGAACTGGGGTGAGAGGTTTCTTCTGGGTATCTAAATATGTAACAAATATGTAACAAAATCAAGATAATTCAGAATATTTGCTCGGAAATATCTACATAGATGTTTATGTACATCCAATGGAGTGGTAAAGATGTTGCCACAGTTAGAGGAGAGGCCGTGGAGGTGAGGGGGACTGGAAATTTGGGATTGTATTTATACTTATGTACTCCAAAATACTTGTAACAAAGCGCTGGATGAAATTAAAACACAACATCTTGCTCAAATGCTGTTACTCTGTCTTATGTGTTACTGTGTTTTAGTAGTTTTTGAAAATTGTATTGTACTTGTTAACTTTGTTGATATCAGCTTTGTAATGTTTGTATATGGAGCTTTTCTCCCCGGACCTCCGTTGAAAATGGGCTCATTTTCGGCCCAATGGACTTTCCCGATTTAATAAATTGCAAATAAATAACAATCCTGAGAGGCTGTACATGAATTCTGTGGTAAGGTGAAATGAAACGATTTCTGAGAACTGATCATAGGCAGTTACTAGGCTGTTAGCCCTGATGCCCTTACAAGCCTCGCCAAGAATTTAGCCCATGTTTCAACAAGTCAGCACCCCTATGCCTCTGTCCAGCAGGGACACAGGTGGAATCCCAGGAGTGTATTTTCTGTTCCCCATCCAGTTATCCAGGTCGCGCTTAAAAGGGTTTAATCAGGTAATCTGCTTCATGTGGAGATGGAGTCTATTCCACAAAAGGGGGAGTCTCTGGGACAAAAATCTCTCCCACCAATGAGTCCTGTTGATGTCACAAACCAGACTGAGGTCTCATGTGTGGGTTACTCGAGTGGAGCTTGACTTACGGATATGCAGCAATGTCATCAGGGCAGGATCTGAGATTGCTTTGTATGCCAGAGGTCACCTCTGAGGAGTCTGTAGCAGACTGAGTAGAGGAACAGGGCTTTTAGCATATCTGTGTAGGGTAGATGTTTGAGGCCCTGGATTCTCTGGATGAAGAACCTCTATGGTCTATCCAGCTGCTGCATGTTCTTAGTAAGGTACATGTCGAAAGGGGCATTGTACTCAATAAGGGTCTTATAAGGGAAGACTACAGGGATGTTATGACCACCTTTTTCCTGGATGAGATGCCCTTACTATAATGAGGTGGACCATGTAGAAAGCTTTCTGTACAACCGAGGCAGTATGGTGGTCAAAAGTCATATTGCAATCAACCTGGGTGCCCAAGTCCCTCGTGACTGACTGCATGCTTAGTACCTTATTATCAATGTGATAATTTGTGGGGACGTTACTCTTCCTAAAAGGGGGGGATGATTATGCATTTTTTGGCATTCAGTTGCAGGCCATGTTTCTGGCACCAGTCATTTGTTTGGGTGAGATCCTCTTGGAGGATGTCCACATCACTAGGGGAATTGATGACAGCATCCAGCTTGCAGTCATCTGCAAACGTGGTCAGCCGTAGCCCACTAGATTTGGCCTGCAGCCCCGAGAAGTGTATCCCAAACAGCAGAGACCCCAGGATAAATATGAATTGTCAGATTAGTTTGTAATGTGTATTTTGTTTTGTTGGTTACTTGTTGGACAGTGAGGAACATAGTCTTTAAGAACGTTTGTTAAAGTAAAGTGAGATAGTGCTAGCAATGACATGTTTTGTAAGTACTGGTTAACCAAAAAGTAGAGGAAGTAGTATTACTATAAAAGTAGACTTGTGTTAAGCATTTAACAAAAGATGGATGAGTTCATTTCCACCCTGGATCTCTGTACCTTGAATGCTCACATTATTGACATGAAGGTGTGGATGGACAGCACTCCAAATGATGATTATACCTGTGCTACCACTGTGCACTTGGGTGATGGTGCTGGCCATGATAGGTGCTTTTTCACACATCATGTTTGGGGGTTGTTTAATTTATTGTTGACCTTTCTCTAGTGTGTTCTGAAGTGACATGAAGTAGCATATTAGCATCCTAAACAATGGCAGAGTAGCTTTTACTGGCTGTCTTGGTACAGGAGTGCACATGCTACGGGTATCTTATGGTATTTCATGCTCATTCTCAAAGTGGGGGGGGGGGGTTCTTGTAGGATATAACATGCCATTCCCACCATATGATTGCTTTGGGGAACCACTTCCTTCCCTGCTGTCACCACTAGTAGGATTGCATGGAAAGTTCAAGGGTGCCTAGGGTCTCCAGGGTTAAATGAGAGAGTTTCAGATGCTTTGAGGCAGATGTAATGTTATCTTTAGCAGGAGTAGGAGAAAATAAAATTTAGGTTGCCTTGCAGTGACAACTTATCCACTGGGTAGAGTGGTTTTAGTTTAATGGGGCCAAGTAGTCTTTTTATGCTGTTGCATTATACATTTATACTGTGTTTAGACGGTGAACATGCAGATTTATCGTGGACATTACGGTTATTTCACTGTCAATGTTCTTTGGCACCTTCTGTATTTGCCTTGTACCGTAATGTATATATATTTTTTTGTTTGTTTCGTTACAGTTAAATGCAAATGTACAAAATATCCTGCAGGCCTCAGGAGTGGAGTTTAGGGATGAGTATAAGAAGGCAAAGATACAACTGACTGAAGTTCTCGGTATCATCCTTGACCTCAGTATATGCTTTCATATGAAACAAACAGGTGAGGCTTTTCTTACTTGAGGTCGCTTCCTGATGTAGCTGTTGAAATGGAAACTATGTATTGTGCTTTACCTTCTAATTTACCTGGTGGATATGTGGCTTTGGTAATCTGTGGACTTGTCAGTAATTGTTGTGACTACTTCAGAAGAGATGACCATTTTTGTGGCATGAATTTTTTTGCCACTAATAGGAAAAGAATTGTAATTATTTTATTTTTATTTGTTTTAGTAAGTTATCAGGTGGGGAACTTGCTTTTTTTTTTTGTGCCAAACCTCCATTTTTGGTGTCACTGCCGCTACAGCTTGAGGTAGTGTTAAGTGTTCATTTAATTTGCATGAATGGATATGTCCCAATAAACCACTGATGCTTCTTCAGGAAAAGATGTATATTGATTTCCAAAATAGTTTTGTGTTGTGGCTTTCATTTGCCTGTCTAGAATATTATTTTTTGTTTTTCTAACTTCCTTTTTGCCTGTGGTTCCACTGTCAATGTCTGTTGAAATTCTACTTTTTCTTTGGCAGCATCAGTTCTGTTGGCTGGCATGCTTTGACATGGAACCAGAAATTTCTTTCTGTGTAGTAGCTTAACCAGTTTGTGGTAACCAGTTTGCCCTGTTTGACAATACTCTCACATTTTCTATAATCACTAGTACTTGTTTTACATTGTGGGACCATCCTTTGCACAATTTTAGTCTTTTGTCCTTTGCTTTATGGTGCTACTGCATAGCTGAAGCTTTTACAGCCTTTTCCATCTTTAGTTGGTTTCTTTTGCTACAGATAGTTTAACAGGAGAATTAATGGGCATCTTAAGTTTGTATCTCTCAGTCGGTTAGATTTTCGGGCTGGCTGTGGTTCAGATAGTGGTTTTCCCAGCATCTGGTGATCCATTGTGTGCTGTCATCTCCTTTCGGTCAGCTTGCCTCAGTTTTGTTTTTTTTTATGGGGTTCACCATCTTGATTCCTTTCAGCCCCGGTGGGCTGCAGTTATTCAAGAGTTTACATCTGTTTTGCCTATATTAACACTTGATGGCTGTCCTGGACTGTGGAGTAATCAGATGCGTTTAGAAGTGTGGCTTCTTTTGCTCTTGTTAGTTATACCCCCCCACCACCACTACCACCGATGACTTACATGAAGGTACTGTTACCAGTCTTGCATGGTTAAACTGGATTTTTTTTTTTTGAGGAAAATAACAATCCAAATGGATGAAGACGTAATCCACACGTAAATAAAAACTTCCAGTGCAAGAGTAGCCAGTTAAACACCGTAGATGCGGATGAAATGTAATACTTTTAATGAAAGGCAAAAAAACAAATAAAAAAAAAACACCAAGTAAAATAGATGAGTGATTTCACTCCAGTCCTGGAGCTTCATCAGATCTAATTAAAGCGGAGCTTGAGGCTATTTAAAAGTACAATGATTCTGAAGTTACTTATTTAGGTCACGTGACCTGAACAGAGATCTTAAGGGAACATGCTCATTCAAACCTTTTCCCTTATCACTTTGCATTTCTAGAATCCATTTAGTTTCTAAACATTGTCTTATTGCTAACATTACCACCCCTGATGCACTTGTTCAATAAATGTAATACAAGCAATTTAAATTTATTGTAGTCCCAGTAATAAAAAAAAACATGTTTACATAAGGCATTCTTTTTATCTTTCCTGGAAATATCATAAATGTGCTCACAAATTTGGTCTTTAAGCATTCTGTTTGTTTTACCAACATAACTGCTACATGCTAGGCAGGTTGGAAGATGACACCAAATCAGAGCTCTTGCAGTTCGCAAAGAAATCAAACTTGTACACATAGTCATAACTTGTACACATAGTCATGGGATGTTCATAAAATAGTTAGCAAATACTGACGCATATTACAGTCTTTGTAGGGGTGTGTGCCTTTTCTATTTGTTGTAGGTTATTTCCTAGCAAAAGGTTTATAGCCTAACGTTCTCTTGGAAAATGTTCTTAAAATGGAAATCTCCTAGAATAGATTTATTTCTATCATTACAGGTTAGGACATGCCAGTGCCTCTTAATAATATCACATATAGAGCTGACGTCATTGGAGTAAGTTATACTCATTTTTAATATATTTTTCCTGTGGGGCCAACGCTGTTAGATTGCTATTACAGTCTTGAGATGAGAAATGAGGTCTAGCATAATCTTTCCTTTGTGACATGACATCATCTTGTGTTTTACTTATTTCATGTTCAGGGTAGCATCTACTAAGCAGGTCACTGGACAGTTCATTGAATACAGATAGGTATGCTGGGTTGAATACCAATGATCAGGCAATGCTAAGAATCTGCCCCTTCACAGGATTCTGTCTGTGCATTGTGCTACACCTTCTGCAGGGTTTCTTATAGACCTCCGTTTCTAAGATATGTTGTTTTTTGGTAATTTTTTCATCCAAAAAAATCTATAGTCTTAGCTGAAAACTTAAAAGTGAGTCTTAAAAAATGTGTTGTCTTCTGTAAATATTCCACAAAGTCATGTAACAGAGGAGTGGGGCCTATCCAGATGAAAAGGCATCATCCACAAATCTGCCATAAAAAGAAATATATTGTTGAAATAAATTGGCATTATCTAAGACATAGAGTATCTCACAGCATGCAAGAACCAAATTTGCATAACTGATGGCACAGGATGTGCCCATGGCTACACCTACTTTTTGTATATAAAATACATCATTTAACTTAAAAATATTGTTTATCAGAATGATCTCTAATAGAGAGCCTTTCAAGTGGATGTGAGTTGCTGTTAAATCAGAAAATACAAATAATGTAATAAAGTCGATACTGACATCATTTGGTATTACTGTAAATAGTGAGGTTGCATCCATTGTAACCAGTAAAAAAGCCTCATTTCTATTAGAACCAGACCATTCACACAATGATATAAAAAAGTGCTTGATGTCCCTCAAGACTGATTTGACCTTTTCTAATACAGGTCAGAGTTGTTTTTCAACATATATTGATAGGGGGTCAGTAGCCCACCCTCTACCCAAAGCATAGGTGGTTTATTTAAGGACTTGTGAATCTTGTGGAGGCCATACATCATGGTAAAACTAGGGTATTCAACAGTGAAGAACTCAAGCAAATCATTCCGAATGTTACATTCTAAAGATAAATCAGACATTGTAGAACAAGTACGTAATAGTAATTTCTCAACTTTAATTTTAGAGCACATTCCATACGTATATTCATATGATAACATGTCCAACAGATTTTCAACATAGTGGAAGATGTCCATTAGAACAGTGGCACTTTCTTTATCTGCTGATCTGATGTACAAGTGTTCTATCGTGACCAAATCCATCAAGGCTTTTATATTGCACCTCTGTAAGGTTATAAAAGTCTTTATGATGTTTTGCCGCAGAAATTCACAAATGTCTTTTTCACAAAGCTTAAGAACTGTATCCACTAAAGGTGGGTTAGCAGGTACAAATTGACTTGGTCTCTTGTATACATTGCTCTGTGCAGAATTATTAAGTCAATAGAGCCGTTTGAGGGAGTTATTCCTGAGAAATAACCTCAAGTCTGCCAGTACTTCACATAAAATGGAACCTCTGGATGGAATAAAAGACAGGTTCTTATTTAAGACTTGCTGTTGCTTGGGTGTTAGGTGTCAGGGTACTGAAAGAAATATTCACTTTCCGGTCTGAGAAATCTTTCTCCTTACTGCTGAGCATAGTTTGAGCTGTTTTGCCTGAAATGTCCTTTTCTGGACCTGTCTCCCTTTGCTCTGAGAGCAGCCTTTTTTCTCTCTGATGGGTAATGACTCTGGAAGATGTACCTCTTAAAAAGCATCTGCATCAGTAAGTCTATTACAAGAACTTCCAGTAGATTTTTTTTTTCCTTGGAACAGTTCTCATTAGACACTGTCTGTTGTCTTATTGGATATAGCCAATGGGTTCACCTCTGGTGCATTAGAAGGGGAGAGCAGTGAAATATTGCCATCTTTCAACTGAGGTTGCAGTCTGTCCAAGGCAGTAGTTAGATGGCTAGTAGAATTCTTCCCTTCATGGTGATTGCTTTTTGAGAGGTTTCAGTCCTGGGCCACAAAAAATGAGGCTTGATGTAGCAACGTTATCTTGTTCTCCCTCAACCATTTCTTTTTCCCATAGTGCTTTGTATGATTCCTGCCAGACATAAGGAAGCCACTTTGAATTCCCTTGCCATTGGTATATAATGGTCTTTGTGTGAGTCACTGTTATTTTCTTTACCTTCTGTAAAAGGACTGCTTCTTTTCTGTCTCTAATCACCCTCATTTATGTTTGGCTCTGAGTTTGTTTTACACTATACTTAGAAGTTATCCAGCTACAGCCAGAAAAGTAACTAAACTGCAGACCTTTGTTCCTGTGAAATTGATTCTGCAAGGGTCTCCGTGCAATGACAGTTTTAACACCTCTGTAGTAGTGTGGGGGGAGGGGGCTCTCAATTTCTCTTTAACTACAAAATAACAAGATCACCTTAATGCATCAAGCCCCATGTAGCCATGTTGTAGAAAACGGGTTAAAATTACAAATAAAGCACTTGAGTGATTTTGAGGTGTTAAAATAGGTCAGGAAACAGTGAAAAAAGTTGTTTTTTTTTAGTTCTAGGGTGGAGTTTTCCTTTAACAAAGATCACTTTTGTACCAAATAATACTTCATAAGGTTTGTGTGTTAAAAAAAATCATAATATAAATGGACATATGTAACACCTAAGTGGGCTGAAAACCATAGCTGTGATTGCTAAGGTGTATATGTTTTTTACACACAAACCTGATGGAGTATTTATTTGGTACGAAAGTGATCTTGGTTAAATGTGTTTCAGTTTATAAGTTAGTAATATTAATTCTGATAGATGTTTAGTGGTAGTTCTTTTTGGGTGTTAGTGAGCTGGTTTCTTAAAGTATGGATTAATAGATTAGCTTTAATAAGCTGTTTTTATATATGAATTTCTCTCTAGCTTTTAAGTTTCAGTTCTAAGATAGCACAGTCTCTGTTTACACTATGGTGTTAAGGGAAAGGGGGACTTGGTTAAAGGAATGAGTTTAATCCTTTTATTGCTCTTAACAGAACCATCCTCTGTAATCCCTCCCTTGCTCCAAATAACCTGATTATATATAAATTAATGAATGTCTTTAATGCTTTTCATTATACTCCACTAGGATTGCTTGTTTGATTGTTTCAATAAAGGATATTACATTTTTAACTCAACTGTGAACTACCATCTGTTTTATTATTTTGTAGTACGTATTTTAAAGTTTGAATTTTATTAGTGAACTAGGTACATAATATATTTCAAGGAGTGAACTGCACACCCTCCACACTGCAGTTTCTGCTTGGTTTATTTTGTGGAAAAAAAAACAAGCCTCCATGTGCAGTCTCTGAAAAATTGATCTGATGTTGTTAATCTTAGGTCATTCATTACTGATGGGTTATTGGTTCCGTCCTTAGAACCGAGCTGGCCAATATCAAGCTCGCGTCAGCCAAAAATTCTCGAGCTAAGGTCCTACCCAGAATGCTCTGCGCCCTGTTACCTCAGATCTCATTTGCCGCGTTACTGTACAGCCATGTCAAGCCACTCTCTCAGCTAAGTGTACAGTTTTTTGAAAGTTTATACATTATTACTCTAAATTTTTCTCAAAAGTTTATTCTAATATTTTCCTACTCTATCACACACTTTAGTCTCTCTCCCTTTAGTCTTTTCCTTTTATTACCCTCTTTTCTTACCTTGTGGTAATTCTCCATTACCATCACTGGTAATCCTTCCTTTTCTCTTTTTACCCTTATCTTGTGTACCGTTATTCTTCATTTTGCTACTGTGCTTCTTCTCCACACTAGTTATGTCGGATAAGAAAAGTACCATTGGTTTCAAGGAGTGCAAGGTTTGTGGCCGTAAGTTACTGCTTTTCGATGGCCATGACTTGTGTATCTACTGTCTTAATGTCTCCCACTTGACTGTGGATCCTTTATGTGGGATTTGTAAAAATTTCTCTACCGGGACTCTCAATGAGAGGAAGAATAAGTTAATTTTTGAAAGGTGTCCTCAAGTCTCCTTTCTCTAAGGCTATTTCTGGGTCGGTGGGCTCACCCCCTCCTGTTAAACCCAGCAAAAGGCATTCTTCCTCTTCTTCATCGAAGTCACTTCCTTCTTCTCCCTCTGGAGATCGTAGGGAGCAGTCTCACAAGAAGGTGAAATTGATTACTACTCCGGCGCTGCCCCTGTGACCCTATCGGCTCCAGGCTCGGCACCGCCCCAAATGATTTTGACTACAGCCTTGCCTCCTTTATCGATACCGACACTGGAATTCCCAGTGGAGACAACTATGGTTCTGACAGTTCTGTCGCAACCCCTTACGGCACCATCAATACAGGTTCAGTCCCCTTCGGCACCATTGGTACAGTCATCTTCGACTCCAATATTACTCTTCTGTACTCCACGGCGCAGACATTTTCGACACCGACATGTGCTTTGGTGCAGTCCTTCTTGGCACCATCCTTATTACGGGTGCAGACACTTTCCACTACGGCACAGTACCCTTCGGGGCAGACTTTTGCCTTTACGGTGCAGACACCTTCAACTGCTATGGCGCTGACATCTTCAGCTCAGACTTTTTCCACACGTTTTTCTTTGGTGCATACTTCCTTGGCTCAGAGCTCTGCACCTATTGAATTAGCAAGGACCAAATATTCCCCTTCACTGGATCGTTTTGCTAGCAGTCAGTATAGTCCTTTCCTAGAAAGGCCAGAATCACATCAGCTTTCTCCATGAGGTCAACCAAGAGTCTTTCTGAACAGGATGTGTTGCAGCTTATTGACCAGTTGCTTGTGGCCAGAGGTCTCTCTCAACCATGGAAGTCCACGTTCCCTCAGTCAGGTGAGCGTATATTGCCTCAAACCCCAATGTATACTCCTCCTTCGATTTCCACTCAAGTCTTGAAGCCTATTACTCCGACAGCAGCTTCCCTCTCTCCAACTCCAATAGTGGATCTCACTTTGGAACCAGAGTTGCCCTTGTGGCCTCTGATGCACTGGGCATCAAGCTCTTCTCAGGTGGGCTGCGCCATTGGGGAGGGCATTCCTGGCTCCACGCCAATTTTTTGTATGGTACCTTCCAGGGGGTGCTCTCTCTTACGTTCACGGTCCTCTTGAGACTCCTGGTGGGGGCGGGGTTCTGAGGTTGTCATGCTCTGTTCTGGGCTCCCATCCCTCCTTGGGCAGGCCATGGAGAGGGCAATTGACTCCACTGGCAAAGCTCATTTGTCAGAGTCCTCTCCCCCCTCTGTGCTGCAGCTGCCACAAGCTTCAACTGCCAGACACCGGGCACAAGAGCCTCGGGTTTCTCCTCCTCAGGAGACCCCATCTTTGCAGTTTTCCCCAGAACCTCCCACTGAGGAAGTACCCCGCAAAGCATGTGTAAGAGGAAACACATGGACTCCACTGAGGAGTCATTGACTGAAGATACGGATTTTGATGACGGGGAAGGGTCACCACGGTCACTCTCTGAGGTGTCCTTTAGTGACATCCTTGAGATCCTTAGACAGAGGAGTGACTGGAAGCCCTCTAATCCTTCCTCTGAGGAATCCGTATTCCTGCAGGCTTTTCGTGCCCGGCCCCCTACCTCCTGGGTCACCCCGCCTGCTGATGAGCTCATCCAGCTCATCATGCAGCATGCATGGAAGGCTCCTGACACCATGAAAGCGATACCTACCAGACCAGATAAAATACTATTGCCCCCAACTAAATACCCGCATTGGTCATGAGGTCTTCCAGTAGATACTATGGTGGTGGCAGCTGCTACTAAGAAAGATTTGGCAGAAGAGAGCTAAACTGTCCATCTGCCCAATAAGGAGTCCCGGGCGATTGAAAGATTAAGGAAGCGTGTATTTGCTTCATCTACCTTCGCCGTAAGGTCTTTGAATTATTTGTCACATTTTACCAGGCTTCAGCAAGATCTTGTCAACCAGCTGTCTGAAACATTGGCATGAGCTGTTTCTGTCAAAGTCCATGATAATGTGGCTTCTCAGATAGCCACCTTACAGTCCATTTCCAACTCTTCCATGCGTCTTACTTCTCACACAAAGGAAGGGGCGGCTAGCGCGGTAGGCGCAGGTATAGTTGCCAGACGACATGCTTGGATGTGCCTTTGTGACATTGGGGACTGGCTTCCTTCATGAATGCCCCCATAGAGGCCAGTTCTTTGTTTGGCCCTAAAGTCAAGGATACGCTAGAAAGGTGCGAACAAGATGGCAAGGCCCTGCCTGCCGTTGGTGTCAGGCACTCCACTCAGAGATTCAACTCCAGAAATAAGAGGAGCGGAAAGATCTGGCACAAGATATCACAGGGTTCTTTCCGGGATGCACGTGCCGAGTTCTCCCCTAGAGGCAGAGGGGGGAACTCCAATGGAAGATGGCCCTTTCGGGGCAGAGGAGGTCCGTGAAACGGGAGTTCCAGAGATTTTCTCTGGCCAACCCTATCAGCGCTCCTGAAGCCCTGCCCGACTGCTCACCTCTGGAAGCAGTCGGGGGTCATTTCTCCTTGTACCCCGCTGCTTGGCAAAAGATAACAACTGACTCTTTGGTACAACGGATTATATCCAGAGGCTATGACATCCCTTTTCATCTTTGCCCAGTGTCATCAAGAATATTTCCCGACATTCCACCCCGTCAAAGGGAAACAGCAGCACACGAAATCCAAAAGCTGCTACAAAAAGAGTCATCCAGACAGTCCCCCCAGACCAGATAGGATCCGTTTTTTACTCAAGGTTCTTTTTAGTGCCAAAATGGACAGGGGACTGAAGACCAATTTTGGATCTTGGTACACTAAACAAATTTGTAAAAATGGAGAAATTCCGGATGGACACTGTTCAGTCTACCCTTCCTCTTCTGAAGGCCATTTTACACTAAGCTAATCGGAGGAAGTCTGAGGAAGGGCTCTGAGCTAACTAATCTGTGATATATAACATTAAGTATTCTGTTTTTTTGCTTATTTCTGAGTTTATAGCACTTTTATTTTACTCACTGTGTGTGAGGTATTGAGTAGAATTTTCTGCAATTGTTAAGCATTTGGTTGGGTTTGTTTGTTCTGATTTCCTACTAGGAGTGTATCATATAACTTGTTTGCATTTAAAAGCATTCTCTAGAGTCTCCTTGATCCTTTATCTGTTTAAACATTTCTTCAGTTTTTTCTACCTAAGTAGTGTTGGTAGTGTAGCATTGTCCATATTCAGGCTTGTGTTTTTGGGCCTAGTTGTTTGTTAGTAGAGGCTGTGTGTCTGAGCATATATCCCAGGCCATCATAGCTTAGCCAAAGCCAGTATAACATTTCAGTGAGAGCGAATTGTTTGTGGTCATTGACTGACTGGGGCTGCCAGGACTACCTTGGAGTAAGCACCTCATTGGTTCTTTCAAGCTTTTTTTTAAGTTGTTTCAGGTTTCAACTTTGTTACTTAAGAAGTTAACTTGTGACTGTTTCACACTGAGCTAATTGGAGGAAGTCGGAGGAAGGGCTCTGAGCTAACTAATCTGTGATTATATAACATTAAGTATCCTGTGTTTTGCTTATTTCTGAGTTATTTATAGCACTTTTATTTTACTCACTGTGTGTGAGGTAATAAGTAGAATGTTATACAATTGTTAAGCATCTGGTTGGGTTTGTTTGTTCTGATTTTTGTTTCCCACCCTCCCTCTCTCTTGGGATCCTGGTTTTATACTTGGTGGCTTTGCAGTTGTCAGTCCCTACTGTAAATTTGATCTGGGACACTCCTCCCAGTCTTGTGTCATTACCTCATTCTACCTATTCCAGGGAGAACATTTGAGAAGGCCAACCCAGTTAGCTTCTGCTCCTCCTTTCCCCTTTACAAAAAAAAAAAAAGAAAAAGAAAGGAAAAAAAAAATTCTAAGCTTGTTTCCTGCCTTTCCTATAAGTTGTCTAGTCCAGATACAGATTTGCTGTATCCAGGACTGTTTATAAGCTTCTGTGCCCCCAAGCCTTTCTGTGTTGGAGGGAAGCCTTCTAGTTTAATTTTGTTTCTTAGAACTAGCCAGTTCTCTAGTTTCAGCACTCAAATCTGTTTCTTTGAGCTCAGCACTTGTTCAGAACTCATTTTAAGCACTAAATAAGCTGCAAATTACTACAGCACTCAACTTTCCTCACTTGTCTAGAGGAAAACAGTTTTTAGTACTTAATAAATAAGCACCTATCCAGGCATGTCTAAGAGTTAGCTCCTGGTGTTTTCTCTACCCGATGAATCTGGGCATCTTGGGGCAATGCAGCAATTGCCTCATGTACACAGGCAACCCTCTCCTCCTACCACACAACACTGCAACCTGTGAGAGATGCACTTGTATAACCAAACTGGAAGCAAAGCTCTCTTCACCCAAAACTGGACTAGACAGTCAAGAGGAGAAGGTAAACTCTTGCAACACACCACACTCATCACATAGTCCCTCAAAACCTACACCACCAAAACACACACATAGAAACACAAAACACACACCTACATTAGCGGAGGCTCTCAAAAAAAATCTACCCAAGCAACAGGGACCTCAAAGCAGAAACGCAAGTAACCTCCACCCCCCAACACAACCCAAATGACACATAGCCCACAAACTCAGTGTGCCACTCAACCACAGCCCATAAGGCATAACAACGTACCCAACTCTCTAGTCATAGGTGACTCTATAGTCCGGCACACTGATGTTCCACTCACCAGGCTAAACAAGGAGAAAGTTACTGTCAGCTGCCTGTCAGGTGCCAGGATCTGCCACATAATGCATGCACTCAGGTCACTCCACTTCAAGTACAAATATGACTCTGTCATTGTCCATGTTGGTGTGAGTGACGCGAGACACACCTCCCTGGACCACATGAAAAGAGACATGGAGGAGCTTTCTGATCTTGTAGCCCAGGCAAGTATGACCCTAGCCCTGAGTAGCATCCTGCCATCATCCAGAATGATACCACAGTACAAGGACAACATGATTGACTTCAACAATTGGCTAAACTTCTGGTGTCATTGTAAAGGGATCCAGTATCTGTCTGCCTGGGATGACATGATCAACAAACCACAATGCTTTGCCAGAGATGGCCTGCACCTGTCACCCTTGGGATTCTGGATACTGGCTAAGGCTCTTGCAACCCCTATAGTGCCTTTTTCAGGCAAGATTCAAATGACAAATTCACCACTGTAACAGGTACAAGCAAGCAAAATCTGAGGGTAATGCTACTTAATGCTAGAAGTCTAAACCTCAAAATGCACTCACTCGAGGCACTCCTTAAAATGGAGAACATTGACATCTGTGCAGTGACAGGGACCTGGTTCAAGGCACCAGAGAACACCCCCTGCATTACCAGGCTATAATTCATACCACACCTTTCGGCCACCTAACCTGGACTGAATCACTAAAGGTGGAGGCATGTCCATATTCATTAAGGATATCCACACCTCCAGGCTAGTTGCTCAGCATAATGCATATGAGATTGTCCAAGTGCAACTAACTCTGGGCAAGACCGCAATGCAAATTGTAGCTTGCTACAGATCCCCCACCATGCCCCAGGATTCCCACTCCTCATTTCTTGCTACACTAGAAAATATTAGGGTACAACCTAACACCCTAATAATGGGTGATTTCAACTACCCCACCATTAACTGGGAAAATTACTCATGTACCAACTCTTGTGCTCAACGTTTTCTGGAATTCATAAATTCCAATGCCTTGGATCAGCTTATCCACACCCCCACCAGGGGCAGCAATATCCTAGACCTGGTCATTACCAACATGGGCAACCGGTGTTCCACACCAGAGGTCAATTCCTCATTGGTCAGATCCGACCACAAGCAAATCACCCTAGAGATCCACATCTCACCCCCACCCCCATTAGGGAAACCACTGTAAACAATTTCTCCAAAGCCAACTTCACGCTTCTTAAGACAGAAGTGGCAAACTTCACGACATCCATGCTGATGGACAATAGAGGTACGGTTGCTGAATCCTATACAGTTGCACTTTATAAGCACTTACACGAGTGAATGGATCGTGCAATCCCTAACAGAACCAAGATGCTATCTTCCAAAAAAAGGAAGCCAATCTGGTGGTTCCCTGCTGTAAACAAACTCTACAACATAAGAAAGAAACTGTTGCAAAAAAGAGTAAAATCCCATGATTGGAGGAACTCCGTAGTCAGCCTCAGTAAGAAGCTGAGATCCCTCATAAAATCCTCCAAAGCTAGTTACGAAAACAAAATTGCCACTGATTTCTAAAGACAACCACAAAGCATTCTATAGTTGTGTCAAGAATCTCAATAGCAACACGCAGATCTGTTCTGAGTTACAGCACAATGGCACAAAATATACAGAACCAACTGATATTGCCAACATCCTGGCAGATAGGTTCAGTGCTAACTTTACCCCCCTCTCACCCCCTAAAGGGCCCATCTCTATACCGGAAGAATGCAAAGTTTCTGTAATCACGGCTGCACAGGTAAAAAAAAAAAAAACGCATTCTCCAAAGCAAAGAGCACAGCATCCATGGGACCTGACAACATCCAAGGCTGCCTTCTACATGAACTACAGAACGAACTGGCACCCCACCTAAGTACCATGTTCAGTCATAGCCTCACCTCAGGCTTTGTGCCCACTGAATGGCGCACAGCAACGGTTATCCCACTTCACAAAGGGGGAGCCACCACGGACCCCAGGAACTACCGCCCCATTAGCCTGACGAGCCTGGTCTGCAAGGCTATGGAGCGTATCATCATGGAACTTATAAACAATGACATTGGTAATCACCAAACTCTGGACCCTACCCAGTTTGGGTTTGTAAAAGGCAGATCATGTCTCCTAAACCTGATAGACTTCTTTGAAGCGGTCATCAAAGCCGTAGATGAGGGTAAGGTGGTTCACACAGCCTATCTAGATCTCGCCAAGGCTTTTGACACCATCCTCCACTCTGGAATTATAGACAAACTTGCTAAACTCGGTATAAATCCCTATGTCACAAGATGGGTTGCCAACTGGCTCACTGAGAGAACCCACAATGTGAAAGTAGCAGACTCTAAATCCAGCTTCAGACCAGTGACAAGTGGAGTACCACAAGGTTCATTCCTAGGTCCCCTCCTGTTTGGTATCTACTTCTCTGAAGTACAGGCTAACACAGAAGGTCTTTGGCTAACAAAGTTCGCAGATGACTGCAAAGTAGGAGCCATAATCAAAACTCCTAACGATGTGGACATCCTACAAGAGGGCCTCACTGAGACAGATGCCTGGTGTCAAAGCCATGGCCTCAAGCTCAATGCCAAAAAGTGCATTGTCATCCCTTTTGGTAAAAACTCTGTACCCATGAACTACCACATAGGCGGTAGTCTACTTAACACCGAAAGTGTGAAAAGAGACCTTGGGACACAGGTGGACAGTATTCTCTCCTTTGATATTCACATCGCCACAGTAGTCGGGAAATCCTTCTATGTGGCACACCTCATCACAAAAAGTTTCTCATCCAGGAAAAAAGAGGTCATTGTTCCCCTCTACTCATCACTTATTAGACCCATTATAGAGTACAATGCCCCTTTTGGTATGTACCTCACAAGACACCTACAACAACTGGAAAGGCCACAGAAATACCTCACAAAGAGGATTACTGGCCTCAAACAGATGCCCTACGCAGACAGTCTCAAAAAACTTCAGCTTTACTCTGGCGCATATCGCCTACTCAGAGGCGATCTCTGCCTAACATACAAAGCTATGTCAAACCCAGAGCTGTTGGACATGCTCCACGTAAAGAAATCCCAATCCCTCCGAGCTACACGCTCTAGGGACCTAAACCTTGTCACCACAATAAACGGAACATGCTGGAGGGATAGATTTCTGTCGCAGAGACTTCCCATACTCTGGAACACACTACCTGTCTATATCAAACAAAGTTCCTCATTAGCACTTTTCAAGAAAAATCTTGATGATTGGATGGGAGGTAGGAAATTCACCCCGGGGATCACTTCTGTGGCTCTACTTGACAGGGGCACAGTAAAATAATTTTCTTGGGTGGCAAAAGCCAGGGTACCGTTTGGCTAGGCTTATATAGGCCCTAGGGCCAATAGCCTAGTACCTACCTATGTGCTCTGTAGATCTTCAAGATGCGCATTACCATATAAAAATGGACAAACGCTCAAGAAGATACCTCTGCTTCCGTATAGGAGCCAGTCACTACCGGTTTCGAGCCCTGCCCTTCGGTCTCTCTACAGCCCCCAGAGTGTTCACAAAATGAATGGCAGTGGTTATTGCTCACTTGCGACTTCAAGGATTCCAGACATTTCCATATCTAGACAACTGGCTCCTCACCGCCCCCACCAAGCGTCTACTAGAAGAAGCCCTGAAGTATACTCTCTTAACAGCGCGAAGCCTGGGAATCACTATAAACTTGGAGAAATCCAACACAACCCCAACGCATTCTTTGGAATTTATAGGGGTACTGTTGGACACACGAAATTGCACAGCATCTCTTCCAGAACACAGACTTCATAGAATAAGACAATAAGTTCAACCACTGCTCTGTCACCACAAATCCCCAGCTTCATGTATACTCCAACTATTGGGGTCAATGGCAGCCTTGATTACCATTATTCCTCTAAGCCCGATTCTACGTGAGCTTCTTCTCACTCATTGGTACCCTCTACAACATCCTTTGTATTTTCAGATAAGTGTAACTCGGAGATGCAAGCAAGATTTACTTTGGTGGCCGTCTCAAAATCCCCAACAATGGTCTTGCCCTTTCAAGCCCCATCAACCGATAGCCACGGTGACCACGGACGCCTCCCTGATGGGGTGGGGGGGCTGTGTCAGGGAAACTTTGTTTTTGATTACAATTACATCGGCCAGGCAATTGTCAGAACTCCAGGCCTTATGCATCAAACCTCCCTATCTTATCTTCCATAAGGATAGGGTATCGCTGATAACTAATTCTACCTTTTTACCAAAGGTGATGTTGGAGCGATCAATCAGTCAGTCTATTGACCTTCCAGTGTTCTTTCCTAACCATTCTAACAAGGGAGAGTATTGCCTGCACTCCTTGGATGTTCATTGGCAATTACGATGTTATCTGGACAGAACAAAATCTACTCGTAAATCAGACTGTTTCTGGCTTTTTCTGGACCTAGACGGGGTCATCCTGTATCAAAAGTTACATTGGCTTCATGGTTTTATCTACAACAAAAACAATCTTACCTTGCTTCATAGAGTCAAAGCACTTTCTACAAGATCTATGGCAACTTCAGCAGCAGCTTTCCATGCTAAGGCTTCCCTCTTTCCATGCCAAGGCTTCCCTCAATGATATTTGCTCAGCTGCAACTTGGGCCAAACCTCATACCTTTATTCTTCATTACAAATTGGACTTGGCCTCCAGAGGTAGAGCTTCCTTTGGCTCCATGGTGCTCAGGAATGTCCTTCCATGAGGGCCACCCAGGAATACAGGTAGCTGGGGACTCCGTTACAACATCCGATAAAGAAGTTATGTATAACATTCCATCTGTGTTGTTGATCTTCGTTCATTCATTATTTCCCACCCTCCGTCTCCCATCCGGAGGTTCTTGGTTGATCTCATATATTCCTTTCTTGTAGGTCTATTGTGACCAGAGGTAGCCTCTACTTTTATCCAACAACTTGCAAACTCGATCTGAGGTAACGGGAAGCATAGCGTTCTGGGTAGGACCTTGGCTCTATAGTTTTTGGCTGACGCGAGCTTGATATTGGCCAGCTTGGTTCCGAGGATGTAAGTGATAACCCATCAGTAATGAATGAAAGAAGATCAACAACACAGATAGAACATTATGGTAAGACACAACTTCTTTTTCTCTGTCCTAAAAATACTCATGGATGCGTCCATGTCATTTTCAGTACATTCAGACATGGTGTTTAACTTCAAGCAGTCCACAGTAAACAGAGGCTCGCCTTCGATTTGTAAAATTTGTTCTGTTCGTCCATTGAGGTTCTGTGTAGTAGAGCCATGTGGATTATAATCCATTTCAGTTACACATCCCTGTGCCATGCATATTCAGTAAATGAATTTTCGATGCATATTATTCAATGTGATCATTTGCACATCTGCTTTTATGGTAAGTTCAACTCACACAACTGTACTTTTTTTTAATTTTTTTTAATTATAACCATTTCAAACACTCCAGTATATGGGACATTTTATAGATTAATAGGAAACTGGTAGACTAATGGCTCAAGAGTCTTTACAAGCCTAGCCATTATTATCTGACTATACGCAGATTTTTACACCTCAGGGCTGGAGAATGACTTAAGTTTGTACCAATGCCTTTGGGTATTTAACAGTGTAGCAAGAAAATTCCATTTTATACTCCCAAGCTGTTAGTGCTACCCCCCAACACCTGTCACTTAAAAATGGACAAATCTGTCAAAATGCTGCCCTCAAAGCACTTAAAAAAACGTAGGTAACATTTCCAGCTGTTTCCACAATGTTGGTTGAAGGCATTCATTTAGACAGTTGTAGGCATAATATGACTTTAAATAAATAAAGTGTATATGTGAAACTCGGGGGGGGGGGGTCTACTCAGTAGAGTGCATAGATCATCCCTTAATGTTCTCTGGGAGACGGTAAAGGGATGGGGCTTTTAGGTGATCCACATAGGACATGTTGTTTACACCACACCATACATCTATCTATATATATATATATATATATATATATATATATATAAATAAATATATGTGTGTGTGTGTGTGTATGTGTGTGTGGATTCACTTTAGAAGCTCGAAATACTGAGACATCGAATTTCAGTATTTTGAGTCCATAAAGTGGAAACCTGAAAGGAACAAAAACGCAGAAGCACGAAATTCAAAATCTCGCATACATAGATTTTGAATTAGCGGTTCTAGTGTTTTGTTGTGGTTATGGATTCGGGTAAGTGTTTGTGTTAAGGGTTTTGGGTAGGGGCTGTGGTGTGTGTTGGTGTGTTTTGTTACTGTGATGTGTGTGTACGAGGAGAATGTAAATTGTATGGTGGTGTTTTGTGTGTTTTTGTATATAGTGCGACCTTGGAGTTAGAGTCTTTAATAAGGGGGGGGGGGGTGTGGGGGACAGAGCTTGTGTTTGTGTGTGGGGAAGAAGGTGTGTGTTTGTGTACACCAGAAGTGCTAATTCGAAATCTCCGGTATTTGAGATTTTGAATTTCACGCTTCTGAGTTTTCATTCTTTTCAGGTTTCCACTTTATGTGCTAGAAATACTGAAATTCAATATTTCAGTATTTCGAGCTTCTAAAGTGAATCCATATATATACATACATACATACATACACATATTATTTATATATATATATGAAATATATATTTTTTTTATGTAAGGAACCTTTGAGACTGCTCCACTTGTTGCAAATATCTGGCCAGTTATGTGCTGAAAGGCGGGATGAGTATAGTGGGACTATAATTTCCTTGGAACTGGATGCCTTGCCCCTTACTTACAGGCTGTGTCACATGGGACTTCCTCACAACTGTGACACATAGTGGTAAAAGTTCAGGTTACGGTCTGTGTACCTAGATCTGTTACCACTAGGTCCACTCTTAGGGTTGTGCTATTGGTGTTATAATTTGTATGGGTATTCGATTTTCCAAAGAGTATAATTGTGCGTTTTTTGCAGTTTTTACTGTTGAATTGTTAAAATGGAAAATATGTTTAAGGAGGTTATCCACCTTATTTGATGATAACATATGGAATAAAGTAGGCTGAAATTTAATTTCATTTCATACCTATCTTAAAACATAAGGGTAACCACTGTGGGGGGGGGGGGTCAAGCATAAACCAAAATACTTCTGAAAGACTGTGATTATTCCCTATAACTATACAAGTGCTAATATTGGAGACAGAGTGAAAAGAACTGGCAAGCAGTTTATGGTTCTACCGACCTTTTGGGGAAACAGGGAGACACACTCATTTGTTTGTAAAAAGACCAAAACCTTGTAATCTGGGATAATATGACTAACAGTGCTTTACCAGGAAGTTGGAGAATGAGGAAATGTTATGTTTGTGGTCAGTGCTTGTTCATTTTTTATTCCAGCAACAGTAGTGAATTTACCCTTAAGGCTATTTTAGGCAGGGAATATATGATTACAACACCAGGGAGAGTTTTTGCTTTGCATGTTGCTTAAATTGAATTTTGTTCTACATAGAAAAAAAGGAATGTGCATTAAGAACAGGAATCTATGGTTTTCCAGGATGGCTGCACACTTAATTTCAGCTCTCCCAGTTGTTGTTTTTCTCTTGGCTTTTTCCCGGTAAGGGGACACCACAGCAAAACTCCGGTCCGCTAATGATTGGCAGTAGATTTTTACGAAATGCTGAGGTGCCAGCTCGCCCAACCTTCAACGAAGGCACTCCCATTTACGCGTGCATGTCTTTCGAATGCTACCCAACCCCGGGGAGGATATGCAGACTCCACACAGAAGGCAGTCCCAAGCCAAGCCTTGAATCGAATGGGAGAACCTCTTGCTGTGAGGTAACAATGCTACCGCTGTACCAAAAAAATTAAGTTGATAGATAAGTGCCAGGAATTCTGCCAGGTTTAGTAAAATTCATTTACTGGCTAGTAAGTACATTGCCTGGATGATAACAAAGAAGAAACTTGGAAAGCCTAAAGAAAATAGAAAAGGTGAAGACAGAACACAGGGAAAGAACCCTGTAGGTGTTTAGCAAAAAGCATTTGAAAGTTCAGCTTTGGTGCAAGAGATGGCATCCAGTAATTTAGAGAGAAAATAAATCGAATGGACTCGTAGCTGATTAAAATAAATGAAATGTTTGAGGAGAAGACTAACTAAGATAACAAAAGGGTGGGGAAAAAATGAAGAACCTTTAAACAGCTATTCAAATGAACTGAAAAAACTGCAAAGAATTCAGAGATCAAAATGAAGAAAAGCCTGACTGAGTATGAGACTGTTCAATAAGAGTTTTTTTTTTAAAAGAAGTGGTAGAGGACAGAGCAAGCAGAGAGGACCTGAGATTCTCTGCCGTAGTAGAGAAACTGGAAGGAATAGACTGTAGTAATTATTTGTGCTTTTCATAAAGTTAACTGGAGTGATATTCCACAGCAGGCTTTGTTAATTGAAAGGGCACATTGTGTATGCTCCAAACCTGGCCATAAGAAAACAGACAAGACCTGTACTAGTAAAGATGCAGTCATAAAAGAATTGGCAGAAAGGCAAATTATTAAAAGTTGGGGACCAGTGGAGTGTGGGAAATGATTATTCACAGTACACCAGGCAGAAGAGAAGGAAATTTATCCCATCAATCAGGGAATGTTGAAAGGCAGGTGTAAAATTCAAGCTGCAGTACCCGGCTTTCTTCAGGGTATTTTTTTCCTGGAGGATGAAAGTCTTTTATGGAGAACAGACTAAGGAGGAAACACAAACATTTGTACAAGAAAAAGTGACCCATCAAGCAGAAGGGGACTCAGCTTCTCATTCTTCTGGTAATAAAGCTCATAGAGATACTTTGTCATTGAAACCTTTTTCAGTGTTCCAAAGGAAAATACTTGAGAAACAGGAAAAAAAAACAGAAGTTTAATAGAAGAATTTGGAGTACCTGGTACTGGGGTTGGGAGATGGACATGAACAGGAAGAAGACCAACAGCACTGAAATTTAGTGAATAAATGTGAGACTATAAAGCATCAATCACATTTGTGAAATATGGCTTTTCAAGAAAATGTGTCTGAGAAATATTGGACTTTTGTTGACTGCGTTATACTTGGTGGGGGGGGGGGCTGACATATACCCCACTTCATGTTACTAATTTATTTATTTAACATTTGTTATCCAGGATGGCCTGACTGGACAACAAGTGTCCATTTTCAGCAGAGTTCTTGGGAGAAAAGCTCCATAAACATTACAGAATAAAAGCATACAATTACATGAGTATACAGTTACAAAATAAATGCAATAGAGATAAAGAATGAAGAAACATAAATTGGTAACAAGTGAATGGTAAAAACGTTACAGTAGTTAAAATTCCAGTTTGTAGCATTGCCCATTCCTGGGATGAACGAACAAATAACATTATGTGCGATACATACAGTTGGCATAGCTAGAGAACAATCTGACAAAATAGACTATATTGAAGCCTTGACAAATTATAACACTTGTATTTTCCAGATATATCCCTATAGCTAGATGTGGCTGTATGGAGGTCCATTGTAGTTGCATAAATAGCTGGTGTAGAGGTATGTTTTGAGGAGGCTCTTGAAAGAGAGTTTGCATTTTTGTAGTCTGAGGTCAGGAGGAAGGTTGTTCCATGTTTTAGCAAATTCATGGGAAAAGAGGGATTTCCCAGAGTTGTTTTTACATGATATTTTTTCAGTGAAATCTTTGTTGCTGGACCATAGTTGTCTGTTAGAAGTGTAGAAGTTTAGAAGGCCGATCAGAGCAGGGTTTTTCTCAGGATAGTACAGTATTTGGTGAGCTAGGTTGAGTTGTTGATACCTTAGTAGGTTGGGGAATTCTAGCCAGTGTAAAGAGTGTAGGGTGTGGCAGTGGTGGGAGCGTGATTTGGCATTGGCAGCAAATTTAGTGATTTTGTTGTAGCAGGTAGAAAGTTTTATTCAAGTTCGTTTTATTTAGATTTGTTTGTACGGGGGAAGTGTATAGTAGTGTAGGTAGGTGGGTTCTGGCTATGGCAATACGAGATTTGGAGGTTAGACACCTTTTGCATCTGTAGAGGGAGCGTGACTTTTTGTGGACTTTAGAAATGGTTATTGATATGTTTGTTAAATATGAGCTGCTGGTTGATGCTAAGTCCTAGGAGTTTAGCCTCTGAGACAGAGGTGTTTTGGGTCTTATTGGCAGAGAATATGGAGAATGAGAGGTCATTGGTCTTAGTTGGGTGGAAGAGCATAAGTTGTGTTTTCTGGGGTTTAGTATCAGTTGTGAGTTATTAAGCTAGTTCTCTCTTTCAGTGAAGGCATCTTGGGCTTTTTGTAGGAGAAGTTGGATATTGGATGCGGAGCATATGAGGGTCGTGTCATCAGCATATTGAACTATATTGGCTTTTGTGGGTTGCTAAGTGGAGTTGGTTAGTGAAGATATTAAAAAGGAGGGGGATCAAGAATTGAACCTTGCGGTACACCTAGAGTGACTGGGGGTGGGGGGTAGGGAGTTGAGCCATCTGTCGGACTGGTGGCGGTTGTCTAAGTTGCTTTTGAATCAGAGCAGAGTGGGGTTGTTAATGTTGAGATCAGAAGCAGGCTAGAAGTTTGTGTGAATCTGTATCAAATGCTTCGGATAAGTTTAGGAAGGTAGCTGAAACTAGTTTGCCTTGGTTCCTGTATGAGTTTATAGTGTTGGTGAAGTTAAGCAGGGCAGTGGAGGTGCTATGGGATGGGCAGAAGCCATGTTGGGAATTGGTGATGAATGCACCTTTCTAGGATCTTTGAGAGGGGTGAAAGGATTGCAATTGTTCGATAGTGAGGTCTATAGAGGGGCCACCTTTGTGGAGGAGAACGATGAATGAGGTTTTCCACAAGGATGGAATGGTATGTTCGGTAATGGAGCTCTTAATTAGTAATGAAGTGGGGTAGCTTATAGCTGAAGATGCAAGTTGGAGGTATTCAACGGGAAGGTTGTTGACGGCAAGTGTGGTTGGTTTGAATTTAACTAAGAATTTCTGAGTAGTGGATGTTGTTACTGGCTTGAGTGAGAAGGGGATGTTTTTTGGGGGCCTTGGGGGGTTGTAAGATGTTGGGTGTAGTTTCATTTTTGAGTTTAAGTATAGAGGAGGTGAAATAGTTGTTAAAGCTGCAGGCTACATTTAAATGTATGCCTGTTATATTAGGGTGGGGGGTGGATTTGCCAGGCTGGAGGATGATGTTCACTGTTGCTCAGAATTTTTGGGGATTAGTGTTATGTTTCTGTTGTAGGGAGATGTAGTAATTTTGCTTGTCTAGCTTAACCTGCTTTTTTTAAAGTTCAAGAAAGGCTTGCCTAGTTGTGGGTGTTCTGTAATGGCACCAGGATTTCCAGGTTTTGTCCCTGTTTCTGAGTAAAGCTAGTGTGTTTTTTGGAGCCGGGGGTAGGCTTGCTATGTAACCCAATTGTTTTAATGGGGGCTAGGTGGTTTAAGATATTTAGGAATGTGGAGGTGAAGTGTTCAACTGCTTTGTCTAGTGAAAGGGTTTTGATGGGAGACCAGTTACAGTATTTCAGGGCTCTGAAGAAGTGATCTGTGGGGAAATTTTTGTGGGAGCAGATTTGTAGGGGGGGGGGTTGTTGGTTTTAAGTTTGTGTCTAAGGATAAAGTGGTCGCTGAGAGCGTTGGCCAGCATGCCACATTGGTGGACAATATTGACTTGGTTAGTGAGGATCCAGTCTAATGTAGATTCCCTTTTTGTGGCCTTGTCAGTATGTGTGGGAGAGTGTACGTAGTGGGTGAAGTTATATAGATTGATATGGTAGGTGGGAGTAGGAGAGTGGATTGAGTTCCAGTCGATGTTAACATTGCCTAATATGATGGTTTCTTGGGGAAGGGAGTTGGAGGCCCAGTGAAGTATTGATTCTAGGGAGGTTAGGCTATCGCCTTGGGTTATATAGCTACCAAGTAAGTTAAGATGTTGTGATGGTTTAAGGAGAGTTTTGCAAATAAAGTTTCTGCATTTTTGAAGTCTGGGGTTTCTTTTTGTAGGAGTTGAAGTTTTAGGTTAGTTTTGTGAAGCAGGGTTATTCCGCCGCCTCTTCTATGTACCTTGTCAGCCCTTTGAATGCTATAACCTGGTGGGGTTATGGGATTGTCCTTTCTGTGGTTTAAGCCGCGTCTCTGTGATGTCAGGGTTATGTAAGGAGATGGTGGAATTAATTTTCTCTGTATTATTCATAATACTGCGAATATTCAAGTTTAGTATAAGTAAGGCGTTGAAATTGTGTTTAGATGGAAGGTAGGAATTACATATATTGTTTGAGGGGGTTGCAGGGCCTGGGTTGGGGTGAATATCTCCTACTAGTAATAACTGGGTTGTTATGGAGGTAATAGTTCTGAGGTAGTGCATTATTAGGGAGTGGAAGCGGACATTTGGTTGTGTTTTGGATGGTGAGAAATAATACATAGGAGAGGTAAGATGGATGAACGGTTGGTTGTGGATTGCTGGGAATATGCTTATATGACTGGAGGGGGGTTGATAGTGCTGTGGGGGATTTGAAGTTGTTATAGTGAGTGATTGCAAAGTGATGAGGTGCTGATGGAGGCTCTGAAGAGACATGTGAGTAGGGAAACTAGTAGCAAGAGAGTGTAATGGTGTCGAGAGTGGGGATAGAGGCATAGTGAAAATAGTATTATGTAGAGGAAGGAGGCTATTTTACTAGGGGTGGGTGAGGGTTGAGTGGGAGGAGAGGTACATGATGGTGTTGGAGTAGGAAGGGCAGGAGCAAAGTGGGGAGTTGTAATGGGAGTGGTTTAGTTATTGGAGTTGGGATGTAGTTTAGAGAGTAAGTAGGTAATGGTTGAAAATGTTTGGATGGTGGTTGTGGCTCAGAGGTTCAGCTGATTTGGGGTTTAAATAAATCTAGAGGGAGTGGGTGCGGGCTGGAAATGGGGGCAGGGTACGGGAGCGGAGTGAGCCTGAACGGAGTGGGGCTGAACCAGGAAATCAAAAGTGGTGTAGCAGTAGATGGCCCGGTAAGTAATTACACCTCAACTGCACCAAGGGTCTAGGTGTTATAGCTACAGACGTATAATGGAGTTATGTTAAGCTTTTGAGGGTAGAGTTAACAGCATGGCTTACCCAGTGAATGAGTACACCCTGGGCTGATTTTTCACTTTGTCACCACCTGGGAAATCAGAAGGTGGGATAGGTAGCAGGCAGACAGAAGGGAACGGCTTACACCGTTCTACCAGTATTGGTTGAAGGAGTAAGATACCTGGATATGTGCTGCCACCTAGTGGTATAATATTTAGTTTCAGGAGGCACTGGGTTGTAATAGGTGGTCTTGGGATGCTACACTTTAGGATAGCTTGCGAGTATACGGTCCTGTAACTGCTTTTACAGCAGTCAGCAGAATCTTTAACCAGATAGTCTGTGCTACAGGTAGTAGGGCAGTTTGTAATACGTTAGCACTTGTGTTGCTGCTTTGTTAGAGGGCTCGGTCTGGCTGGTTGTCTTACAGCTGTCAGGAGAAATAATCACTGTATGGGTGAATATATATGGGTGGGGGGTGGGGGGAGACCACCGCAGGTTAATGGACTGGCTGTAAAAAAAAAAAAAAGGGGGTGGGGATTTCATTTGTGATTACATTAAATGGTTCTAAAGCAGAAAAAACTACACTAGCCTGTAGTCAAACCTAAATTAAAGAGTGAGGGACAATTAGAGATTGCCTACAAATCAGTTAGCTGCTATATAAAACAGTATTTCTGGTTTACCCAGTAGAAAAGGTGTACCCAAGTAATTCAATAAAAAGTCGCCCTGTTAAGCGAATATCAGACAGCAGAATGTGGCTGGGAAACCGTTATTGGTCTGATAACAGAATTTACTTTTTATCTATGACCAGCTGTCTGGTCATACTTGTAGCTAGGAACCGGAATATTCGTCCTAGTTTAACAGCCACTGTAAACATTGTAACCTGGATAACACAGAGTAATGAATATCTTACAACATTCTGTATATCAAATAGTTGTTTTGGGAAGGATGCTAAAAGGAAAAAGAGAAAAAGTAACTTGTGAGTACAATAATTTGTTTTTTAACAGTGTTTGTGTTAAACATTTCATGAGAAATGCAAACACATTGAGTGTTGTTTAGTAAAACATTTTCAGTGATTGCTGTATGTGATAAAGATAATAAAAGTTTGCAAGTACTTTTTTCTTTTGTTTAAGAAATGTAGCCATTTCAATGTTAAAAAAAAAGGCTGGACAGAAGCATGTTAATAGGCTGTAGTCTTAGGCTGATGGAGTGTAAAAATGCACTGATAATGTATGTAGAGTTGAGATGCTTTAGTTTTCTTTTGCATGATGAATGGATTAATGCCTTTGGTTTAATTTAATCATAGTTTTTGTGTACGTGAGTGGGCTTTATTCATTATATTCCAAGTGGTCTCTCTGTTTTCCTTTAACAAATAAATGTTTAGTGTTAGTTGAGAATTCTGCAGCTAAGGGCAGCTGCACATTTTATGCTTCCATGGAAACAAGCTGATTGCAGGTGAAGGCAATATATTTTGAGACATCTTGACATTGTCTACCGAGAGAAACACAAAAATTAAAAGGTAGAAGGGCAAGCAGTTTAGTTAAAAAAAAAAAAAAAAAAAAAAAAAAAAAAAGGTTTGAAATTATTGGAAGTGAACTAGAGACACAGCTTTTCTGGTCCCTAAATTCATTCTTAAGTGCATTAAGTAGAACAGTGTATAATTAAGATTTATAAATGTAGACAGTGCAGTTTTTAAAGCTAGAAGTTAGTTTTCTGAAAGCATGTAAGCTATTTTTCACCTATGGGAGGGGAATAAAGATAAGACAAAAACAGACAGCAGTTAGTGCATGTCTGAGCACAGGCTGTAAAATGCACATTAGCAAGGATAACCTTAATTTTAGATACAGTTGTTCCTATCAGTAGGGTTAAACTTAATTATTTGAAGAAGTGTGTTGTGTTTGTTAGGTTATGAGGTGGTATGTTTTTTGTCTTTTTAATATGATTTTCATTAAAACAAAAACTCTTGTAAACTGTGACATGGTTCAAGTGGAGCTGACAAGGTACACCTGTATAAAGAGTCTTCTTGCCAATTATTAGCGGGTGCATGTAACACAAAAGCTGGAAAAAGATATTTTAAAAAAGCTGTTGTATGTAATAGATGGGAATAATAACTTCTTATCATAATGGTTGCACTGTCCAAATTGTTTTGGAATGTAAATGGCCTGACAGATATAGACAGAACAGTAAATGATTGCATTGTATTAATAAATCTAGAGTGCAAGTAGCAGTGCTACAGGAGACACATTTATAAAGAAGTGAGCATTTGAATTTGACAAAAGGAATTCAGGATGGATATTCAGAATATCAGAGACGAAGGAAAGTGGGAGTACTTGTACTAATTGCTAGAGGAGCTCCAGTAGTGATAGAAGAGGAAAAGATGGTGGTGGGTTTGTGATAGTAAGGGGCTTCTGGCAAGGGTGCAGGATTACGGTGGCATGTATTTGTATTCCCCCTAAAACTGATATTATAGTGCGCAAGAAATGTTTGTGAGAAAGCTGGCCGTATTATTTATAGTTGAGAACTGGAACTTGATTTGCAACAGAGAGGATGTATCTTGAGAACTAAAAGGGAAAATGTAACAAAAGAGAGTAGATTTCTGAAGAAATTTATGAAGATATTTGGTATGGAAGGTGTGAATTCAGTAGTAGGAACTGAGAGGATTTACTTATTCCCTAACGTACAATAATTGGACTAGACAGAAATTTATATTTCACAAGAACATTTGCATTTAATTGAATTCTTGAACACACATCCAGTAAGTGAGACACTGGCACTTCCCTCACCTTTGTGTTAAAAAAAAGGGAGGAATTTAAGGAATGGGTTAGTGGAAATTATTCAAGAGATATTAGGAAAGATAGACATTTCTTCAGAAGGTATAGCTACTGAGTAGGATACAAGGAAAGCAGATCTTAAAAATAAGGCAGAACTAGAAAAAAAAGAGAGATGGTTAAGAAGTAGGGCTGATAAAAAATTAGCAGCTGAAGAGTGCTAAAGAGGAAATAAGGGAGTATTTGGATAATATGCATGAATTTAGAAAGATTGCTGCTAAGCAGCTGATTTTTGATAAATTCAGATTTCTTAGCACAGTGACCTGGCCAACAGAAAGTAGAAGGTGGTGTCGCCAAATTTAGGGTTGCCTATAACAAGAAAAATAATGATAAAATGTACCTTTTTATCAACCAGAAGAGAAAGACTGAGCAATTTATAAACAGTTGAAAGTGTTTATTTGGGAGGGGAAGAGGGCAAGAGTTAGGATTCTACCCACAGAGCAAGCTGGTTAATGTTACCAGATTTGAAGGGATATTTTATAGCAGTTAAGGCTCATACATGCAACACGAGCAAAAGTCAAAATGGAAAGGGATAGTGATGAAACAAGAGAGGATTTCAAAAAAGGAGGAAAGAGTGTGATTGTGGATGCAGGTCCTTAAGGAGAATAACAGCCATGCAGATTATTATATTTATGAAGTACCTAAAGGTATTCTAGGGTTTACTAATGGGTATGACTATAAATAGAGATCTACTTGTTTTGTTGAATCTCATTTCATTGAATTGTATTTCACCCCAACCACATTGCTGAAAACACACATAACTGAAAACTCATTTCACTGAACTGCAGTTAGTATATATGGCACTGTGTAGAGTACTGTAAGGCAAGTAAAAGGTATATGCTCTTTTCCCCACTGTAGTGCGGTCCTGGAGTTAGTATATATAGTTAGGGGGTGTGAGGGGCGCAGCCCCGCCACATTGGGGAGTGTGTGTGTGTGTAGGGGGCATAGCCCCCACTTATTTTGAGTACATATTGTCTTCCGGAGAGAGTTAGTCATTGGTGGTGTAACTATGCACGCTATTGTTTAAAATGTATTATTTTGAAGTTTATGGTGAAATTCAGTATAAAACAAACAAGGTGGGGGTTGTGCCCCTCACACACCTCCTAACTATATATACTAACTCCAGAATCGCACTACAGTGGGGAAAAGGGCTTATACCTTTTACTTGCCTTACAGTACTCTACACAGTGTCATATATATATATATATATATATATACACTAAGATCAGTTCAGTGAAATGCGATTCAGTGAAATGTTTTCAGTAATTGGAGTTTTCAGCGATGTAGTTGGAGTGAAATGAAATTCAGTGAAATGAGATTCAACGAAACAGAGTAGACCCATTTATATATATATATATATATATATATATATATATATATATATATATATAGTGTGTGTGCGTATATGTGTATGTGTGTGTGTATATATATATATATATATATATATATATATATATATATATATATATGTATGTATATGTGTTTAACCCCAGGGATAACCTCTGTGTCACTGCTTGACAGAGGCACAGCAAAATAATGGGCATAGTATCCTTCAAACTAAAGGGGTGGCGAAAGCCACAAAACTCTGGGCTAGGCTTATAAATGCCCTAGGGCAGATAGCCTAGTATGAACCTATGAATATATATATATATATGTATGTATATAATATACATACATAACACACACATACATACACAAACAATACATTTTAAGCAAGCTGCTATTACTCCCCTGACCACTAGGTGGTAGTCTTTACCTACACTATATTCTAGTATTAAAACTAACTATCCCTCAGGTCCTACACCCATTCTTTGGCATTTCAGTACAATTCTAATCCCCCTGTCTGCACATGAGAAACCTCACTCACGCTTTACTAAATCATCTACACATATCTGATAAGCTTATATCCTCTGCTCCCCAGTTTTCACTTTAGTTACTTCTGTATTGCGGCAAACATGAAAGACAGCTGATTGTCTTTTGGCTGAACTTACTTTACTGCTCTTGCCCACTCCGTTCGCACTGCAGGTTCATTCCACTACTCTACCCCCCAATTCCCACCCCCAGGGCACCTATCTGTGTACTGCTAGAAACCCCACCCCACATCAACCAATAGCTCGACATATCTCGTTACATACTCAACCATCTGTTACTAACTTACTCACACCTTCCACTATCTATACTTTCCTCATTAAACAAACCCACATCATATTTGCCCTTCTATAACCCCTTAATCTGAAGTAGGATATTCATTTGTCTGCAACCTGTGGGTTATGGATCCATAGTTTCCAGCTATGGATCCAAGCTCTCAGCTCCTCCCTCACCCATAATGCCCTGCTCTACCCTCATGACCTCAGATCTTGTTTTGGTAACTGGATGTGGTTTCTATAGCTCTCAGCTAAGTGGTATTTTCTTGTATAAAAATTGAAATTTTTTGCTTTCTTTAAACTTTTTTGTGAAAGTTGTAGGTTCCTTTGTGTATTGACTGTTTTAGTTTAAATTTATTTACAGTAGTATATTTTATTCCCTCCGTGTGTGAGGCCTGTGTGCTTGTTATAGTTTATTGTTAAGTTACTTCTGTAACTTTTGGGTAATTTGACTATGGCTGACCAGCCTAAGTCATTTTTTGAACACCTCACATCTGGCTGTTCCATTTGTGCAGGGTTCAACCCCAGGGCACTGAGGCGCGGAGGTCCAAGCTGGTCCTCCTGCTCCTGGGACTCAAACCAGGACAGGAGGTTCATCCAGGCCCAGATGCTTTTGATGTAGTGGAGAGGGCTCTGTTGAGGGTCTCACCCCTGGTGGACCTTATTACCACCAGGAGCCAATTCCCAAAAGACCTGACAAAATCCTTAGCCCGCCTTCTGACAGGACCCATTGGAAACTGGCTCAGGAGAGTCCTCAGTCCACCCACCGAGCAAGGAGTCTCGATGATGGACAGTCCATTTCGGAGGAGGACAGAGCTCTGCACTCCACCAAAATGGCCACTCTAAGGTCAGTCAACAGGACTGGTCACGATGGTTCTGCTCTGTTTGGCAAGACATTCTAGGAACCAAAAGGGTCAGAAGAAGATGTGGTTCGCAGTCCCAGCCTGCTCCGGACAACCAGTCCTTCCCAGAGGAGGACAGGTAGAGGCAGAGGCTGGAGGCAGTCGGGCATGGGAGTCCATAACATCGGACCGCTGGGTTCTCCAAATCATATCCAGGGATATCGCATTCCTTTCCTTCACCTTCCAAAGATGCAGTCCTCCCAAGACCAGATCGGATCAGGGTTCTACTCCAGGTTCTTTTAGTGCCAAAAAACTAAGACCAATCCTAGACCTCTCTCTCCTGAATCTGGCAGTCCCCAAAGAAAAGCTGGGAGCCAGTCACTACCAGTTCCGGGTCCTTCCCTTTGGTCTCACCAAAAGTACTAGCAGTGTGCAGGTCTTTCAGACTCCTTTCTCCATCTTGCTCCATTTCTGGGCATCACAGTAAGTCCAACCTGGCACCTGCATATCAATGTTCTAGAGATGAGTGTCTGTTGTCTGGTACATCAACATCTTTGTCGAGGCCATGAGAGTTTGGGAATGGGCAATTCAAACACCAAGTCTGATGCTGCAAGTTCTTCAGAAAGAATCCTCCTTGGATTCTAGATCCTATTCGGATCTGATATCCCATCCATCGCTGCTCCAGTTCCACTCTTGATAAGGACTTAATGATGGTGCCAGCAGTTCCACAGTCAAAGTTCAACTCAGTTCCTCCTTGGGACATTACATCAGCCAAGAGAGTTTTCAGGACCAACCCTTCCTTCCTAAAATCGCTTCTGAAGCAAACATCAATCAATCTATGAAAACAAAGGTGAATATAGGCTACACTCACTAGATGTTCACAGGCAACTAAGATTTTATCTCAACAGGACAGCTGGTCATAGGCAATCCGACCAGCTGTTTATTTATTTTATTGGCTTATCGGCAGGAGGAAGGCCCGCACCGGAGGGTGTTCATGCCCATTCAACCGATGATATTCTCATACATTTATTTCTCACTATAAGTTGGATCTTGCATCCAGGTCCGGAATATCCTTCCATGATAAGATTCAGGTAGCTGGGTGGCCTTATCTGAGGTCATGAGGGTAGAGCAGGGCATTATGGGTGAGGGGGATCCATAACCCACAGGTTGCAGACAAATGAATACACCTACTCAGATGGAACGTTATGGTGAGTACATAACTTCTAATTTCTCATTACTTACATTCCCACATTCTCATTAGGTCAACCCCTGGCTTACTAAAACTCTCTAAAATTTCTTCCTCTTGTCCATAATTCTTTCCACTCTACTTCTATCTCATAGCCTCACAGTCTATGAATTCCTAACCTCCTTTCAATTTCAACACTCCTTTAAACAAACTTCCCCTTTCTATCTATCAGCCTCACAAACACACACAGTAACATTACATCCTCATCAGCCTACCTTCTCCCACAGTTTCACAGATTAAACCATAGTGAGTATTTCCAAAGCAGAAAAATAGACCCTATTTTATGTAAACTAGCAAAACTTCCACACAATCCTCAGTACCTACTACTACACGGCGACATTCACCCAAACCCAGAGCCTGGTAATACCTTCACTGACTCCCATTCTTCCTTCACCTCTATTTCCCATACCCCCTCTTCTTCCCCAAACTCTCTACTCATTGCCCACCTCAATATTCGTAGTTTAAATAACAAAATTACCCAACTTCATGCCCTACTAGACTTACATTCCTTTGACATCCTATGTCTCACGGAAATCTGGCTAAAAACAGTTACTAAAGATAATGATATCATCCCTCCAGGTTATAACATCCTTAGAATTGACCATCCTAACAAAAAGGGTGGGGGGGTAGCAATATTGTTTAAATCTGAACTACAGGTAACCTCACTAAACACTCAACCTCCCTCACCTAGCAATGCTGAAATCTTAATATCTAAGCTCTAAATTAATGCTAATAAATCTATGTACATCATTTGCTCTTACATTCCCCCCAGGCAACAACATAAGTACTCTTGAAAATATCCTTAACTGGCTTTCCACATTATTCCCACAAGAAACCATTCTCCTTGGAGACTTTAATATTGACTGGAACTGTTGTATTTCTGACAAACCTACATCTCACATTAATCTCTGTGGCTTCTATCAAACTATTACCGACCCTACCAGAACCCATAAACCCAGCAACAAACTCCCTTAGACTGGTTACTAGTCAACAGTAACCCCCAATCTTACAAAATAGGCATACTTCCTGATGATATTAATGACCACTCTCTTACCTTTATAACTAGACAAAAGATCACCATTCCCACTCAACTAAACTTTAGAACCATCCATAACAAAAAGAACCTGAACCTAGGTAACTTTCAAGCAGAGATAAAAGCCTGCAATTGGTCACCCCTAAAATATCTACATTTCTTTTTTAACAATGCATTCCTAAAAATCTTTGAGCACCATGTCCCCTTTCGTACTATTAAAATTAGGAACAAACCTGCTCCCTGGCTCTCAAATGAGACAAGGCAAAAAAAGAGACTGAGAAATAAAATCTGGAATATATGGAGAATCACCAAAGACCCTGTTGATCAGTCTTTAGCAAATACCTTACCACCTGTTACCACCACTGACTCATCCTTGCCAACCACCCTACCCCAAGTATTGCAACTGCAGCCTGTCCCAACATCTCTCATACACTCCCTACTTCTTAAGCTTAAACCATGCACTCCATCAGCTGACCTCCTCCTAGCTGAATACCTTCAAATGACAGCTGGAGTGCTTTCCTACCATGTTTCCATCTTAATTAACAGAACCATTACAGAAAGTTCCATCCCATCCCTCTGGAAAGTCTCATATATTATCCCACTGCATAAGGGTGGGAAATCAAATGAACTCTCAAACGTCCGCCCCATAGCCCTACTTTCCCCCTTAGCAAAAGTTATGGAGAGGTGTATTCACTGTCATCTACTTGATAATCTCCTCCAAAACCACCTGCTAGTTGACTGCCAGCATGGTTTTAGGCCTTTCCATAGTACTACAATTGCTCTACTATCCTTTTCTGACTGCATTAGTAAAAATCGTAACAACAGCTTACTGTCCTCAGCCCTCTTTATTGAACTCTCAAAAGCATTTGATATGCTTAATCATCAGTTACTGTTAAACTCACTCAAATCACTTTCACTAGATACCCAGACAGTTAATTGGTTCAAGTCCTATCTAGGAAATAGACAACAAGCAGTCCTCTGGGAAAATAAACTATCTACTCTTCTCCCTATAACTCTTGGAGTCCCACAAGGCTCTATTATGGGACCCTTCCTCTTCAGTATTTTCATAAATGATCTGAAAATCTCCCTTCCACAAACCACCTGCAGACAATATGCCGATGACTCGACATTAATATGTTCAGCCTCTTCGCATGCTGGACTTCAAGTACCCAAGCAGCATTTACCTTAGTTGAAAACTGGTTCCATCAACGTTGTCTCCTCCTTAACCCCCAAAAAACTAAATTGGTACTATTCTCTCCCACTCAGAAGTCTCCTGCTATCAACTTCCCAGTTACATCTAATAATGGTACTGTAATAACTCCGGACACAACCACCAAACTTTTAGGTCTAACAATTGATCATAATCTAAACTTCGACACACATGGCAACCTAACCATTAAATCAGTTAATAAAAAACTTGGTTTCCTCTGCAGACTTAAACCCTATCTCACACCTCTAGCTAGGACTGCTATTGCCCGAATTCACTTAATTTCCACCCTTCTCTATGCATCCCCAATCTATACCAACTTATCCAAAAATAACCTTCATAAGTTGGAAACCGCGTATAATAACATAGCTAGATTTGCCACTGGTGCCCCTTTTCGAACCCACCACTGCCAAAATCTTAAATTGCTAGGATGGCTGGAATTGCAAAGCCAGATTCTTTTTCAGCAACTTACTACTATACACAAGATCTTACACCATCCCCCAGATACACCCATACTCTCTACCCTTATCTGCCCATATAAAAATCTAACGACCCTTCGATCATCTAATAAGATTCTAGTAGCTACCCTAAAGTCCAACAACAAATCTGGAGATAGCTTGTTCTCAGACTCTATTGGTAACTCTTGGAGCACTCTTCCAACTGAACTAACAACCCTTTCTTCTAACCTACATTTTAAGAAGCAATTAAGAATCTTCCTTAAAGCCCAATGGCTTTGCCCATGCACAAATCCTGACTGACACTTTCTCCCCTAGCAGGACCATTCTTTACTATCCATCTTTAACATGCTATTTCAGGTGCACTGATATTTTCTCTTAATTCCTACTGTAGTAGCTCACCTACTAAGGTTTAGTAAACTTTATAAACAATGCTACCCTCAAAAAAAAAAAAAAAAAAAAAAGTTTTATTAATCCTTTTACTCAAAAGTTTTAACTTATTTAGTCGGGTATGTTATTGTAACAATACTATATAAATGTTCCTGTATTTGAAATGTTTTACCTGCCTGACATTATCTGTATTGTATATGGTCAAGATTTCTGTCTTCTAAATTGTCTTAATGTGAAGCTTTTCTGCCCGGGCCTTCACTGAAAATGGACATACATCCAGTCGGACTATCCCGGTCAACAAATGTAAAATAAATGTATATATATATATATATATATATGTGTGTGTGTGTGTGTGTGTAATGTATGTATGTTCGCGCACACACACACACACACACACACACACACACACACGTATAATATGTATGTAGATAGATAAATGGGTCTTCCTTCATTTATGAAAATTGCACTTACCCGAATTCCTAATGAGCGAGACCACTTCTACGAGAGATGACAGTTACGGAGCCTTGGATCACCGAAAGGTATTCCCAGGGTAAAGAACCACTTGGCTACCATGGTGAACTTTGCCTTTTTCTCTAGTGTAGCGCAATCTCGGAATTTACATAGTTAGTTAGGGGGTGTGGGGAGTGCAGCCTCTCACTTGAGTCAGTATTAGTTTGTTCCTGTTAGTTGTTTTGTCGTGTCGGCCAAGTGGTTCTTTACCCTGGGAATACTCGTCAGTGATCCGAGGCTTCATGATTGTCGTCTTTCATAGAAGTGGTCTTGCTCATTAGGGATTCAGTAAGTGTAATTTCAATAAATGAAAGTAGGTTTATATAAATATATATACACACACACATATCCTATACATAGAGTGTGAATACACGTGTGTGTGTGTGTATATATATATATATATATATATATATTTATATTATTGTCAATTTAATGTATAATTAAGTTACATGTTTAAACCTATCTGATTATTGTTACTATGTACGTAACTTGGGCTGAGCATATAGATGGTCCAACAAAATGATGGGCTGAGCATATAGATGGTCCAACAAAATGAAATGCATGTCATTTTAATAATCATTCTCTGCTACTTAACTAAAATATTCAGAAACCCTCAATCTCATTTTAATTTGGGGCAAATGCACAAAATATGGACATTTTCAAAAAATGCCTGCTAGTTTTAATGTGAAATGTTTGGTGGCCTTATGTCTCCTTCTAAACATAAAAATATGCACTAGCTGGTACAGCTTGCCAAAATCGCAAACTTGTTGCGCTATAATGCAGTGTCAAATGATTTATTGTAGCAGTAATGTAGTAATTTCTTGTACCCTGTGTGCTATACTTTATGCCAAACTGTATGGCAAGCTTCTAAAAAAAAAATGAATCGGAGCTGATAAATACACCTTTTCTACCAGCATGTAAATGGTGTCAAATCTTTCAATGTTATTTAAAACCACAGAATGGTAGGCTGTTTTGTATCCTGTTTACACATTTTCATAGCAAAATAAATTTAAACTGTCATAAATTTATCACATCCTGCATGTTTGTCAACTGGGATTAAGGTAAACTAATTTGTAAATCAGATGTTGACATGATGCTACCTAAAAGGACCTGAAGTAACTTGCCTGCCTTACAAACTTTATTTTGTGAGACGGAGGTGTACAGGTATACCAACATTACATTCTAGGATCTGTCATTTCTTTCTACAATGCCTGCCATTGCACCTGCATAATGTTATTACTGTATATCATGTGACCTGTCAGGCATCGTGATTTCTTGCCTGTCTTATGCATTTGGTAACCACAGTCTCTTCATTACTTTGCCCATTTCTCTGTCATAGAACAAGTCCTACATAACTCAGTTGCACAATAAAAAGTGACTTCAAAAAAGATGATTCCAGTTTCTTTATTTAAAAAAAAGAAAAAAATCTGCTTCCAGTACCTTCAAGAGCATGTCATCTCAGACTGTTGTGTGCGCATCTGAGAGAAAAATCAGTCTGTAAACAGAAGTAATATTTTTGTGTTCTTTTTCTACTTTTGATTTAATGCAAAATAAAGATCAGAGGAGGCAGATTATGAAATGTTTATTTGCACTGGTTTTCATATAGTTTGCAGGAACGTTTTGACAAATTGTTTTATTTTAATTTGCAATTGCTTTGGATATGAATTCCATATGCTGTAATGTGTTGGCTATTTACTAAGTAGGTTATACATTCCAAGTAAGTTGTTTTTGTGATGGGTTAACTGTCCCCTGGGCAGAATGAAAATAGTCTAATTTACTTCCAGTATGCTGGCAAGCTAAGCAAGTGAAGCTCTGCATTCTCCCCATTAATGACAAAGGGGAGTAAAAAGTGGAACTCTCTAGTTGACAGACTAAAACCGAGTGAGATCTAGCGACGAGGGAAGAAACGAGAGAGTAACTGAAGTGTAGAGAGCACTGAAAGAGGTCCAAGTGCAGTCCTAAGAGAGTAGAGATGAACCCAGACTGAGGACTCAATGTGCTGGATTGGGCCAGGAGAGTGTTAATGAGTTGAGTGATTTGCAAGAAAAGCTGGGAAAAGTCTGTCATGAATTACCAAAAAATTAGTACTTTATGGATTATATTACAAAGTCAAAAAATATATATATTAGAGGAGAAGGAGGGGGCAGTTATCCAGCCACTGGGAAAGTGATAGAGGTGGTCAGGTTGGTAACCAGTGAACAACACACTCTTCGAGTGGCAGAAATGGAAGCATCTCAGAAAGAGAGGAGGGAAAGTTTGTTGGATGTCTAGGATAGAGAGATGTGAGAAGTTAAGATTTGTGAACGTACAAGAAGGAGTACAGGATACAGACTGCAGAAGATTTATGATAGTGCAGTTAAGCAGAGAAAGTGTGATCACACCGCCAGAGAAAATTTTATTGGATAGAGCGTACAGAGTAGTCAAGTCTGCAGGTCTTTACAGCTTGGTTTTCCAGGCCTATACTGATGTAAGTACACACTTTCCATTGAAAGAGCAAGTGTTCTCTGCTCTGTGGGTGATTTGTTGAAAAAAGAATATTTGTGGAGCGTAATTACTTACTGAGCAGTAGGCAGAAAAACATGTCTCTGCCCCGTGTGAAATTATGCAGGCAGAGGAGAAAGGTCCAACCCTCCTACCATTCTCCTGTTGTGGTTTTAAAAGGGTGTGTGTCACACTTTCGCCCTGCTTTTTATGGCAGTCTGACTTCTGAAGTCCCTCCCTTTTCTTTTTCTGTTGTCTGTTGTGTAAGGTATTTATATACCTTTTCCATTCAGCATTCTGAGACCGCTGTTAAAACCCAAGCTATAAACCGTAATAGCCTTTTCTAATACAGGACCGGACAACATGGATATGCAATTTCCAAATGACTCTGAAGCCAACTTGACAGATGTGTGGATCCTAAGGCAAAGTAGCAGTTGTCTCATGTTCTCAGAGAACCAGTTAATCCATTAAAAAATAAATAATACAGTATGCAGTACAGAGATGCAAATACACTACTTCTTTGGAGGCAAAATTATTGCTTACAAATGAGGCTGTGTAGAACACACTCAATACATACCTCACACATACCACTCCTCATACGCAAATGATCTTATGCTGAGGCACTTAAAATAAACCTTCCCAAAAGTCAAAGACTTTACTAAGCCATCAAATGGCAACACCTTTCCTCAGCAAACATTAAAGCACCCACCAAAAGCAACACCAAACACCATGCATATGCCAACACCCAGTGGTCCCCAAAGAATGAAGCTCATAAGGCAAGCAAGCACTTTACCCAATACTCTTGTCACTGAGGATTCCATTGTATGACCTACTGTTGCCCTGCTCGCCAGGTTAGACAAAAGATGATGACTGTTGGTTGTCAGTGTGGAGCCAGGATTTGCAGTATCGCACATTTTATCAAGTCACTGCACCCCATGTATCATTGTGATTCTGTCATAGTCCATTTGGGTGTAAATGATCTGAGATGTACCTCACTGGACTATATGAAAAGAGGCATTATGGATCTCTCTGAATATGTGTGAAAGACAGGTATGAGTCTTGCATTGAGCATCATTCTACTTTCACCAAGGATGATGCCACGCACGGTATGTCCACAAAATGATTGATTTTAATAATTGGCTTAGTTTCTGGTGTCACTCTAGGAAAATCCTATATTTTTCATCATAGGAGGACATGATTCACAGATCACGTTTCTTAGCCAAGGATGGTCTGCACCTGCCCCCCCCCCCCAACTTTCAGATATTGGCTAAAACGTTATCCACCCCTTGGAGCCTCTTTTAGGCAATGCCAAAATAGCAAAACTGCCAGAATAGTAAAACAAGACTCAAAGAATCGTAAGGTGGTACTGCTCAATGCTAGGAGCCTAACCAAAAAGCTCCACACTCTACAAGCCCTCCTCAGTATGGATAATGTAGACATCTGTGCCATTACAGAGACTTGCTTAAAAGCCTTAGAAGGTACTTTGGTAGTGTAAGGTTACAGTGCCTTCCAGACATTTAGACAAACAACAGCACAGACAGGGACTAAAGGTGGAGGTGTTTGTATCTACGGTGGCAACAAATATATCTTCAGGTTGGGCAAACTGGATGATGCCATGAAGTTCATCCATGTGCAGGTCAGCTTAGATAAGGTCTTTTACCATATCCTAGCTAGCTGTAGGTCAACATCTATGCTTCAGGAATCTTGCAACTCTTACTTAGACCTATTTAGATGCACTCAACATCCAACAAAATACCTATTCATGGGTGACTTTAACTGTCTTTCTGTAGACTGATAAACATGCACTGCCTCAAGCTCAAAGGCATAATGCTACCTCGACTTTATTAACACTCGCACCCTTGACCAGAGGTTTAAATATATTGAATGGAGTACTAGCCAACATGCAAGACCGTTGCACCCCCCCATGTCACTTTCTCTGTAGTGAGGTCAGATCTCAAAACTGTTTCCTTTAAAAATCAACTTGGAAAAGCCAACTAAACCTGTAATAGTTAGGAACTGTTCTGAGGTAAACTATATGGTATTAAGCAACAGTTTGTCAAAATTCAAGGCGACCCCCTCAATTATTCACAGAAACCCTGTGCAGACATGCAAGTGGCTACATGGATGCTGCTTTACCTACCAGAAGTAAGCCCGAAATAAACACCAAAAACAAACCCCACTTGTGGAATCCTCACTTCAACAAGGTATATGACAGAAAGAAAAAAAAAATAATGACCAGAATCAGAAAGAGCAACTTAAAAAAAAAAAAAAAAAAAAAAAAAAAAAAAAACTGTCTGATTTGACTAAGTCTAACAAGGCCCACTACAAGGTCAGAATATCGTCTCAGGCTAAGAACAATCACAAGGCCTTCTTCAGCTATGTCTGGAACCATAAAGGTAACACACAGCAGTATGCTGAACCAGTGGTTAGTGGCACCACCTTCACAGATCAGGGAGATGTAGCAGATCTACTGACCGATAAATTCACCTCCCAACTCTCTCCCCAACTACCCCCTGTGAAATCCCTACTACCATACTTCCCCCAGCTATTAGCAGGGATCAGGTTATGGCAGTGCTGGCTAAGGCCAAAAACACTGCCTTAATGGGCCCCAACAGTATCCTTGGTTACTTCCTGAATAGTCCTAAAACACAGTGTATCAGGACCACTTGAGCTACTTGTGAAGGCTGCAGCCTAGCCAGATAGAATGTTATAGATAATTCTATCATTTGTAAATGTTAATGTATGACACAGGCTTGTGGTATTAAATGGAAAAACTGCTGTTAGATGTGGAACTGCAAAAAAAATGTCACAACAGTGCTCTTTACTGACCAAGTAAAAACATGTTGTGACCCTTTGATCTAAAGTCGGCTCCAGCCTGTCTAGATGAAGACATTCTTTCTATTGTTCTAACCAAGAGTTAAATTGCTAGATTTAAACATGCAAATGTATTTTTATTGCTCTGCTTTCTGACCAGCTACAAGATAACACAAGGAGATGTTAAAGAATGTAAGTGTAGTTTCTGTTAGCCTGGGAACCCAGGGAAGTGTGAAGAATGATGTAATGGGAACCAGGAATATGATTTTGAAAACAGAGAGCTTTAAGCATTTTATCTGACCATCCAACATATCAGCACTCTGCCTGTTTCTATAAGTAAGTTGATCTTAGACTTGTGTTTTCTCTTAGAAATAGCTAGAAACTAGAAAGATTAGTCTGTGTTTTTCTGTGATGTCAGAACTGTACTACTGAATTAGTTTAAGTATTTCTGTGTGATCTCTGAACTCTTGACTACCACTGTGTAGTAAAAAGTATTGTCTTGTGGTTTTAATTATTTATTATTAAATATTTTTAAACCTTTCAACTGTGGCTGTTTTGTGTAGAGATAAGTTAATCTCTAAGAGTACATTATATGTATATGGGGATCCTGTACCAAGTCACTCTAATAAGCCTTGACTGTTTAGTTATACTATCAGTTTGATAATAATATTGCACGGTAATAATTGGACACCCTTTTAAGGGCCTTTGGGTAGCTGATAAATATTAGCTGGGTGGTGGCAGTGATTACTACCTTATAGTCTGGGTAAAAGGGGCACAGCTGGAGAACCTGTGCAGCCTTCCCCAGAAGTGTCTGTGTGGTTGTATAAACTCTTATCTCAAAGTGTGCATGTCAGCTGCTTGGGCAGGGACATGAAGCACTGGTTGGACAGAGAGAGTGCTGGAGATTTTAGCTTGCCAAGCTGGCTGAGATCTGGACCCTATAGCTGTGCCAGTGTGGACCTGGAGAGCAAGGGAGTGACAAAGCCCGGGCTGACTGTGATTTCCGTGTGCTATTAAGGGAAATTGCACTTTACTGTGTGTATTTGTTATCCTTTCCTCCTGTATGAGACGCCCCTCACTGGTGTTAGTGTTGAGGATTGAGGCTCCTTGATTGCTGGGCCAGGGCATGGGTGTCACATATTAATTGTTTGGCAGTGGTGGGATATCTAGTGGTGTGGGTAAATTCCTGTAGCTTGGGTACAGTGAGCTTTGAAGGTGTTTTGTACTCTAAATCAGCCACGCAGTGAATACTTGGAGTTCAGATCACACTTGTTTTATTTCTTTTGTTAGCTTAGTTAGTCAGGGTGAGCAGGCAGCATGTCAGCAGAGGAGTATGGAAAGCTAACAAGGAGCCAGCTGGCGGAAATGTGCCAGGCTAGGGGATTGGTGCATGGAAACTTGACTAAGGCAGACCTGATTGCAGCCTTGGTTACAGCTGCATCAACAAACAGCAACCAGGAGGACAGTCAGACTGGCCGTGGAGATATAATACCCTCGGAGAATGGGTAGCTCAGCCTTTCTGTAGAGGTCTTAAAAATCCATCTGGAGCTAAAGAGACTTCAGTTGGAGGCCAGGCGTGTGGAAATAGAAGCAGCTGGAGAGACTGAGGCATCTAGAGACTGAAGAGAATGAGAAACTGCTTTGCCTAGAAGCTGAGGAAAAGGAAAGGCAGAGGCAGAATAAGAAGGCAATGCTGACTGTACGCCAGAATCATGGAGGTAATGGGGAAGGGAGTAATTGGACCCCAGAAGCACAACAGGTCAGTAAAATTTTTCTGCAGTTTAAAGAGGAGGATAATTTTGATAGTTTCATTCATATGTTTGAGAGGGTATGCAAACATTATGGGGTTGACCAAAGGCTCTAGGTACGGTTCCTGACCCCCTTACTCCATGGTAAAGCTGTAACTGTTTTATCAAAAATGTCTGACACTGCATGCTTTGATTATACTGCTGTTAAAAAGCATTTGTTAGAATTCTTTAAGCTAACACCTGAAACGTATAGGAAAAAGTTTTGTGAGCATAGATGCAAGGCAGATGAAAGTGTGTGTGAATATGTTGCTGAACTGGGCACTTATTTCCATTGGTAGGTGAGTGGATGTCAGGTCACCACTTTTGAAGGGCTGGCAGACCTTTTGGTGAGGGAACAAGCTCTTAGCACTTTGCCCGAGGCCATGAGGATCTGGTTAACTGATAGGCAGTGTGCTACTTCAGATGAGTTGGAGAAGAAGGGGAAACCTATTCCTGGCAAGCAGGGCAGCCCTGCACAACAGGGAAACCCCCCAATACTGCTCATGGGTCTAAAGGAACCCATGGTGGGCAGCACAGACTGCCCCAGCAGAATCTGCCAGTAGTAGGGGAAGCCACTAGTCCAGGTACATGGCCAGTAGCTAGGGTTAAATGTTTTGAATGCAACCAGTGGGGCCATGTGGCATACAGATGTCCACAGAGGCAAGGTGGGGAACAAAAGGTGAGGGAGCCAGTAAGTGGGGAAAGACAAAATGCCAGTAGTAGGTTGTCTTGAGACAACAAGGGTATTGAGCTACCATCCTGCAGATGTCCTGATAGGGGAGGATTGGGATGAGGCAGTACCATGTGCTTTATGCAGTTACACACAGTCAGGCTAGGAGACCAGCATGTGGGTCAGGTAGCCTGGGGGAGACCCAGACAGACTGCATACTTGCAGCCAGGACTGTTGAGGTGGTTACTTCAGGGAGGGAGCTACTCTGTAGCAGTGAGACTGGATGTGAGCCACAGCTGCTTGTGGGTACTGATGTTCCCTTGGATAGAGTGAGCGCAAAGATAGAGGTGAGTATTAGTACCCAGGCTGACAGTGAGGCACCAGTGTCAGAGGACGCCAGACTTCCTGTGGAAGGGGAGCTGGGAAGCGTTACAAGGAGAGAGTTGAGACAGGCGCAGCTCTCAGACCCTACATTGCAAGGCCTGAGGCAGGTAGCTAGGGAGGCACTTGATTCTCAAGGAAGGGGGGAAATCTGTATACTGGGACAAAGGGTTACGATACAGAGAGTGGACTCCTGAGGGAGGGCTAGAAGGTGAGATAGTACAGCAGTTGGTAGTGCCTAGAGCCTGCCATCTGGCGCTTTTAGCCATAGCCCATGATATTCCCTTTGCAGGTCATATGGGCATAAAACGTACAAAGAGGTGAATTATGCAGAACTTCTATTGGCCTGGAATTTCCAGAGATACAACAAGGTACTGCAGTACCTGTGAGCAGTGCCAAAAGGTAGGCAAGGCAGGAGACAAGGTGAGAGCTTCGTTGATGCCTTTGCCTGTGATTGAGGAGCCATTTCGGAGGGTAGCTATGGATATTGTGGGTCCTCTAAGTACCCCAAGTTCCGCAGGGAAAAAGTATATCCTAGTGGTAGTGGATTGTGCTACACAATACCCTGAGGCAGTGGCTTTGTCCGTCATTGAGGCCGAGAAGGTGTTGGAGATTTTCAGCAGGGTAGGTTTCCCAAAAGAAATGCTGACTGACAGAGGTGTCAATTTCATGTCAGACCTGCTGGCTTGTCTGTGGAAGTCCTGTAGGGTGAAGCATATGAAGACCACCCCCTACCATCCCCAGACTAATGGTCTTGTTGAGAGGTTAAACTCTACAATCAAGTCCATGCTATGGACATTTGCAGATCTGTTTGAGGGAGTGGGACAAATATTTGCCCCATCTGTTGTTTGCTTACAGAGAGGTTCCCCAGGAATCCACAGGATGTTCTTCATCTCACATTGCTGCAGTCCTAACACTTGGGTAGTCCGCTGTCCCTCGGTCGGCCCGAATATCAGAGTATAAGGCTGACGTCGGTCAAGGCGCATTTGACTTGACATCAGAACGTCAGGGTACAAATGCGCATGACCGACGTCATATCCTCAGTCTTTTTTGCCGCATGGTCTGATGCAGAAGCAGTGTTGCAAGTGCCGTTCGGCGTTCTGAAATTTTTCGAATTCGGAGTTTCAGACCGAAGTCAGAGTTGGTTAAGTACCCCGTTGGGGAATATTTTGGTTTTTTCTTGCCTCAGTGATTTAACGGATGTCAGAAAAAGTGAATAACTGTATTTCTTGTGGGAAACAGATACCGCATAGGGATTACCATAATTTGTGTATACCTTGTTTGGGACCTGAGCACGACGTTGTTGGGTGTCGCTTTTGTGCTAGGTTCAATAAACGCACTATAAAGTGAAGGTTGGATTGTGCCAGGTTGGTCTTTGGGAAGCGGTGCAATTACAATATGCCGTGGGATGCTCCGACGCCGGCTTCCTCAAAGAAGCGCAAGGACAAGGCAGTTAAACCTAGGTTAGAGGAGTCGTCCGAACCGGATGCCGGTTCTTTAGAGGCGTCAGTGGAACCGGTGGTTCCGACGGAGACCTCTCTGGAGTCCCAGGGAGAAACTTTGATTTTACAGGATGTGGCCTCCCAGGAGGCAGGTCAGGCTGTAGGGGCTTCTCAGATATCTGTACTCCCCTCCCTTCCTAAGGTGTCTAGGCCCTCTCTTTCTGCTTCCAAGGCTTCTCCTAGAGGCAGGTCTAGTTTAGCTGCTGTGGGTGTCACTCCTAGTTCTTCGGGTTCTGTGCCCAAGAAGCACATGCTTAAAATGGCAGAAGATTTAATTACTTTAATTAGAGGCTCTATGCCCCCTCCTGATAAGAGGCCTAGGATGGAACCAGTGTTGGGGGATTATGAGCAGGCTTCGGATGTGTCTGAGTCTTCGGCTGAAGCCTTGCAGGAGTATTCTCATTATTCTGATTCTGATGTGGATGATTCTACTCCTTCTGCTTCTCCTCCTGAGGATTTTTCTTTTTCAGAGACCCTTCACTCCATGAGAGAGCATTTTAAATGGGAAGGTCAGGACTTCTCTGATTCCAGGAAAAGGCTTAGGGAATTTTTGTTTTTACCCCAGCATAGGCCTTTGGCTATACCTCCTGTTCTGAATGTGGTGGAAGATGTGTTTGCAGAGGCTTCTCTTAATCCTGATTCTTTGCCTCCTGCTCCTGTTAAACCAGATAGGTATTACCGGGTGCCTGAAGCTCATAAGTATCATTTTAAGAGTCCTAGGGCAGACCCAGAAACTGTTAGCCAGGGGCCTAAGGGTGTTAAGGCTTCTGTTGTCAAGAATCCGGTTCCTGCAGATAAAGAGGCCAGGGCCTTGGATAGATGGGGAAAGAAAGTTTATACTTCTTCCACTCTAGCCATGAGAGCTTTGAATTGCCAGTTTCACATGTTGAAATATCAAAATTATCTCCTTTCTCAGTTGAAATCTAAGGTTGATGCTCTGGCGGAAGGTATTGATTGTAAAGAATTACAAGATTTAGTGCATGTTTCTGAACAGGTGGGTAAGCATTCTTTGCAATGTGGTTTTGATGCTGTACAGGCCTCGTCTAGGGTGGCTGCCACTGGGTCAGTTCTTCGCAGGCATGCCTGGCTGAGGGATCAAAATTTATCTGACCATGTTAAAACTAGGATTTTGGATGCCCTTTGCAATCTGATGTCTTGTTTGGTTCTCCTGTTGAGGCAGTTTTAAAGAAAATGGAAGACAAGGCTAAGTCTATGCAGACTGTTAAAGATTTTTTGCAGGTTCAGCCTCCAAAGTTTAGTAGAAATTGGCCTACTAAGGGGTGGACGTATCCTTCTTATGATTCCCAGTCTAGGGGTAGATCTAGACGTGGCAGGGGCAGAGGTCAGGGCTCTTTTAGGCCTAGAACAGGGAGTTCTCCTGCACAGTCTTCGGGTGAGGGCAGGGGTCAGTCCTTTCGTAAACAGACCCAATGACCTACCTTTTCAGCTGCCAGAACCTTCTCGCCTGGCAGCACCTTTGGGAGGAAGGTTGGCACTTTTCAAAGAAAATTGGAGTTTGATTACCCAAGACAGATGGGTATTGGATATCATACATCACGGTTACAGGTTTTATTTCCATACCTTGCCTCCTTTCAAAGGCATGCCAGACATTCCTCCTCAACAAAGAATAGAGGCTCACAAGCAAATTTCTCTGTTACTCCAAATAGGGGCCATACAGCCGGTTCCTATGTCAGAAAGGGGCCTAGGATTTTATTCTCGCCTGTTCCTTGTACCAAAAAGGGGAACACGTGGAGACCAATTTTGGATTTATCTATCCTCAACACTTATCTGGACATTCCCAAGTTCAAAATGTTGACGTTGCAACAGCTTTTACCTCTGCTGGGCAAGGATCACTGGATGGTAACTTTGGATCTCAAGGAGGCTTACCTTCATGTTCCTATCAGGCTAAGTTGCAGGAAGTATCTGCGTTTTCGGACTGGGACTTCTCACTATCAGTTCTCTGCATTGCCCTTTGGCTTATCTACTGCGCCCAGAGTATTTACGAAAGTTCTGGCTCCAGTGATAGCTTTCTTCAGGCTGAAAGGAATACAAATCTATCCTTATTTGGACGATTGCCTGATTCTGGCTCAAGGAAGGGAAGAGCTTCTTCGTCATTTGGAATATGTGATAGCAGTGCTAAGATGCCTGGGGTATTCTGTGAACGAAATAAAGTCCAGTCTAGTACCCTCTCAAGACATGTGTTTTCTGGGTGTAAGGCTGAATACAGCATCCCAGATGGCCTTTCTAACCCCGGACAAACAAAAGAATCTTTCCCTTTACTTCCATCATCTATCTCTTCAGTCCGGGCTGACTGCAAGGACAGTCCTTCAAGCCTTAGGGTTCATGGCATCTTGTATTCTGGTGCTTCCCAATGCCAAACTGCATATGAGGAAGTTGCAATGGTATCTCAAAAATGTATGGACACAGCACTGCCAGGATCTGGACACTGTCATTCAAATAATACCTTGCATTCAAAAGGAATTTTTGTGGTGGGCTCAGGAATGTCACCTAAACAAGGGACTCTCTGTGACCCGGCCAGAGGCGAGTCAAATTTTAACGACAGATGCCTCGGACAAAGCTTGGGGAGCTCATCTAAACGGAAAGTGGATACAAGACAAGTGGCCTGTCAGATTACAGCATCTACATATCAACTTGAAGGAGATGTTAGCAGTCCAGTTTGCATTAATAGCTTTCAAGGATTTACTTCTTCCAGGGCAGGTGTTGATTCTAACAGACAACACAACTGTCATGTGGTACATCAACAAGCAAGGGGGAACACATTCTTATCCTCTATGCAGGCAAGCAATGATTTTGTGGGAGACTGCTCTCAGTTTACAACTAAGTCTTCAGGCAAGGTTTCTGCCGGGAGCACAGAACTCCTTAGCAGATGTGTTAAGCAGACAAATCATGGATCCCCACGAGTGGAAACTGGATCTTCATGTATTTCAGAAATTGACAGTGTCCTGGGGAACTCCAGACATAGATCTGTTCGCTTCTCCACTAAATCACCAGCTGCCAAAGTTTTGCACAAAGAGGTTTCATCCCACAGCTTGGAAAGTGGATGCTCTTTCTTTCAGTTGGAAAAATCTTCATGTGTATGCCTTTCCACCTCTGCCTCTCCTCCCAAAAGTACTTCTGAAGGTCAGACAGGACAAGCCAAGGATGATTTTGATAGCTCCAGATTGGCCTCGACAGCACTGGTACCCATTACTGAGAAGTCTAGTACGGAAGCCTCCATGGCCTTTGCCTTTGATTCCACATCTGTTGTCCCAGGAGGACAGTCATTTGCTCAATGTCAAACTTCACTCTCTTCACCTAACAGCCTGGCATATTCTGTTTTAAACCATAGAGGGTCTCAACTTCCACAACAAGTTTTGAATGCGATTTTGGAAGCTAGAAGGCCTAGTACAAGGAAAGTGTACGCAGATAAATGGAAGAGATTTTTGTTTTGGAGTGCAGCTAAGGATTTGGATGTTTCTGAGCCTGATTTAAGTGTGGCTCTTCAATATCTTACTGAGTTGTTGGACAAAGGTTTGTCCTTCTCTTCTATTAAGATTCATGCTGCAGCAATTTCAGCTCACTACGACTGTGACCCACCATTGTTTTCTCATCCTTTGTTCAAGCAATTTCTTAGAGGGGCAAAGAATATAAGACCCCCACGAAGGGCTCCTACTCCTGCATGGGATCTCAATTTTGTTTTGGAGAAACTCACTCTACAACCTTTTGAACCTGCAGCTACTGCTGAGTTGAAATATTTGTCATGGAAGACTGCTTTTTTGTTGGCCATTACCTCTGCAGGAAGGGTTTCTGAATTGCAGGCCCTTATGGCAGTTGAGCCTTTCTTAATTTTCCATAAGGATAGGGTATCTTTACGTACTAATCCTTCCTTTATGCCTAAAGTGGTTTCTAGTGTGGCTTTAAACCAAACTATTCATTTGCCTACTTTTTATGCAAATCCCCAAAATAAAGGGGAAAAGATTTTGCACACTTTAGATGTACACAGACAGTTGCGATATTATTTGGACAGAACTAAAGGGTTCAGACAATCTCAGCAGTTATTAGTTTCTTTTGCTTTGTGCTCTCAGGGCAAGCCCGTGTCAAAACAAACTATTTCTAAGTGGATTGGATTTTGCATTGCTTTCTGTTATTCCCATCATGGCAAAGAGATTCCAGCTGGGATTAGGCCTCATTCCACTAGGGCTACTGCCACTTCAACAGCTTTTTGAGGGGTGGCAACTAAGGATATTCTGGAGGCAGCCACTTGGAGTTCAGTGCATACCTTCTCTAGGCATTACCACCTTCCACTGTACTCTAAATCCAGGGCTGGTTTTGCCACTGCTGTGTTGCAGGGCATTTTGGCAGCTCCTGCTTCATTATAGTTTAGCCATCCTCCCTTACCTCTGCTTTGGGATTCTACCCAAGTGTTAGGACTGCAGCAATGTGAGATGAAGAACATAGTACAGTTTTGTACCTACCATAAATGTAGATGTTCGAAGATCCACATTGCTGCAGTCCAATTTACCCCCACTCCATCGCCTCTGTAGTTTGAGGTGGTTGTGTGGGTTGGGTTATCCATCTGAGGTATATTGTGTATATTGTATATATTGTATATATTGTACATATTTTTGGTGTTAGGCTGGTTGGTTGTTTAGTTGTTGTCTCTGGGTTTTGACCTTTCATTTTAGGGTCTTCTGACATCTGGGGCAAGAAAAGACTGAGGATATGACGTCGGTCATGCGCATTTGTACCCTGACGTTCTGATGTCAGTCAAATGCGCCTTGACCGACGTCAGCCTTATACTCTGATATTCGGGCCGAACGAGGGACAGCGGACTACCCAAGTGTTAGGACTGCAGCAATGTGGATCTTCGAACATCTACATTTATGGTAGGTACAAAACTGTACTTTTTTCACCCTTTGAGTTGGTGTATGGGCATAGGGTGAGGGGACCTCTAGATTTAATTCGAGGTAAGTGCTAGTCTCACAAGGAGTCTGTTATGGCATACATCCTAAACCTCAGGACAAGGCTCAGGGAACTCATGGGCTTGGCCCAGGAGAACCTGGCAGAAGCCCAACAACAGAAAAAGGTGTGGTATGACAGGAATGCTCGAGCTAGAGAGTATGCTGTGGGGCAGCAGGTAATGGTTCTCATTTCTGTCAGACAAAAACAAGCTGCAAGCAGCTTGAGAGGGACCCTACAAGGTGGTAAGAAAGGTAAGTGATGTTAATTACATGGTGGAACTGCTAGGCAGAAGGCAGGGGCACAAATTGTAGTAAGTTAACATGATGAAACCTTACTATGATAGGGAGGCCCTTGTGCTGAGCATTTGCAGTGGATTGCAGGAGGAGTCTGAAGGAGATTTGGGGACTGATCTCCTCAGTGAGGCTCGGGCTGACACCTCAGTGGAAGGGGTAGCAATGTCCCAGCAGCTATCTCCTACCCAGGTTTGAGAAATCCAAGCAGTGTTGCAGGAATTTGGGGACATGTTCACTGGGAAACCAGGGTGCATCCACCTGGGGCAGCACCGGTTGGACACAGCACCCCAAATGCCTATTAGGCAGGCCCCTTATAGAGTGCCTGAGAGAGTCAAACAGACTCTGAGGGAGGAGGTGCAGGAGATGTTGGAACTAGGGTTGATTCAAGAGTCCAACAGTCCCTGGGCCTCCCCAGTGGTGCTTGTACCAAAGAAGGCATCACCAGGTTCTGTGTGGTCTACAGGAAATTAAATATTCACACAGAATCAGATGCTTACCCCATGCCTAGGACAGATGAGGCCCTAGAGTAGCTGGGTGGGGTAAGTATCTTACAACCATTGATCTTACCAAGGGTTACTGGCAGGTGCCCTTGACTCCCAGTGCAAGAGAGAAGCCAGCCTTTGTGACTCATTTTGGCTTGTATGAGTTCAGCAAGATGTCCTTTGGGATGAAGAATGCCCCAGCGACTTCCCAGAGGATGGTAGATCATATCCTAACAAGAGCAGGAGGGTTTGCCCTTGCTTACCTAGATGATATTGCCATCTGCAGCCATTCCTGGCCAGAGCACCTTCAGCATGTCGGGGAGGTGCTGGGCAGACTGCAGAGGGCAGGGTTGACCATTAAGCCGAGCAAATTTCAGGTGGGAATGGCAGAGGTCTCCTACCTAGGACATAGAGTGGGAGTAATAAGATAAGGTCAGAACCTGCCAAAGTGGAAGCCATTCGGGCATGGGCCTGCACAGGGACAACAGGGTACTACGGAAAGTTCGTCCCCAGTTATAGTACCATAACTGCTCCCCTCACAGCCCTGTCAAGGAAGAACAGGCCAGATAAGGTAGTGTGGACCCCAGCATGTGAGCAGGCATTCCAGAAGCTTAAAGAAGCTTAGGGAGGACCCCCTGTATTAGCCAGTCCAGATTACAGCAAAGAATTTTGTTGTGCAGGTGGATGCTTCGAACCATGGGGTGGGGACTGTACTTAGCCAGATTTCTTCAGAGAGAGAAGAGAACCCAGTGGTTTATCTCACTCGTAGGCTCCAACCCAGGGAGGAATGCTATGCAGCTGTATAAAAGGAATGTCTAGCCATAGTGTGGGCACTGCAGAAACCTCAGCCTTATCTGTATGGAAGGAAATTCACTGTGATGACAGATCACAACCGCCTAACATGGTTAAACACAGCCAGCCAGCAAAATGACAAGTTGCTAAGATGGAACCTAGGGTTGCAAGCATATATGTGAGTGCAGCACCGCAGTGAGATTAGCAATGCCAGTGCAGATGGGCTCTCAAGACAGGGAATGGGGTAAGGTACACTCAGATAGACCTAACCCTCTCAAGCAGCGTTTCTCAAGGGTCAATTGAAAAACTAGCTTGAGTTGTCCAGGGGGTGGGGGGAAAGAAATGTGAAGGCTGCCAGCCTAGCCAGATCATTTCTGTCATTTGTAAATACTAATTTAAGACACAGGCTTGTTGTCTTGAATGAAAAAAACTGCTGTTAGATGTGTGAATTGAAAAAGAATGTCACAACAGTGCTCTCTACTGACCAAGTAAAAACATGTTGTGACCCTTTGATCTAAAGTCGGCTCCAGCCCGTCTAGATGAAGACATTATGTCTATTGTTTTAACCAAGAGTTAAATTGCTAGATTTAAACATGCAAATGTGTTTTTATTGCTCTGCTTCCTAACCAGCTGCAAGATAACACAAGGAGATGTTAAGCATGTAAATGTAGTTTCTGTTAGCTTGGGAACCCAGGGAAGTGTGAAGAATGATGTAATGGGAACCAGGAATTTGATTTTAAAAACAGAAAGAATCAGAGAGCTTTAAGCATTTTTGTCTGACCATCCGACTTATCAGCACTCTGCCTATTTCTATAAGTAAGTTTATCTTAGACTTGTGTTTTCTCTTGGTCTAATCTTTCTAGTTTCTAGCTATTTCTAAGTGTTTTTCTGTGATTTCAGAACTGTCCTACTGAATTATTTTAAGTATTTCTCTGTGATCTCTGAACTCTTGGCAAGCACTGTGTAGTAAAAAGTATCGTCTTGTGGTTTTAATTATTTATTATTAAATATTTTTACACCTTTCAACTGTGGCTGTTTTGTGTAGAGATAACGTTACTCTCTAAGAGTACATTGCATGTATTTGGGGATCCTGTACCAAGTCACTCTAATAAGCCTTGACTGTTTATTTATACTACCAATTGGATAATAATATTGCACGGTAATAATTGGACATCCTTTTAAGGGTCTTTGGGTAGCTGATATATATTAGCTGGGTGGTGGCAGTGATAACTACTGTATAGTCTGGGTAAAAGGGGCACAGCTGGAGAACCTGTGCCAGCCTTCCCCAGAAGTGTCTGTGTGGTTGTATAAACTCTTATCTCAAAGTGTGTGTGTCAGCTACTTGGGCAGGGACATGAAGCACTCGTTGGACAGAGAGGGTGCTGGAGATTTTAGCTTTCCCAGCTGGCTGAGATCTGAACCCCATAGCTGTGCCAGTGGGGGAGTATTATTGGGGACCTGTTGAGCAAGGGAGCGACCAGCCCCTGACTTTCTCTGATCTTTATGTGCTCTTAAGGGAAATTGCACTTTACTGTGTGTATTTGTTATCCTTTCCTCCTATATGAGACACCCCTTACTGGAAATAGTGGTGAGGAGCGAGGCTCCTTGATTGCTGGGCCAAGGCACGGGCTTCACACTACTCAAAACAGGTTGTGTGCTAAGTGAATGGATGGCTGCAACGGTCATCCCTCTTTGTAGGGGTGGACCATCAGCTGACCCAGGGAACTACAGACCCATCAGTCTGACAAGTCTAAGATGCGAGTAATGGAATAAATTAGCGTAGAAGTGATTATCAAGGACATTGGCATCCTACAGGCACTGGGCCAATCCCAGTTTAGCTTTAAAGGAAGGCCATGCCTGCTTAACTTGGTTTGTTTCTTAGAGAAGTTCATCAAGGCAATGGATGAGGGTAAAACAGTGCATACTGCATAGATTGATTTGGCCAAGGCACTCAATACAATACCTCACTCGGGCATTGTTGGCAAACTCTCCGAACTAGGCATAAATCCCTGCATAACATGATAGCTGGGTCATTGATGTGGTCCAAGAAGTCCGGATTGGTTAGACCAACTCCACCAAGAGACTGGTCACCAACAGAGTACCTCAGGGCTCAGTGCTGGGCTCACTTCTGTTTGGGATTTACTTCTCACAAGTCAAAGCTAATGTCAAAGGCCTTTGGCTCACCAAGTTCACAGATGACTGTAAAGAGGGAGATGGTATAGATTCCCCCATAACATGAACATCTTACAAGAGTGGCTAACACAGACCAATGACTGGTGCCAAAGCCACAGTTTAAAACTCAACATCAAGAAATTCATTATAATTTCCTTTTGGAAATTGTCCACCCAAGTTGATTACATCATCAGTAAAACATGTCTAAGATTTGATCTGGTAGTCGGTGATCTGGGAACATATGTGGACAGTAATCTGGCTTTTAACCAGCATGTAGCAAAAATAGCAAGAACTTATTTGTCGCTTAACTTTTAGGTAAGAGTATGACATGCAGGTTCAGGGAAGTTACAGTACCACTGTACTCTGCTCTTATCAGATTCATTATTAAGAACAGTGCTCCCTTTAGCATGTACCTAACCAGACACTTGCAACAGTTGGAATGCCCACAAAGGTTCTTCATCAGGAAAATCTAGGGCATAAATATCCTGTGCTACACAGATTGCCAAAAGACCCTCTCTCTGTACTCACTGTCCTACAGGCTCCTAAGAGGTGATCTGTGTTTGGCTTATAATCCATCCTCAGGCCTGATGGATCTTTTACATATCCACAAAAAAAAAAACATTACTAGAAACACTAGATCCAAGGATTTGAACTTCACTTGTGACATAAACAGAACATGCTAGAGGGACAGATGTGACTCAAAGGATCCCCGTGATATGGAATCTGTGCCCTAGCCACATGAAGCAGAGACATTTCTGACCATATTCAAACGAAACCTTGACCATTGGATGAAAAATAGCAAGTTCACCCGAGTCTACCTCCCATGTCTCTGGACAGAGACCATCAATAAGTATAATGTTTCTGCAATTAACACCCCCCCTACAAGTCTCTTAGCTGTCTCCTACTAACATACTTCCCCTCCTAATAGATATTCGGTGTACTCTGGACAAAATTGGATTGGGTTGCATGGCCGGGTTTGTAACAGCCCTAGTGGTTGTTAGCTTAGTAACAATCTATGAAGCTAGAACAGATGTTAAGAAATGTTTGCTAGAAAACACAGTACACCTGCCATTCAGGTCAGTATGACCCAAGGTCTAGAATAGGTGTGACAAGGCAACAGGAATATTGAGTAGCAGAAATGAAAACTAAGCCCAACACCAGCGCATGGTCTGATGATAACAAGGGATAAAGACACTAGAAAGTAGAGAGTTGGGAGCCATTGGAGAGTTAGTGTGAGATGGTGGAAAAGTAAACGAGGGAAAGATTGTAGGGGATACTAAAGGAATTATTCTAATACAGCAGAGGCAGTGAGTAGATGAGATTAGAGAATGGTACACAGTTAAGAATGTCTTGATGGCTGGAATTCAGAGGCATGAAAAGAAAAATTGGGAGAAAAACTAGATGCAAGAAAATGAGGAGAGTTAGGATTAGCAGAACAGAAAGAGTTAAAAGAACTAGAAAGGTTTGTGGGGGGAGAGAGATCCAAGGACTGGTAGTATAGCAGCTGATCCAAGGGATGCATTCAGAGAGCCCACAGGATGTAGGAAGAGTGACCAGCAAGATTGGAGAGGCTTTTAGAAACAGTAGATATACCCATAATAACAACGGACGGAATTTAGGAGATAGAGGAAAGTGTATGAAGACAGGCCTTAGGGAAAGCCCTAGGAAGGGATAGATTGCTAATATAGATTTGGAATTAGTTAAAAAGGATACCATAAGATGTTTAAAAAATTTGCAAGTTGTATGATAAGTCTGTGCATAGGACAGTGATATTAAAAGAAGGGCGAGACTCATGCAAACCAGTGTCATACCTCCCAATCTAATTTCAAAGTCACAATTATAATTTTTTTGTAGCAATTCTGGCAGGTGGAGTACCAAAAAGTCTGCCAAAGATGTTTAGGTAGGAACAAAGATCAATGCTGGTTTGTAAGGGATAGGCAGACATTTGATAATATTGTAAGAGGCATATGGTTCACAGTCAAGAGATGCAGAGAGACATTCATTTTTATTGGCATTATACATTGCAAAAGTTTTTACTAGGGTTCACTGGGTATATTTATGGACTTTCCTATAAAGTTTATTAGACTATTATAAGAATGAACGTAGGATCAAATGTGGTAATAAAATTAATGCAAGGATAACTTCATAGTTTGACATTTATAAGGGGAACAAGAATAGGATGTCCCTTATCCCTGTTATTATTTGCCTTGTATTTAGACCCTTTAGCACTGAGGATAAGGAGGGGTAGACGGTCTCCTCTGGAGACGTCCTAGAATTACTTTGGCAAGGGAGTACAGGTCCAATGATCCTTCTTCCCAAGAGGAATATGTGCTCCTGAAAGTCTTAGGAGATGGCCCATTCCCCCTGGCGGACAAGCTAATTGACCTGGCTTTCCAGTGGATGTAGAAGGAGCCCAGTATGCCCATAGTCTGCAAGCCCTACAAGATTTTAATTTTGCTAAGAGATGCTTACTGGAGCAAGGGGCTTTGCAGTACTTGCCATTGTGGTGGCAACAGCGTCCTCTAAGTTTGTCCAGCTCCAAACCAGATTCTTTGGTTTTGGACAGAGTTGGAAAGCAAGCATACACATCAGTAAATTTGCCTTATGTGCGCTAAATTAACTTGCACACCTGAAGAGGTTTCAGAAGGATTTGACCAAAGAACTCTCCATGTCTGTGTCGAGTACCATGACAGCAAAGTTCTGCAAATTTGCAGATTTTTATTTGGCAACCTTAAGCTCCTTTACAAATGCATGCATGCGTGTTTTGTCCAACACAGTGGATGGCACATCTACATCATCAGGAACCAGTATTGCCATACGTCAGCACACCTTGATATGTGTCTCTGATTTTATGTAGAACTATAAAACTTTATTTTAAATTGCCCCTTTGACTGGTCCACACACTTTAGGCCCAGGGTTAAAGAAATACTCACCAGGAGTGAACAGGACTGCAAAACTGTCTGTCATTGGCATCCACTTTTCCACCCTCAAAAGAGCCTTTCCCAGAACCCAAAGGGAGGAGAGAGACTTGTTCAAGTCTCACAATTTTGCACTAGACAAACCCCCAGGACTGAGGGTGAACAATGGACATTGGTTTAGAAGCAGACGTGGTTTGTGGAACCAGGGGTTTGGAGTTGCATTCTTCAACAAACCCTTCCAGTGCTTCTGAAAGATTTCCTGACTGACACTGTTGGAGACGCTCTCAAGGGTCATTTATCTGTGGGCCGTCATATTCATGGATGCTGAATGCAATAAACAGGCTATGCCATTCCGTTTCTTAACCTATCAGTGAATCTGAAGTAGTTAACTTCATTTTATCTTCAATCTGTGGGTAAACGGATCCATATCGGATCTGAGCTGGCAACTTTTTTTCCTAGCATCTGCTCCGAGCTCCTCCCCTTACCCATAATGCCCTACCATCTCCTATCTTCCCTCAGATCTTGTTTGCCGCGCCAGTAGTGTGCATCGTGGTTGCCTTTGCTCTGAGCTCAGGGATAGTAAAGTGGTATTATTACTTGTATCTAGTGTGTGTTTGAGTGAATATTTTCCCTTCCTCCCCTTGTTTTAGTGTATCGCTTGTTCGTCGGTGTAAAAAAAAAAAAAAAGTTTGCAAACTTAGAGAGTAGTTGCTAGGCCTACCCTTCCCCTACCTATGTTTTGTGTGTGTTTTTTTCTGGAAGGTAGTGTTTTTACTTTTGGGTGCAGGTCTATGGCTGATCAGCCAAAGCCTGTTTTCAAAAAATGTTCAGTGTGTGGCCATAAGCTCTCCCCGGCTGATGGTCACACTCTGTATGTGATTTGCTTGGGAGTAGCACATTTGTCCATTCAATGTGCTATCTGCTCCGGTTTCAACCCTAGGGCCCTTAGAGATTGGAAGGCAAAGTTAGTCGCAAAAGGCCTTCTCCCTGCTGCCATGCTGGATTCTGCCTTGGCCTCGGTCTCTAGTCTTCTACCTCCCACCCAGATAGGGAGTCAACCTCCCTCTTCTTCTTCTGGTGATGGGTCTACTAAAGACAAATCTACAGTCAGTATGGCTGACAAGGAAAAAGAAAAAGAAAGGCACAGAGAGGATAGGGAGAAGAGAAAAGATAGACATCGCAAGAGATCCCCAGACAAGGAGCTCTTTATTAGTCCCCCCCCTCTAAGACCATGAGGCCTGTTTCTCCATGGCTGCGGTCTCCTCGTTTCTCACCAGAGCCATTGGAACAGTCAGACCCGAGGCCTTCCTCCCCATTGCGCAGACCAGACAGATCCGAGTCGGAGCGTATAGGACCTGGACAGGATAATGCAGAGATTCATTCAGACCCAAATTCAGATGGGAGTCTTGCCAGGACCCTCTCCCTCTGGAGGTGGGACCGACCTCCATGACTTTTTTCCACCCATCTTTCCTTCCCCGATCCGTGCTTTGGGGCTCTTGGATCCGAGGTTTTTCGGAGCTGGTAGCTCTGCGCTGACGGTGCCTCCAACCTCGACTCCGGCTGTTACCTTGAGTTCCTTGGATCCGACTTGTTCGGATCCGAGCGACTCTCGGAGCCGCGGACAGGGAGTCGGACCTAAGGAAATGGATTCTTCGGCTCTGACCTTTACGGATCCAATCCGTTCTCTCAAACCTCAGGCTACCCTGGCTTTGGCTCCGGTCCCAGCTTCGGATCCGGGGAGGGCTTTTTCCTTACTGGGTGCTAAGGAGGTCCGCCCTCCCTCGGCCTTCAAAGTGGTGGAGAAGGTTCTCTCCCAGAGATTGGGATCCCAGCCCATCCCCTCGGATACCATCCAGGCCCCCCTGGATTTGGCGACAATTCCCTTCATCCTATCTCAGGGACAGCCTGTGCCACAGGATCCCCAGGTTAATTTCCCTGAGGAAACCCCTGTGGCTCACGGATCTCCTTCTGAGAGTCCCACTGAGGAGGGTCACCGTAAGGGCAAGTGCAAAAGGAGGCACTTGGACTCCCCCGAGTCCCTCACTACACGGACACTGACTTAGATGAAGGAGAAGGTTCCCCCAGGTCACCTCCCGAAGACGTCTCCTTCGGAGAAATTATCGAGATCCTCCACCAGAGGGGAGGTTGGTCGGCCCCAAAACCTTCTGGGGATGAGTCAGTGTTCCTGGAGGCATTTGGCACAGGCTTATCTACTTCCTGGGTGTCCCTGCCAGCGGACCCCTTGGTGGACCTCATCATCACGAGGGCATGGAAGGAGCCTGACACCGTAGAGCCCATCCCCAAACACCCTGATAAGATTTTATCTCCCCCTTCCGACAGGCAACCTTGGTCGAAAGGAGCCCCAGTTGATGCTATGTTGGTGGCAGCAGCCAAAAAGAAGGAACTAGCACAGGAGAGTTCCTCAGTCCACCCTCCAGACAAGAAGTCCAGGTCGGTGGATAGGTTTGCGAAGCGCGCCTATTCCTCAGCGTAGGTTTGGGAAGCACATCTCTTCCTCGGTGACCTTTTCTATCCGTGCGCTGAATTATCTGGCATGTGATCCAGATTCAGCGAGACCTTGCTTCGGAATTCACTGAGTCGTCCCCAGAGTCTTTATCGCCACAGGACAGACAGTTGTTGTTGGCGAAAATGTCTACTTTGAAGTCGGTCTCAAACACGTCGATACGACTCCTTTCCCATGCCACGGAAGGAGCAGCTAGGGCGGCTGGGACAGGCATAGCCATGAGGCGTCATGCCTGGCTCAGGTTGCGTCAGTTTGCGAACCCTTTCAAGGCGTCGTTTATCAACGCTCCCTATAATGGTTCTTCCCTTTTTGGGAAGACAGTACGTGACACACTTGTCCAGAGCGAAAAGGACGGGAAGACTCTGTCTGCCGTCGGGATCCACTTCTCTAACCCTCAGCGGTCCTTCTCTAGGAATCAGAGGGCAGAAGAAGATGTGGTTCCTAAAATCTCAGTTTTCTCGGGATTCTCAGGACAACTATTTCCCCTAGAGGCAGAGGGGGACAGGATCGACGCCTACCCAGAGGTAGAGGGGGTCCCAGTAATTTCGGGTCTAGGGAATCTTTTTCTGATAGACCCGGTCAGCAGCCCTGAGGGGTTGCCCGAATACCCTACTCTAGAGGCAGTCGGGGGATGATTGTCCTCACACCCAGCGGCATGTGAGCCCATTACGGCAGATTGCTGGGTTTTACAGATAAGATCCAGAGGTTACTCTGTCCCATTTGTTGCCCCACCAAATATTCCAAAATACCTCCCGGATGTTCCACCCGTTCACAGGGAGGCCGCAGCTCTAGAGGTTTCAAAGCTGCTTTTCAAACGAGCCATCGAACAGCCCCCCCCCCCCCCCCCCCCGATCAGTCCGGATCAGGCATCTACTCAAGGTTCTTTTTGGTGCCAAAAAAGATGGAACTCAGGCCCATTCTAGACCTGTCAACATTAAACCTGTCTGTCGCCAAACAGAAATTTCAGACGGTCACCCTACAGTCCATTCTACCTTATCTCAGAGAGTGCGACTGGATGTGCTCGTTAGACCTCCAGGATGCTTACTACCACATCAAAATACACAGAAGCTCCAGGAGGTTTCTGCGCTTCCGGTTGGGAGCCAGTCATTTTAAGTTCAGAGCCCTACCCTTTGGCCTTACCACAGCCCCCAGGGTGCTCACCAAGGTAATGGCAGTTGTAGCGGCTCACCTGAGGCTTCAGGGTATTCAGGTGTTTCCATACCTGGACGACTGGCTCTTCGCTGCACCCAACAAGCATCACCTATGTCTGGCCCGAGATTACTTAATTCGGTTGGCAGATCTACTGGGAATTACAGTCAATGTTCAGAAATCCCAATTGCAACCAGTACAAGTTCTAGACTTCATTGGGGCACGGCTAGACACTTTGCAGATGAAGGTATTCCTAACTCCTGACAGGATCCTGCACCTCAGGTGCCATATAGCCCAGATAGCGAACTCCAAGTCTGCAAAGACGAGAGAGGTTCTCCGGGCTGTGGGCTCCATGGCTGCCGCCATATCGATTTTCCCTTGTGTGTGCTTTCACATGTGGGTTCTTCAGTGGACTCTGGCTGTTCAATGGTCTTGGCTAGACCTGCCCATGGAATTTCCAGTCAAGATCAGTCACGTCTCAGGACGGCTCTTCTTTGGTGGTTAAGTTCACCGGAGATATCAGAAGGACGCCCCTTCACGTCATCTAAAGTCCAAGCCACAGTGACCACGGACGCCTCCCAACTCGGGTGGAGGGGTCACTGTTTGGGAAGGACAGTCCAAGGCACATGGTCCCAGTCAGAGACCAAGTTGCACATAAATGTTCTAGAGAGGAGGGCAGTGCTTTTAGCGTTGGAAGCCTTTCACACTGCCCTCCCTTTCGGATTGATTGCAATTCAGTCAGACAACATGTCGGTTGTCTGGTATATCAGCAAGCAGGGGGGAACCAGATCCTACCCCCTATGTCATGAGGCCATGAGAGTGTGGGAGTGGGCGATCTCCACCGGTCGGTTTCTGATAGCAACGCACATCCTTAGGTGCTCCAACTTTTTAGCGGACGGGTTGAGTCGGGCCATTCTGATACCGGACGAGTGGTGTCTGAAACAGTCAGTAGCGGAGGAGATCTTCCTTGCATGGGGTCAGCCTTGCTGCGATCTCTTCGCATCTCCTTCCAACGCGAAGTGCAGCGAGGTCCTTGCTCTGATTCCCTCACCAGGAGAAGTCCCCAGAGATGCTCTAGTCCATGCTTGGCCCCCTGGGCATCTGTATGCTTATCCACCATCGCCACTCATTCCGAAGTTTCTTCAGAAAGCTTGCAGATTGCGGTGCAATGTGATCCTCATTGTCCGTTCTGGCCTCGTCAGGTTTGGTTCCCATTCCTTTGGTCTCATCTCTTAGCTCCCCCGTGGGTTCTGGATCCCTGCTCGGATCTAATCTCCCATCCGTCAGGGGCCCGTCCACCTGATCTGGGCAGCCTCAAGCTGACAGCCTGGTTGCTCCAGTTCCATTAATTGCCAGGACTCCCGGTCTTTCATCCCCGGAAGAATCCATTCTGGTGGCTTCTCTTAAAGACTCCACTAGGAAACTTTATTGCAGTAAATGGAAGCGGTTTTCCATTTGGGCCTCTCAGAGAAATCTAGATCCCTTTATAGCCCCTGTTCCAGCGGTGTTGGATTTCCTGTCTGGCATCTTTCAGCAATGAGGTAGTTCCTCCACAGTGAAAGTACAATTGACAGCCATTTCCAGTTTTCACGTTGGTGAAGACAACTTTGTCTTAGCCTCCTGTAGGCTGTGTAAGGCTTTTCTTAAAGGTACTTTTCTGTTACGTCCACCTGTCAAGGATTTAGTGCCTCCTTGGGACCTTACTTTTGTTTTACAGGCATTGGTGGCTCCTCCTTTCGAACCTGCAGCTTCGGTGAACTTGAAATTTTTGTCCCGGAAAACCGCTTTCCCTTGTCGCCATTACATCTGCTAGGAGGGTTTCTGAGCTTCAAGCTCTGTCTGCCGTGCCCCCATATTTGGTCTTCTGCAAGGATAGGGTCTCTCTCCGTACTAATGCTTCCTTCTTACCCAAAGTGGCATGTGAAGCAAACATAAACCAGTCCATTAATCTGCCAGTTTTCTTTCCTAACTTCCAAAATAAAGGTGAATACAGACTCCATTTGTTAGATGTTCATAGACAGCTTCGTTTTTATCTTCATAGAACGAAGTCTTTCCGCAAGACTGACCAATTGTTTGTTTCCTTTTCCAAAGCATTTATGGGAAAAGCTATTTCTAAAGTTTCTTTGGCCAGATGGATCACTCTTTGTATTTCACATTCCTACAAAGCGAAAGGTTTATCTCCTCCTGGTATTGTTAAGGCTCACTCTACCAGGTCCATGGCGACTTCTGCTGCTTTTTGGTCTAGGGTGCCTTTGGACAATATTTGTGCAGCAGTGACCTGGGCCAATTCACATACCTTCATTTCCCATTACAAGTTAGATCTGATTTTGAGGGGTAGAGCATCCTATGGCTCTGCGGTGCTAAGGAATATCCTTCCATAAGGGCCTCCCAGGATCGGAGTAGCTGGGGACTCTGTCCCACAGGTTGCAGACAAATGAAGTATAACTACTCAGATGGAATGTTATGGTGAGTACATAACTTTTTTTTTCTCATGGAAACCTTCCCACCGTTCATCCTCTCAGTGGAAGGCAGTAGCACTAAAAATGGCAAAGCTGCTAGACAAGTGAGTCATCCAGTAAGGGTCCAGAGTCTACTAAACATTCTTTTTGGCTCTGAAGAAAAATGGGGACCTCAGTCACTTAAACGAGTTTGTGAAAAAACTTTCCAGAAGGTCACAGTTCAGTCCATTTTACCCCTTTTGAGGAAGGACAATTGGATTTGCTCTGTGGACCTTCAGGACACCTACTACTACCATCTAAATAGTGAGCTAGTCCAGGAGGTTTCATTCACTTTCTGCTGGGAGCCAGTTACTTTCAGTTCAGAGCACTACCCTTTGTACTCATTAGAGCTCCCTGAGTTTTCAGATGCACGACAGTGGTAATTTGTCTCTGGCTGCAGGGGTTCTGGGTGTTCCCATATCTAGATGAGTGGCTCATCACCACTGCTATGAGAGATCTGATAATTCAAGCCAGTGATTCTTTGCTGCAGTTATACTGTCATCTAGGAATCACGATCATCCTAGAGAAGTCCAAACTCAAACCAGTCCAGACTGTAGAATTCATAGGATGCCACCTGGACACTACATAGTGGAAAAGCCAAATTTCTAGAATTGAGGTTAGTCATGGTGTGCCTATAGGCTTTTCTGGTCCAGTTTCCCACAGTCCCATAGCAGAATCCATACTATGCCTATTAGGCTCATTGGCAGCATTTATCACCCTTGTTTGTCACTCCAGATTACACATGAGTTTGTTATAGTGAACAGACTCGGTACAGTGGTCCATCTTGCACCATCCTATGCTCCATCTGGTCAGACTTCTGGGGATCTGAAGACAGTATATTCAGTGGTAGCTAAATTCTTCTCTGGTCTGTTTTTAGGTTGTCCATTTGTTCTCCCTTTTTTGTTAGGCACTGTGACCATGAACACATCCCTTTTAGGTGGCGAGGCATTTTGAGGCAAAGACTGTCCTGTGTTGACAACCACATACCTTGAAAAATTTTTGCATCAGATGCTCTGGAGGTGAGGGCACTCCTAGCCTTGCTTGTGTTCCAAGACTCCCTACCCATGAGGGTGTGATTGCTGTGTGGACAGACATGTCTGATTTGATGCATTAACAAACCAGGAGGAGCTTCTTCATATTCTTTATGTTGTGTGTGTCTGGGGGGGGGGTCATCAGGTTTTGGGAATGGGTAATGTCTTTTCAGTGACTGTGCATATCCCAGGAAAATCCAGTGTATTAGCAGACATGCTGAGGAGGTCCACTGTTCTGCTACATGTGTATTGTCTTGGTTACAGTTGCTTCCATGAATTTCAGCTGCTGGTAGCCGTTCTTGCTGCAGCCTGTTCACAATCCTGGCCAATACCAAATGCAGCAATTACTTTACCATGATTCCTCAAGAAGAGAAGTCCCTGAGGGATGCTGTAGTTCACACTTGGCCCCCTCAAGTCTCCTTTATGCTTACCTTTTTTACTCTCCTCATAACCATATTTCTGCAGAAAGCGGCCTGGTGCAAACTGAAGGTAATTGTCATTGCCCCTGTTTGGCCTGGGCAGATAAAAATGTTCATCATATTAGTCACTGCTGCAGTAGCCTTGGCTATATAGGTTATATTCTGCATAGGATATAACAGCCAGCCAGCTCCAAAGCTTCAGGGCACCTTCCACACGGCAAACTGTCCCAAGCTGCGCTTACTAAAAAGACCAGTTTGGGCATCAGGCCTTTCAGAGGTTTTCTGCCGACGACGAGTACTCCTCTCTGAGGCTCGATGGTCAGCTTGTGCTGTTTCTTTGCTGGTTAGATAAGCTTTCTTTTGTAGAAAACCTTCCATTAAAAAAAAATTGTTTCCTCAACAAGATGTTATTGGCTTTAAGCTAGGAATTTGGGTTTTAAGACTGTCAGAAGACTATAGTGTACTTTTAAACAAGGGCGTACTTTTTTCTTTCAGTTTAAAAGTTGTTTAAAATAATTGAAAAACATTTTTTCGGTGGAGAAATTGTATTTATTTTACTTTTTGGGACCGGCAAAGTGTTTTTGAATTGCTTTTTACTGTGTTTTTGTGTAGGGAAAAAAGTGACTTAGACACTTTAAAGACAGTTAATATTTAACAGCTTTGCTGCATATCTTCCATGTGAAAGAGGTATCACTTTTGGCCTGACCATGGAGCAAACTGCCAATCCCATGGTTGGTCCTTCCTCCGGCCTCAAAAAGAAAAAGTTAAGCAAACAATATTTGCCACCATAGCAGGCAAGCAGTTTCTGACATGCAGGTTGATGGCTCTTTTGTAGCCATTTTGTTCCTCAGACCACTCATCTTTTACCCTGGATCCCTCTGGCGAAGCATCTGCAGCCACTATGGACTTGTGGGGTTGCCACATCCTCTGTGACTGTTTGGGTCCCCCCAGTGGGCAAGGGAGAGCCCCATCCCTGGGGAAGCTGCTGCTGCCATTAATAACATAGGTCCCATTTCTCTTTTTAAAAAAACAAAAACAAAAAAAATTGGAAAAATAATCCCCCAAAAGAAATTCACCCTTCAATAAAGCTGACTTTGCTATATTTTCATTCAACTCACCAAAAATAGAATTTGTAACTCCCACTAAACTATTAGGAGTAATTATTAATGAAAATCTCAAATTCGATCTTCATATTCAAAACAATATAAGCAAGACCCATAAAAAACTGGGGCTACTCTATAGACATAAGTTCCTCTCCCCTCTAAGCAAGCATTAGCATGGTCCTACTTTTTGCCTTCGCTCACTTGTGGTGCTCCTATACTAACTAACCTGCAGACTTCTCTAAAGGCAAAATTAGAAACATGCTATAATAAAATTGCTAAATTTGCCACAAACTGTTGCCACTCTACTCTCCACTATATTGCCTTGAAACAATTACAGTGGCTTAACTTGCCCCACTGTCTACTCCTCCAGCTTACAACCACTCATAAGCTCCATGACTGTCCTGCACTCATCTCCTTATTCTCTCTCTACATTCCAGCTCGGCCTCTACTCTCTGAACCCCAGTATCTTGTCCAAATATATAAACCCAAATTTCCTGCAGGCCAATGTTTATTATACTCCTGATCAATTTCCAAATTATGGAATAGCCTTCATGCATCCATCCACTTACTATCAAGCCCTTGCAACTTGAAAAGTGTATTGCATAATCATTTCCTCTCCAAATGGATATGTAACTGTTCTACCCCCACCTCAGCCATTACTTAAAATTAATATACTACTTAAACTCTATATATTTCTATATCTAGCCTTTCCTAATAACTCCTTTTGCCTTTATACTCTTAACACTTTTATCTAACTCCCCCCTTAGATCTTTACTTACCCCCCTTGCACATTCCACTTGCCCTTATATTTGCTAATTGTCCTCTCCTATCTTCTATTGTACTTTAACCTTTACTCTTCCCCACACCCCTTCTTCTGTTTCACCTTTTGTCTTTCCTTAACCCCATGACATTATAAACCTAACTGCCTCGCCTGTCAACTTACCCCTCTCATTCACCTAATGCTTGGTTAAATTTTCTGCCTCAAAATGCATACTTTTCTTACTTCTGCTTATGACTGCTTATCTCAGAAGCCTTTGAAATGTGCTCTGTACTATTCTCATGTTATTGTCATGCCATTGTACTATCCATTGTATTTAATTTTGCTCCTTGTACAAAGTTTTACTTAGTCTTTCTCTTTCTATGTAATTTTTATAAACTTTTGTAACCTTCTGTGTAATTTTTAAAAACGTTTGTAACTTAATGTATTATTATTTTACTTTTTGCATTGGAACTTTTCTCCCCGGGCCTCCTCTGAAAATGGGCTTGCTTAACCTAGTGGACTTTCCCGGTAAACCAGTGTCAATCTTCTTCTTTCGGCTGCTCCCGTTAGGGGTCGCCACAGCAGATCAACTGTTTCCATTTCCTCCTGCCCTCTGCATCTTGCTCTGTCACACCAACCACCTGCATATCCTCTCTCACCACATCCATAAACCTTATTTTAGGCCTTCCTCTTTTCCTGTTACCTGGCAGCTTCATCCTTAGCATCTTTTTCCCAATATACTCTGCATCCCTCCTCAGCACATGTCCAAACCAACGTAATCTTGCCTCTCTGGCTTTGTCTCCAAACCTTCCAACCTGTGCTGACCCTCTAATATACTTATTCCTAATCCTGTCCATCCTCGTCACACCCAGTGCAAATCTTAACATCTTCAACTCTGCCACGTCAAGCTCTGACTCCTGCCTTTTTGTCAATGCCTTTTTGTCAATGCCACTGTCTCCAACCCGTATAACATAGCTGGTTTCACTACCCTCTTGTAGACCTTCCCTTTCACTCTTACTGGTACTCGTCTGTCACAAATTACTCCTGACATTCTTCTCCACCCACTCCATCCTGCCTGTACTCTCTTCTTCACCTCTCTTCCACACTCACCATTACTCTGAACTGTTGATCCCAAGTACTTAAACTCATTCACCTTCACCACCTCTACTCCCTGCATCCTCACCATTCCTCTATCCTTCCTCTCATTCACACACATATATTCTGTCTTAGTCCTGCTGACCTTCATTCCTCTTCTCTCTAGAGCATATCTCCACCTCTCCAGGGTCGTCTTCACGTGTTCCCTACTCTCACTACAGATCACAGTGTCATCTGCAAACATCATAGTCCACGGGGACTCCTGTCTGATCTCATCTGTCATCCTGTCCATCACCATTGCAAATAAGGAAGGGCTCAGAGCTGATCCTTGATGTAATCCCACCTCCACCTTAAACGCATCCGTCACTACCACCGCAAACCTCACTGCTGTCACACTACCCTCTTACATATCTTGTACCACTCTTACATACTTCTCTGACACTCCCGACTTCCTCATACAATACCACAACTCCTCTCTAGGCACCCTGTAATATGCTTTCTCTAAATCCACAAAGACGCAATGCAACTCCTTCAGACCTTCTCTGTACTTCTCCATCAACACTCTCAGAGCAAACATCGCATCTGTAGTGCTCTTTCCTGGCATGAAGCCATACTGCTGATCACTAATCATCACCTCCCTTCTTAATCTAGCTTCCACTACTCTTGCCCATAACTCCATGCTGTGACTGATCAGTTTAATCTCTCTGTAGTTACTACAGCTCTGCACATCACCCTTATTCTTAAAAATCGGTACCAAAACACTTTTTCTCCGTTCCTCAGGCATTCTCTCACTTTCCAAGATTTCATTAAACAATCTAGTTAAAAACTCCACTGCCATTTCACCTAAACACCTCCATGTTTCCACAGGTATGTCATCTGGACCAACAGCCTTTCCGTTCTTCATCCTCTTCATAGCTATCCTTACTTCCTCCTTGCTAATCCACTGCACTTCATGATTCACTATCTGCACATCATCCAACCTTCTCTCCCTCTCATTCTCTTCATTCATCAACGTCGGCCAAACGGTTGACAAATCAGCGACAACAATTTAAGAATAAACTAGTGTCTAATGGTAATGCTACCTGTATTCTATTCCAACTATCTATTAACTAACTACTACGAGAAAACAGTCTGCAAATATGAAAAAATGAGGAAAAAGATTTAAACTTAGCCACTGCCAAGAAGAGCACTCCTGAACTCTTAAAGCAGCAAACGAGATCTGAGGAGTGATACCACTGCATTATGGGATACCTACCTTGTCATGAGCCAACTTACAGACTTTGAGCTTTGTAATTGTCGGAGTCAGAGCCGAGGATCGGGTCCGAACCCACATGTAAGAATGAAGGTGAGATAGGACCTACATAACATGATATGTTAGGTAACTGATATAGTAGAATGTGTGTGGCTGGATATAATAGTGCTTGGTTCATCAGGGCAGCATAAACTCCTGATATCTTTTAGGTTTCACAGAGTTGGATTTTTGCACAGTAAAAGGAGCTGCAGCAGTGTTGCAAATGCTGGGAATGCACAGCAATTTAGGGAGCAAGTGGACAAACACGCCGTGAGGCCAACAAGGGAGGACTACCTGCTAAAACCAAATGATCTATAAGGGGATCCTCCCTGATAAATTCTACAAGGGGGTTCATTTTTTCAATCAATCAGGATTAGCCCTTTTTATAAGGCCTGCACTCACTGCTTGCAGATTCTGACATTATAACACACACAGCCCCCCAAACACGACTGTGCCTAGCAACTAGCATACATTTCCTTTAAAGTATAAAATATATGATAAGACATTCATCTTCCATACCTCCAACCCCACAATAAAATAAATCTTTTAGAAGGCCCCCCCCCCCATTCCAATGAACCTGTATATTACTCCTCCAAGGTCGCACCAACACCTACTGTATAACATACCCAACACTATACATATTCAAATAAACCCAAATCAGATCTCTCTAAAGATGTACTATACTTTCCTCAAACATACAAGCCCAACCATGCCTGCTTTATTATTTTGCAACTCAGTGCTTCTCCAGGCTCCTCATAAAAATAAATGTTTAATGTACATGGACTTCCATCAGCAGAGGTTTTAAGGAGGGGTCAACCCAAGCTAGTGGGATGAAAGTAGGCTGTGACCCATTAAATAGGGTCCTCTCTTAAATGTTATAGTTGTGTAAGTAGACTTATAACAGTAGATGGTCTAATAAATCACAGCTGCAGTGCCTAAGCTATTTGGGGTATACCCTGCCTGTGACATGATCACAGTTTTCAAAGCTTCAGCGCACCTTCCATGTGCTCCAACTTTTAAGGGATTCTGCTCGAGCTGCTGACAGAGAGCAGTTTAGATGCCAAACGCTTCCGAAATTTCTTGCCTCAAGAAGAGTAGCTATACTACAGAGATGAAAAATGCTAGAAAAGATGATGCAATAGTAAAACACATGTAACTATATGCACAATGTTATATATACAACCATGCTCTGATAATACCCCACAAACAAAATAACGGGAACAGAGGGAGAGGATGGCTAATGCAGCAGTGATCTATTTAAACATCTACCGTTTTGGTAAGTTTACTCAACAGAAATGTACTACGTACAGCATTCTAAAATCACTGTACAGTAGCCTAAGCTATTTGGGTATATTACCATAGCTTAGAACATATACAGGTAGGAGGAAGACATTTAAGAGTCCAGGAGCCCCTTTCATAATGATTCTAGCAAAGCTTGTTCTGGACATGGTGTAGAAATCCAGTTTGTAATGCTTTGGGAAGTATGAACAAAGGACTTAAGTTGTTGCCTCTAAATATGTCTAGAGTCCACCCCACTCCAAAAAAATGCAGAAGAAGCCAAACTCTGGTACAGTGGACCTCAACCTTGGCTGAACTGGCTTGTTATGGTGAGAACAGCTAAAAGAAAAAACTAGACACAACCATCTAGAAATTGTCTTCCTTGACACTGGCAATCCTTTTTCCTTACCTTCACAAGAGGATCTTCTTGACAGATTTTGTTCTGTCCAAGAAGTATCTGAGCTGCTTGGATATCCAGAGTTTATATGATTCTTTCTCATTTGTTTTCAGATTCTGGAAATACAAGCAGATTAACAGAGTTGAAACCACTTTAGGAATAACAGCTTAAACCACTCTAGGCATAAATAAAGGATTTGTTCTCAAATAGGCATAAATGAAGGATTTGTTCTCAAACTAAAGTCTTTTTGGAAAATGAGGTAGGGTTGAGTCCTCATAAGACATTTGTAACCAGGATACTCGTTGCTCTGAATTTTGCAAGAACATTAACAACTTTCCAAGTTAAGAACCTCAAGTCGGTCCGAGGAGTTGGTTCAAATGGAAGAGACATTTTTTTTTAAGCACAAAGTTAAGATCCCAAGAAGGTGCCACATGTTTTCTAGGTGGACAAATTTGTAAAACCCCATTCAAAAACTGCTTGACACAAGGACAGCTAAAATGGGGGGTATCCAAATGCAGAAATGATCTAAACATGAATCTTGATATTGGGTAAGAAAGGACAGAAGATAACCCAAATAGTCTAGAACCAGAGGCATCAGGGCCTTAAGTGGGCCATTGTTCTTTTCATGGTATCAAACTGAAAATCTCTTTCCAATTACACATATATGATGATCTAGAAGTGGTTAGTTCAGCCTCCTTTAATACGTGCTGCAATGTCCTCAGAAAAAAGGGCATGAAAAAAGTCAACAAGGCAGTCAACGGACATGTTTTCAGGCTAGGGTGTGTTAAGAACAAATCTGTCTTCCACCCTGTTTGTAAGGAATCCTGAAGCAGAATATCTTTCACTATTTTGAAAGGAGGCAAACATATCTATTTGACGTGTTCCCTATAGTTGGATCAATTCCTGGAAGATCCCCTGTGTAATTTCCATTGATGAGGGTCTGTTCTGGTTCTGCTCATCTGATTTCCTACAATATTTTACTCAGGACAAATGTATGTAGTCTGAAGTGAAAAAGTGAGCTACAAGGTCATCTCCCACACCTTCGTGGCAAGTATGTAAAGAGGGCAAGATCTGCCCCTCCTTTATGTACAGCATCACTGTGGTACTGTCCGAGATAACATTAAGAGGTTCTGGAGACCAGCAATGATTTAAGCCTCACAAAGCACAGACTTCTGCCAGCATTTCTGACACTGACATGCTTTAGTCTGTTCTGCTTATTCCATAGACCTTGCACTTTGCTTGGCAGGCTATATCGAAAGGTGTCAACGTTTGACCCATCTGTTTTAACAGAGATGGAATGGAGAAGGGTAGACCGGGGTTGAGAGAAGTGGTCAACCCACCACAGTACCTCCCCTTTCCTTACAATCCCCATCACTTCAATCTTAAGGCCGACCTGAGGCGCCACTGACTGTTTCTCATATGAAGTCTAGCTAAAGGTATCATAATACTCAAAGAAGCCATAGAATTTGCCAAAGATTGTTTGGAAAAGCTTAGGAAGATTTCTCTATATAGAGTTTTATTTTTTCCGTTGAAAGGAAAGCTCCTCCTCTGAAAGTAAACAGAAGAGATCCCAAACTACTCTGTGTGAAAGGATATGAGAGAATTTCTTTAAGTTCACTTGAAACCCTGGACTGATCAAAAGAAGCTTGACATGTGGAAAAAGATTGCAAATATAAGAATCCATCCATAAATGGAAAGATGTGAATGCCTTGAAGTCTGCAATAAGCAATTACTGCAGCCAGGCACTTTTATAAATATACTCAGTGTAGTAGACCTACCAAAAGGTAAGACAGAGAAAGTACAGTTGCATAAGAACTTACCATAACAGTTCCTCCCACATACTAAAAGCATGCAGCAAGTGGATTGGACACTCTAAATTGGCCGTGAGTGTGTGCGTGTGTGTCTTCTGTGGAAGGTTGGGTGCCGGGCTGGCAATTCAACACTGTAAAACTCCGCCAATCGTTCGGCGGTCTGTTGTTCCTCTGTGGCGACCCCTAACGGAAAAAGCTGAAAGGAGAAGAAAAATGTCGGTGGCACAACAGGTTCAGCACTCTAATTTCGAGCAGAAGGCTGTGGGTTCTATCCTCACACCTGGCAGACTATTATTAACACTGGACTGCAGTATTGGAAGGGTTGCTGCACGCCTCAGTGTGTTGTTCTTCAGATGAAATGTTAAACGAAGGCCCCATGTGCCTGAGTTAGTGGTAGCTCAGGTGGATGCAAAAGATCCTATGACATCTATCAGAAAGATTATAGGAAGTTCCCCAATGCCCTGTCTAATTTTAATTTTTTCCTAGTAGAATACATATCACTTTGGGTCTCCCTTGAAACTAACCTCTGTTAACCCGATAAAAATAAATAAAATGTCAGAACTGATCACGGCTGCAGTATTAATAACTTCCTACCAAGAACAGCTGTACATACAGCCAGCATACTAAAGCTGGCAGTGGAGTTTTACAGTGATGAGTTGCTCTCCCCTAATGCCATACATTTCAATGTATGACCTCAGCTCAAAGTAGGTAGTGGTATAGAGCAGCAGTCCCAACCACTGGGCAGTGGTTCATTTAATTATTTATTTACTGACATTTGTTTACCGGGGAATTCCGACTGAGCTTAGCCTCTTTTCAGCAGAGGCCTGGGGAAAAAAGCTACACATACAAGAAAGAACAATACATTACACTGCACTGCAGTGTGTGTGTGTGTTTGTGTGTGTGTGTGTGTGTGTGTGTGTGTGTGTGTGTATATATGTATGTATTTATATATGTAAAACTCCTTTGAGACTGACTTCCATTTGACCGACACCCAAATTACCTAAATTTCAAATTACTGACAACTCATTTGAGTGACTCTCATTTCACTGACTTTTAAGACATAGATTTGTTGTAGGTTTCCCTTTACCTGTGACTTGCTTGTGATAAAAAGAATTACTGCAACTTACAGTTCTGTCAGAATACCGTCAGTCATGTAGAAAGTAGTGTTGTAGTGTTTTTAACTGTGGGTTTGTCCCTTCCCATTTTTATGAGAAGTAGATTTATCTAAAGTAATTTGGCGAATGTTTTGTGCGTTCCCAGCAGTAGTGGCAGCATGTAGAGTAGTGTAAGGCAAGTTAGAGGTATATGCCCTTTTCCCCACTGTAGTGTGATCCAGGAGTTAGTATATATAATTAGGGGGTGTGGGGGGCATAGCTCCCACCTAATTCGGTTGTACATTGTCCAGTTTCTGTTAAGAGGGTAAGTAGTTTTTAAGTTCTGGAAAGAGTTAGTTATTGGTGTTCTAAGTGTGCATGTCTATGGTTTAAGATTTAGCATTGTAAGCTGTCTGTGAAATGAGTCAGTCAAATGAGTTGTCAGTAATTTGAAATTTAGGTGTGCGTGTGTGTATGTATATGTGTGTGTGTATGTATATGTATGTGTGTATGTGTATATATATATATATATATATATATATATATATATATATATATACACACAAACACACACTCATACATATATATGTATATAAATATACAGTTATAATTATTTACAATTAAATATACACAAGTCTTGAATTTATCACAAGATAAGAAGAACTTACAGATCAAAAATTTATGAGAAAAACTAGTAGATTAACACAGCATAATCAGAACAGTCAAAAGTATCACACCTGTTATAGTACGGTTTGAGGCATATTTTTTAAATATTGAGAGTCTGTGATCTTAACTACTAGGTCAGCAGATAAAGTGAAAGAAGAAAGAGTAGATCTGCAAAAGTAGTAAGACAATGAATGAGATACAGTGTATTAGCCTGGGGATGTACAGAAGCATGTCCAATTGTCATTTAGGTGAATTTCTGTTGCAAAAATTTTCTGAGGGACAGAGTTCCACTTTTGTGAGATTTCAGTTGAATAAATGGAGTCTCCAAAGCTGTTATTTGCTTTAACGACTTTTAGAAGGAATTTATTAGAAGACCTTAGGGGGTCGGTTGTTACTTTGGGTTTGTACTAAGTTTTGGAGAGATGGACATTTATTATTCTGGTAAATGACAGACTGGGATATAGTAATTTGGTTGAAGGCTAAGCGATTGGGTAACTTTAGCCATTTTAGTTGAGCTACATAGTGATGGGTTCTAATATGAAGATTAGTGCCGAACTTGATTTTATGATAGCAAGCCTCTAGCTTCTTTAGGTCTGTTTTTCTAAGATTAGTGAATATTGGTTTGGCATAAAGTAAGGTGGGCAGAAGGTGTGTGTCATGACAATTGCTTGTCTAGAAGAGTTAGTAAGGTAAGGTTTGATTCTGCAGAGGGAACCTAAGTTGATGTGTACTTTAATAATTTGACTCAGATAAGTGTCAATTTTAGACTGTTATCACTGGTGACACCTAATAGCTTAGTTTATGTAGCTGGTTCAATTACTGTGTTATTGGAAGAGATGACTCTAAAATGCTGATTTTGGCTGTTGATTTTGTTGTAATTATTTTGAAAAAGCATTATTTTTTTTTGGGGGGGGGTTAGTATGAGTTGAAGGCTGTGAAGGCAGGATTCGATGGTAGAGACGGATATTTTGGGTGGCTTCTTGTAGCTGAATAGAGGAAGGTGCAGAGCAAGATAATATTGGTGTCGTCCTCATAATGGGTGAGGGAGGGAAGACTAAAGGTAGAGTGAAGTTTGCTTGTGAAGACAGAAAATAGAAGTTGGTCAAGTATAGATCTTTATGGGACGCAGACAGTGACTGCTAATAGAGAGGAGAGAGATTTTTGCCACTTCACAGCCTGTTGGCAGTTGGAGAGGTAGCTGTGGAACCAAGAAAGGGCTTCTTGAGATAAGCTGAGGGAGGCAAGTTCAGATATGAGCATTTGGTAGGATACTGTGTTGAAATCTTTGGACATCTTCAGAAAGATAGAAACATGATTCCCTTAATTTCTGAGATGGTTTATGGTGTTAATAAAGCACAGAAGCGTAGTTGTGGTACTGTGATTGGGATGGAAGCCGTGTTGAGAGTTTGATAGCAGGTTAATTTCTAAGTAGGTGGTCAAGGAGTTAAGCATGGACACATTTTTCTAAAATTTTTGAAAGAGGTGACAGGAACACCTAAAATTAGAGAGTTTCTAGTGAGGATCCACCTTTGTTTAGAGGATTTTACATATGACATTTTCCAGATTTTTGGGATGTACTATTCAGTGAATGCCACGGTGGTACGGCAGCGGTAGCGTTGTTACCTCACAGCAAGAGGTTCTCCTGTTCGATTCTGGGCTTGGCTTGGGAGTGCCTTCTGTGTGGAGTCTGCATGTCCTCCCCGCGGTTGGGTAGCATTTGTAAGACATGCATGCGTAAATGGGCATGCCTTCGTTGAAGGTTGGGCGTCGAGCTGGCACCTCGGCGTTTCGTAAAAAAATCTACTGCCAATCATTAGCGGACCGGAGCTCTGCTCTGGTGACCCCTTACCGGGAAAAAGCCGAAAGACAAACAACAACAACTGTTCAGCGATGACTCTGTTGATTAATAGTGAAATGAGGTAGCAGATGACATCAGCTGCAAGTTTGAGGTATTCATTTGGCAGCTGATCAACTGCTACTAAGGCTGGTTTAAGTTTATTTAATTATTGTTTTATCTTGTCTGTCTGGACTGGTTTTCGGAGGACAGAGGTGCTGGTAGTATTACTTGCTGATAGAAGGACATGAGGGATATTTGTGTTGCCCTTTATGAGTGAGAGAATAGAGTTAGTGAAGAGCTGAATTGAGTAGCTAAACTTTATTTTGATTTTGATGTATTGGGTGTTGGGGTTTTGGTTTGTCCTGGATGTAGTTTTTTAATGGAGCCCCAAACTTTTTGTGGACTTTAATGATATTGTTGTTGGATTCTAGTATAGAGTTTTTTTATCATTTTTTTTTTTGCATTTGTTACTTAAGCAACTATTATTACTTATCTCAGTCTGATTGATAAAAGGACCACAGTTTGTCTCTGATTCATTAGCTGTTTTGTTTTTTTTAGTGAGCCATGGGCAATAGATAACTTTAGTTTGTACATTCCTAATGGGGGCCAGGATGTTGAGAATCTCAAGGAATTTGCGGTTGAACTATTCTACAGCTGAGTCTAAAGGGAGATACTTTAGAGAGACTAGTTACAATTTGGAGAAGTTTTTTTGAAAGCAGGTATAGAAAAAATTTGTTACGTACTAGATTATAGTTATGTTTTTAGTAGGATTGTTGCAGTGTCTCGATATTACTAGGTTTGTCCACCATAGTTGATATGTGTATCATCTGAGTGTAACCGTACAGGTTTAGGTGTTTAGTTGGGTTATCTGAGGAACAAATTTGCCAATCTGTATTGAAATCACCTTCTATTATTGTTTCTTGGCTAAATGTTGCGGATGCCCAGGATAGTAAATTTTCAATTATGGAGGATTTATTGCCAGATGGGGGATGTACATTGACAATATGGGAATGTTTATTGTGGTTGATTTCTAGGTGGGAGGCTAGCAGTTCAATATTATTAAGGTCTGGTGGGTTTACTTCTAATAAACCTATTTTAGTGTCTCTTTGTATATTATAGAAACTCAGCCACCTCGCTTTTAATCTCTATCTTGGCTTAGGATGTTGTAGCCAGGAGGTAGAATTTCTTTGCTGTCAATATGTGCTTTGAGCCAGGTTTCTGTTAGGACGAAAATGTCAGGGTTGTACTGGGATAGTGTAGCATGGAACTCGTGTACTTTATTTAGTATGCCTCTAATGTTCAAGGTAATGAGTAGTAAACTTGATCTATTTCTTGGTAATTTGGTGAGAAGTGAGTTATTAGTGAGGTTTAAAGATTGATTTGTTTGTTGTGTATTGTTGGGAGTTTGTTGACTGCACGTTGGATCAGGGTTAGGATGAATATCTCCACTCCTTTGTAGTTTTAATTTGTTGTAAAGGAGTGTGTGTAGTTTCTTTGAGTTTTGGATTTGTTTATATAAGGCATGTGAGCGTTTAGTAATAAATAACTATAAGACAAAAGTTCTATTTTTGGAGAAGATGAGTTATGGAGCTATATATATGTTTTGTGCAGTTTGAGGTGGGACTGGAAAATGGTAGGTTGGAGAGTAGTAGCAGATAAATTTGACATTGTACATAGTGGTAAAGTGGAGAGCAGCTGTTAATAGAGTTACGCAAGTTATGTGTAGTAATATAGTTACTAGGCTTTTAATATGTGAAAGATACAATTTGTGTCCGTGTAGTAAGGGGATAGTTGTATAGTCCGAGACGTTAATTTTAGGGGGGTGGTATGAGTGGCATTAATATGCAATAGCAAAATATATGTGATTGGCTAGAGGGAATGAATGGGAGTGGTCTGAGAAGGATAAATGTCACTGAGGTGGGTGTGAATTGGTGGTAGGGTAGGGGAGTGGAGTGAGCCCGGGCACAGTAACGGTGAACAGACCAGGATGGACCTGATCTCTGAAATCAGCCATCAGAAACGATCAAGGTAAGAAAAAGCAAAAGCAAACCACCTCTTGGGGTCTGAAAAATACTGGCCTTATTACCTTGACAGACTAAGGCTATTTCAAGCAGAATAGATTAAGTAACGCAAGAGTAGAAAAGACAAAATCTAAATGCAAAATTAAGGAGAATGGTGTTGGATACTTCTTAGGTGGGTTAGAGAAAAAAAACAGGAGAACAGACAACAGGACTACTAATGAGATCAGAACAAGTAAAAGCAGCGGGCCACAGAAATAAGCTAGTTAAGAGGGTAGGACTTAAGTAGATGGAATTATTGAAAGTATTTACTAGTAGCGGAGAGTCTAGAAGGTACAGCTAAGTAGAGCTGCATTCAAATAAAAGTACGGTGCAGCTAGACAGAAGGAGAGAAGAGAAATGTTAAAGAAGTGAAAGGTAAAAAGAGACAGCAACAAGAGAACTACTGTGGGGTGAAAAGTGTTAGGAGAATGCAACAGCAATCCTGTGATGTGCAGTGGATGAAAAAAACAAAGTTCACTCAGCATATTTGTTGCCAAGTGTTGTTGTCTTTCGGCTTTTCACGGTTAGGAGTCGCCACAGCGGAACTCCGGTCCGCTAATGATTGGCAGTAGATTTTCACGAACGCCGAGGTGCCAGCTCGACGTTCAACCTTCAACGAAGGCACGCCCATTTACGCATGTCTTTCGAACGCCCACCCAACCGCGGGGAGGACATGCAGACTCAACACAGAAAGCACTCCCTGCACTCCAACTGAGAATCGAACGGGAGAGCCCCTTGCTGTGAGGAAACAATGCTATATTTGTTGCCAAGTGTATTCTTTGTAATTAATTACGTATGCTGTTCTTTCTTGTTTGACGTAGTCCAAAAGGCATTATTTTATGGGTAGTAGTAGTGAGTAAACTGAAAATTGCAGTGACCAAAAAAAAACAGAAATCACACTGTATCGGGAAGCTGCGTAGATGCTGATAATTTAGTAATTTTAATACCAGTAATATATTAATCTACTCCTATGGTCTCTGTACCCACATCTACTGTTTCATTACTGAACCTATTGTGGGCTGTAGCACCTCTTGGTCTAGCATCGGTTACCCCTACGGTCTCGGTCACTCCATTGTCGCCACCCACCTCAATACATCCATTTTGGTTATCCACAGTGAGTAGGTGTGGTTCTATTGAATCCTGAATCAGGATAGCCTTAAAGTGCCCCCTTTCCCTTTTATTCACCACTTCATTGATCAACTCATTTACTAATCTGGTGGGATAACCCTTTTTCACAAACATTTCCTTCAATAATTAACATTCTCCAAGAAATGTTTCAAAACAAGAAATCATATGAGCAGCTCTTACAAGTAGCTTATTCTAGGTCAACATTTGTCACGTCCTGTAATAGGTCCATTAGTATGATTGCGGATATTCTGCATAAGAATTGGGCCATTGTCACATCATGTAATGACATCAGACAGTGGGTAGGTGAAAAACCTAATATTGTATACAGGAGGGGTCGCACCCTGAAGAATATTCTTGAAACTGATATAAAGGGACCTTTAGCAGGTTATATGAACAAATGCAGGTCATGCACAATGTGCACATATATTTTAAAAAGACCCTCCTGTATAATAAATGAGGCGACCATTAAAATAAAAAAGAAGGGGTCGTGTCAAACTGAGAGGGTAGTATACTGTGCCCTCTGTATGAAATGCCCCGCTTTCTATATTGGAAAAACTGAAAGAAAGCTAAAATGTAGAATTTATGAACATCTTGGGGATATAAAATTGGGGAAAGGAACAAATGCCGTAGTAAAGCATTGTAATGATTTTATTGGACATTCTTTTAAATGTATTATTTTAGATGGGCTTGAAACTAACCCAAGGGGTGGCCTATGGACACTTGAGCTAGTAAAACAGGAGGCCATTTGGCAAATTAGAATGAAAGCAACGAGCTGGCCGGGTATTAATGATGCTTTGTCTTTAGCATGCTTTTTAAAATTAAAAGCATTACAAAGATAATATGTTTTATTTATATATATATATAACTATATATATATATATATATATAACTATATATATATATTTATATATATATATATATATATATATATATATATATATATATATATATATATATATATAGTTTTATATATATATATATATATATATATATATATATAGTTTTATATATATATATATATATATATATATATATAGTTTTATATATATATATATATATATATATATATATATATATATATATATATATAGTTATATATATATATATATATATATATATATATAGTTATATATATATATATATATATATATATATATATATATATATATATATATATATATATATATATATATATATATATATATATATATATATATATATATAGACATTTTTATATGTTTGATGAAGGATTTTTATTGAATTTTTGTTTCATGATTTTATAATTCTACCATTTATTATATTATAATTTATATATTATATTTTTAATGTGAGTGGGGCTTGCCTACTTATATGCATTTTGTAGAAAAGAAAAAAACGTAATTAGCCTCTAAAGTATTAATATCCAAGGAACAGTATAATTTAATGGATAACACATGCTTATTGGTGGATTGTAATCATGGGGTGGATTTTTTTTACATGTTAAAAAGTGACTGTTGACCGTGTTAATTTATCTTAAAAAAGTCTGTGATTGAACAGAGACGAAAGCTCTCAATTAATTTTGCTTTTCATTGTTTTATTGTGAATAAAGTGTGCTATTTAATTTAATTTAGTTACTGACCTCCTTCCATCTGCTGTCGTGTTTTTGTGATCAGTTTTTATTTAACTAGTTTGGTTTCATTCAGAAGCAGCTAGAAGTACTTCTTCCTTGTGCCTTTGATGTCCTATGGACTGAAGAGCAGGTTATTGCTAGGATCCCTTATGAAGAGCATCTGCAGACTGTTTATCTTTCTGTGTTTGACTTACAACATGACAGAGTTACTTAGTTTCATTTGCTGACTCACTTTTCCAGAAGCACATAGAGTGACTCTCATGCCTTGCTCTTGATGACTGTAACTGTTCTCCTGGTTATCCAACCAGTATTCCTTCTTAGCCTGGTCCATCATTTCTACTTAACACTTTTCTTGCATTTCTTTCCTTTGATAACTTCCTGGACTTCTTCATTCCACCACCATCAGCTTTTCTTGTGCACTGTATTTGCTCACCAGCCTCTGACACACATTTGTGCTATCATCTTCAGATGTGCTGTTTTGAGATGCTGCTATTCTTCTTTGATTCCACCCATTTCCACTTCATCCTGAGGTGCTACTTCCTCGAACTTTTGTGCTTTCACTCCATTCAACTTCCAGGTCTTCAGTCAAGTTACTGTTGACCTTAGTGGCCACCAGTGTATTATGCCGTGGGACAACTATTTCACTGAGTATGACTTTATCTCTGATTCTACCTCTGAATCCTTAATTTACTAGGAGAAAGTCTACCTGACTTGCAGGTTAGACACACCTCTAAGTGATCTTGTGACACACTCTCGCTGAGCTATGTGTTGGCCACCATCAAGCCATTTACCAGCCAGAAGTCTAGAATGTTACTTTATTCCTGCTGCTCCACCCAAGTAAACCTAGGCAGTCTTCATTCTGTTTAGTCTGCTGATGTACACATTTAGGTCTCCCATTATCAACACCAACTCATATTCCCCCGTTTTATCTAGCATGTCCTGCCACTGCTGTCTGAATGCACTCTTTTCCTTACCATCACAACCTTACTGTGGGACACTGGCTCTGATTATGAATGCTAACCTATCTTTACGCCAGAGTCTGACTGCCATAAGTCTATCACTAATTCTAATAACATCCCTCACTGTCTTCAGAAGACTCCCTTCTCACAATTCCCACACCATTTTTCATCTGTCCTTGTCATGAGTAGTAGACACTGCATTCCAAGCCAGTTGGCTTTTCTGCACTGCTCTTCCACCTTGTCTCCTGGGTACACAGGATTTTCACACTCCCCCTTACAATCAAGTCATCACTTCTAAGCTTTGCCTGTCAGACAACCTGTATTCAGTGTAGCAATTCCTGGTTCATATTTGGTAGGTCGACAGGCCAACCAGTAGCTTACTGGCCCATTCCTGTTGGGCTTTACAGCACAGGCACACAGACCCCTGCCACCATTAGCATGGACCTCATGGACCACTGGTAAAGTTTGGAGTAGACTAAGTCCTCAACTCGCTTACTACAGGCAAATACCAATGTCTTTTTTTTTTTTTTTTTTTTTTTTTTTTTTTTTTGGTACCATTAGTTGGCATGCCAAAAATCACCTAGAGTAGATACATATACATATATATATATGTATATACACACACACACACACACATATATATATATATATATATATATATATATATATATATACATACATATATATTCACACACACACACACACACATATATATATATATATATATATATATATATATATACACACACACACACACACATACATATATATATATATATATATATATATATATATATATATATATATATATATATATATATATATATATATATATATATATATATATATATATATATATATATATATACACATATATGGATCTAGGATTTGTGCACAAGAGTGCAAAGTCCCGAATCCATAATCACCGAACATATATTAACGAAAGCGCAAAGAAAGAAAGAAATCTACGTTTATGCAGGGGGGCTTTGCCCCCCTGCACCCCCACCCCCCTAGTTTAATATTCTCACTCCGAGACCGCACTACAATGAGGAAAAGGGAATGTTCCCTTATCCACACCATAGTGTGGTCTCGCAAACAGGCATACTTAGGCGAAAGTGCCTCTTTGGTGAAAAGCACTTTAACGCAAGTATGCCAAACCAAGATTAGTTTTGGTGATTTTGTCTTCGGGGATCTGTATGGATCCCACATATATACATATACACACACACACACATGATTTACCATCATAATGTCAGCAGGCAAACTGAAGAAGCAACTTCTGTGAACTTTGAACTGTGACTCCTCAAAACTGTGAACGCCGATATTCCGATTCACAAAATCTCACCCACTTTTTGTTCCATGGTAGCACTTGTTTCAGGTATGGAGCAGTCGGAAATGGTGTTCGCTGTTTTGTTCAACTTTAACGTGTCGGTGGTACAGAATTTGTTGAAAATGTTCGATCATGTGCACATTCGGGGATGTGCCTGCCAACATTATGATGGTAAACGTAGATGTGTATATATATATTTTTTTTGTTTTGTTTTGTTTAAAACACCATCATTTGGCTAGACCTGACAAAGCATGCAGGCTGTGATCTGTGTACTCCTATCTAGAGGATACTGCACAATGTAGTAATGCCTGAAGTGGTTCTACAATACTCTACCCCCAACAGGTACTAAATACAGTATATGCTGCTGCCCATAGCGCCATTCAATTTTTTTGGGTGCTGCTACCCCATGGCACCAGTTTTTTTGAGTGGGTAACGCGTAGAATGTTTATGGGAGTTTGGAAGAACAATGCAAAGACAGGGAGAGCATGCAAACTCACAAGGACATTTACCAGAGGGACCTTGTGCTTGTGAGGTTAAGACCTTAACCTTTATGCCAACACATGAACAATTAAAAAAAAGAAGAATGCTTACTGAAGCACAGTACTGTCAGAATTAAAAAAATGTATCTGCCTTATATGAGGTACTGCTGGACATCAGAGAAGGTGGATTAACATCGAACTGGAAAAGCAAGAATTACTGTGGCAAATCATGATGTTACTGGATAGAACTGCTGGTCTGACTAAGTACTAAAGCCTTGTTAATTCAAATTAGAAGTCCAGAAATAAAGAATATGGATTGCTCTGCTTTTTATTATACCTTATGTTCTGGTCTCCTGAAGTTTTACCATTTTTTGTATAAATGCTGCTGTTTTTAAAGTCACTAGATGGCAGCAAAAGTTAAGAAATATATAACTGGGCGATTAAATTTATGTTTCAACTGGAGACAAAGAGCTACATGATTGAATTACACAAGCATTGAGTTTCATCCTTGTTAATTTAACTGAAACTCTGTGTTACTATGGATGGAAAATCTTAAAGGTCTGTCATCCTTTCCCCCCCCATAGCACAATGGTTTTAACTTTTTTGAGATTTCCTTCTGCTGGATTATCAGCTACAACTGTGGGTCAAGAGTAGATAACTGCTATTAAAATGTACTGAAAGAAGCAGCCATAACCTTAACTGAGTGGCCTTTGACTGCAGCATTTTAAATCAGTTGATTTGAGTCATTTTTGTCATCATGTAACCAGCAATGTACTTACTTGTAAGGGTAACTGTAACAAAGGACAGAGACAACTTTTCTGTCTTAACTAAACGCATGCATTTACTCCTGGTAAAAAGAAGAGCTGGCAGTGCATATCCAGGGACTCGCACAGTATCAGAGATTCTGCCACTGCAAAGAAAACAGTGTGATGAATGGACTGATTCAGAGAATACTTGGAAAAGGCTTTCAAGGAAAAAGCATAGGTAGTATTAATGGATACCAATTCTTGTGAAATGTCTGTGATGCCCTACCACTGGACCAGTAATCAAGGAGCCTCAATCCTCACCACTAGCACCAGTGGGGGGTGTATATTGGGAGGATGACAGGGGTACACACAGTATTTCCAGATGAAGCGCTCTGCATCAAGTGTAATTTCCTTTAAGAGCACACAGAGACCACAGTCCGTCTGGGGCTGGTTTCTTCCTCCTCCTCCAGATCCCCAGTAAAACTCCCTAGCTATGGACAATATATAGGAGGCTATAGAGTTGAGATCTCAGCTGAGTGGCCAAGGCAAGACCTCCAGCACCCTCTCTGTCCAACTAGTGCTTCAAATCCCTGCCCAAGTAATATAGGAGGCTATAGAGTTGAGATCTCAGCTGAGTGGCCAAGGCAAGACCTCCAGCACCCTCTCTGTCCAACTAGTGCTTCGAATCCCTGCCCAAGTAGCTGACACACGCACTCTTTGAGGTTTGTTTTAGACACACACACACACACACACTCACACACTCACACACACACACACACACACACACACACACACACACACACACACACACGGGAAAGGCTGGTACAGATTTACTAGCTATGCCCCCTTCTGCTCAGACTATATGGTAGTTATTACTGCCACCAGCGACCTCTTTATCAGCTTCTTTAAGGCCCTTAACAAAGGGTGTCCAATCTTACTGTGTAATGTTACTATCAATACAAACGATAGTTTGACGAAGAGCAAGGCTATTAGGAGTGGCCTACACAGTGCCAGCAAATAAATATGTAAGTACTCTCAGAACTTAAATATGACTCACAAAAATCAGCCACAATGAAATGGTTAAATAAATTTAAATATATATTCACTAAAAGAATCACAGGCGTAAAGCAGATGCCCTATGCTGACCGCCTTAAACTCCAGCTATACCCTGTCGCATATAGTCTACTCCGAGGCGATCTCTGCTTAATATACAAGGCCATGTCAAACTCAGAGCTGTTGGACATGCTACACTTAAAGAAATCCCAATCCCTCAGAGCCACACGCTCCAGGGATCTAAAACTTGTCATCACAATAAACAAAACATGCTGGAGGGATAGGTTCCTGATCCAGAGACTCCCCAGACTCTGGAATAGACTGCCCGCCTCTTTGACCCTTTTCAAAAGGAACCTTGATGATTGGATGGGAGAAAGGAAATTCACCCCGGGGATCACATCACTCACCCTGCTAGACAGGGGTCCAGGGAAGTAAATAGTGTGGGAAGAAATAGCCAGGGAATTGTTATGGCTAGGCTTATATAGTACCTAGGGCTGATAGCCTAGTTCCAACCTATGAACCTATTTCCTAAAAAAAAATAAAGGAAAAAGAAAATGGCACATAACCACAGTAACATCAGAGTTCGAAATCACAAGAAATGTTTAAAACAACATTGCAGGACAGTCTCAAATAAAGAAAATTATCTAATGTAAGCTGTGCTATATTCTTAACTGAATCTAAGAAAATTATACTGTTCCATAGTACCCTTACATAATTAGAGCAGCAAGACAGATATGGTGAGTGACTCCTCTAACTGATGTTGTCAGGTCAAAGGCAAATACAGAATACTCAGTCTCTCTCTCAGATTTCTTAAACTAATATCTCAAATATTACTGCTGGGATAGGTTGCAGGATTACATCACTTCTTGTCCTCTGACTCTATCCCACTTAAAACTTCCCATTGATATAACCAGTAGCATTTAGCATCTATGTGTGAAAATACATAGACAAGGCTTTTCTTATCAGATCCTGGAAGCAATAAAACAATAAAAACACTTCCAACACAATACAGTGAACCTCCAGTTCTAGACATTGTGTCTGTTACTGCATTGAAACTGAAAAATAGCATCCTTTTTTTATATGGCTGTAAAGGGGCTATTTTCTGAAGTTAACCTCTGGTGTTCCATTTTTCATTGTTAAAATATATACATCTAAACAATTACAATAATGCAGGTACATTTCTGATCTAATCCAGTAGGGCACACTGTAGTTACATCTTTAAGCTCAGTACTTTGTAAAATGCTTTTTCAATACATACTTCTTTACTAGCAATTTGATGTACACAAAACATACAATTCTACTACAGTTGTAACACAAGCATCTTAAATGAAGCATGATGACATTCACAAATGAGACGCAACCATTTACAAAATTCCAGAGAGCTGTGCTGACAGTATCTCTCTTTGTCACGCTTCTATATAAATCATGTTGATATTCACAAATGACACATAATTATTTACAAAATTCCAGATAGCTTGGCTGGCAGTATCTACTTTTTTGACATTTCTCCCCCCTTCGAAGACTCAAGCTAGTTTTTCAAGTGACCCTTGCGAAACGTTGCTTGAGAGGGTTGAGCCTATCTGGGAATACCTTACCCCATTCCCTGTCTCAAGATTCCATGTGTCTTGGCATTGATGACCCCAGTACAGTGCTGCACTGTCCTATCATATACCTACAACCCTGGATTCCATCACAGTAAATTGGAGTTTTGCTGGCCGGCTCCCTTTAGCCATAGATCCCCCTCAGACTCCTCCTGCCTCTTACTGCAAATACTAAGCACCAGGCCCTCCCTATCATGGTAAGGTTTCATCATGTTTACATGGTATAGCTTGTGCCCCTGCCTCCTGCCTAGTAGTTCCACCTTGTAGTTAACAGCACTGACCTTCCTAACCACTTTGAAGGGTCTTTCCCAAACTCCATGCAGCTTGTTGTGTCTGACAGGGATGAGAACCATAACCTGCTGCCCCACAGCATACTTTCTGGCTTGAACATTCCTGTCATACCAGACCTTTTTCCTGCTGTTGGGCCTCTGCCAGGTTCTCCTTGGCCAAGCCCATGATTTCCCTGAACCTTGTCCTGAGGTTTAGGACATGTGCCACAACAGACTGTTAGTGGGATTCACACACACCCCTCCCACTCATCATGAATCAAATCTAGAGGTTCCCTCACACTGTGCCCATACAGTAACACAAAGTGTGCAAAACCTGTAGATTCCTGGGGCACCTCTCTGTACGCAAACAGATAGGGTAAATATTTCTCCCACTCCCTCTTAAACTGGTTTGCAAATGTCCGTAGTATGGTCTTTAGTGTAGAGTTTAACCTCTCCACAAGACCATTGGTGTGAGGGTGGAAGGGGTGGTCTTTAGGTGCTTCACCCTACAGTGCTTCCACAGACAAGCCAGCAGGTCTGACAAGAAATTGGCACCTCTGTCAGTCAGTATTTCTTTTGGGAAACCTACCCTGCTGAAAATCTCTAACAAAGCATTTGCCACTTTTCTGCCTCAATGGAGCATAGAGCCACTGCCTCAGGGTATCTGGTAGCATAATCTACTACCACTAGGATATACTTCTTCCCTGTGGAACTTTGGGAACCCAGAGGTCCCACAGTATTTATAGCTACCTTCTGAAATGGCTCTTCAATCACAGGCAAAGGCATCAAAGGAGGTTTCACCTCGTCTCCTGCCTTGCCTACCTTTTGGCACTGCTCACAGGTCCTGCAGTACCCTGTTAATCTCTGGAAATCTAAGGCCAATAAAAGTTCTGCAAAATATGTCTCTTTGTATGGTTTATGTGCCCATATGACCTGCAAAGGGAATATCATGGGCTGTGGCTAGAAGTTCCAGATGGTAGGCTCTGGGCACTACCAACTGCTGTATTCTCTCACCCTCTAGCCTTCCCTCAGGGGTCCACTCTCTGTACATTAACCCTTCATCCCAGTATACAGATTCCCTTTTTCCTTGACAATCAGGTGACTCACTGGCTACCTCCCTCAAGCCTTGTAATGTAAGGTCTGAGAGCTGAGCCTGTATCAACTCTCTCTTTATAACCCTTCCCAGCTCCCCTTCCACAGGAAGTCTGGTATTCTCTGACAGCGGTGCCTCACTGTCATCCTGAGTACTACTATTCACCCCTGCCCTTGCACTCACTGTGTCCAAGGGAACATCAGCACCCACAAGCAGTTGTGGCCCACCTTCAGTCTCACTGCTAAAGGGTAGCTCCCTCTCTGAAGTAACCACCACAGCAGTCCTGGCTTCAAGCCTGCAGTCTCTCTGGATCTCCCCCAGGGTACCAGACCCACATGCTTGTCTCTAACCCTGACTGCGTGTAACTGCAAGCACACAGGGTACTGCATTATCAAAATCATTCCCTATTAGGATATCTGCAGGGATATCCCCAAACACACCGACTTGCTTGCCTTCTTTTCCACCCTCCCATTCCAGGTGAACCCTAGCCAAAGGTATTTGGAATGGGGGCCCTCCTAAAGCTCTGACTGGAGTAGACTGCTCAAGCAAGTAGTGCCCCTCTTTAACCATTGCGGGCTTCACAAAGGTTATGTTTGAGGCTGTCTCTTTTAGCAGTGGCCTGTTTCCCATGTATTAAGATAGGATATAACCTCTTGTGGTAGTTTGGCAACTTTGTTATCTCCAAACAACTTGCTGCTGGCATTTCGTCATTCCCACTTACTGGCTCTCCCACCTTGCCTCCATGGACATCGATCTGCTACATGGCCTCACTGGTTGCATTTAAAACATTTAACCCTTGGTCCTGGATGTGTACCTGGACTAGTGGCTTCCCTTGCTACTGGCGGACTCTGGTGGGGAAGTTTAGGCTGCCCACCACGGGTTCCCTTAGACCCATGTGCAGCACTGGGTATCTCTTTCCTGTGCAGGGATGCCTTGCTTGCTAGGTATAGGTCTTCCCTTTTCCCCAACTCATCTGCGGTATTGCATTGCCTACCTGCCAACCAGATTCTCATGTCCTCAGGCAAAGTGCTAAGGGCTTGTTCCCTCACAAAAAGGTCTATTTGTTCCCTCACCAAAAGGTCTGCCAGCCCTTCAAAAGTGGTGATCCAACACCCACTCACCTATCTATGAAAATAAGTGCTAAATTCAGCAATATATTCACACACTCATCTGCCTTACATCTATGCTCACAAAATATTTTTCTGTAAGCTTCAGGTGTTAACACTTAGACAATTTTTAACTTTATTATAATTTAAGCAGTCTGTATCAGACAATTCAGAAATAGCAGTTATGGCTTTACCATGGAGTAAAGGGGTCAGGAATCATACCCAGAGCCCTTGGTCAACATTATACGGTTTAAATACACTTTCAAACATGTGAATAAAACTATCAAAATTATCACCCTCTGTAAATTGTGGAAGAAATTTACTGATTTTTGTTGCTTCTGAGGTTCGGTTACTCCCTTTCCCATTACCTCCATGACCCTGGCGAAGAGTCAGAATCTCCTTTTCATATTGCCTCTTCCTCTCACTTTCTTCAGCTTCCAGACATCTCAGTCTCTCTGTTGATTCTATTTCCAAACGCTTGGCTTCCAGTTTGTCTCTAACTCCAGATGGATTTTTAAGTTCTCTGTGGAAAGGCTGAAATGTCCATTTTCTGAGAGCTGTACATTCCCAAGGCCAGTCTGACTGTCATTCTGGTTGCTGGTCTGTGATGCAGCTGTGGCTAAGGCTGCAATCATTTCTGCTTTAGTCAGGCTGGCATGCACCAGTCCTTTTTCTTGGAACATCTCAGCCACCTGTTTCCTTGTCAGCTTGCCATACTCCTCTGCTGGCATCCTGGCCTACTCACCCTGACTAAGCGACCAAAAAAAAAAATTGTGATATGAAGCTCTAAATGTTCACTGTGTGGTTGATTGAGAGTATAAACACCTTCTTTAGTGATCAATGTTTACAGGTTACAGGAATTCACTATCCACACCACTGAATCCCAATATGTCCATCTCTCACCACTGCCAACCATATATATGATGCCCCACCACTGGCCCAGTAATCAAGGAGCCTCATTCCTCACCACTTGCACCAGTGGGGGATGTACATTGGGAGGATGACAGGTACACACAGTATTTCCAGATGCAGCTGTCTGCATCAAGTGCAATTTCCCTTAAGAGCACACAGAGACCATAGTCAGTTCGGGGCTGGTTTCTCCCTATTTCTCCAGATCTTCAATAAGACTCCCCACTGGCACATCTATAGAGTTGAGATCTCATCTGAGTGGCCCTCTGTCCAACTAGTGTTTCGTGTCACTGCTCATGTAGCTCACGCACACACACCTGGGAAAGGCTGGCACAGGTTTACTAGCTATGCCCCCTTCTGCCCAGACTATAAGGTAGTTATTACTGCCACCAGCCACCTCTTTATTAGCTACCTTAAGGCCCTTAACAAAGGGTGTCTAATCTTACTATGTAATGTTTCTATCAATACAAATGGTAGTTTGACTAAGAGCAAGGCTATTAGGAGTGGCCTACACAGTGTCAGCAAATAAATATGCAAGTAATCTCAGAACTTAAATATGTCTCACAAAGATCAGCCACAATGAAATGTTTAAATATATTTAATAATAAATAATAAAAGAACAAGAAAATATTCAGTATATAATCACAGTAACATCAGAGTTCAAAATCACAGGAAATATTTAAAACCGCATTGCAGGACAGTCTCAAATAAAGAAAAATATCTAGGCTAAGCATTGCTATACTCCTGACTAAATCTGAGAGAATTATGCTGTTCCCTGTTGCACTTAATTAGAGCAGCAAGACAGATGTGGTGAGTGGCTCCTCTATCTGATGCTGTCAGGTCAAAGACAAATACAGAATACTCAGTCTCTCTTTAAACTAATATCTCAAATATTACTGTTGGGATAGCTTGGAGGATGGCATCACTTCTTATCATCTGAGTCTATCCCATGTAAAACCCCCACTGATGCAGCTGGTACCATTTAGCATCTACCTATGAAAATACATATGCAAGGCTTTTCTTAGATCTAAGGCAGATCCTGGAAGTCATGAAACAATAACAAAACCCTTCCAGGACAGTACAGTGAACCTCTAGTTCTAGACATTGTGTCTGTTACTGCACTGAAACTGAAAGATAACATCCTTTTATCACATGGCTATAAAGTAATTTAATTCCAGCTATTTTTTTAAGTTAACCTCTGGTGTTCCAGTTTCCATTGTTAAAATATATGCATCTAAACAGTTACAATAGTGCCGGGTACATTTCTGTTCTAATCCAGTAGGGTACACTGTAGTTAACATCTTTAAGCTTAGTAGTTTGTAAAATACCATATTCTGTAGTCCAATCTCGTCTTTATTCTTACATATGAGATTGGAGCCGATCCTCTTCTCCGACTCGGCCTATTTACAAGCTGGTCGACTTCTAGTTGGCTCGTGGCTAGGTAGGTATCCCATGGTGCACCAGTACAATCCCCAGATCTGGTTTACTGCGTCAACGAGTTCGGATGTGCTTCTGTTTGCCTCTGGCTAAGTCTTCAAATTTATTCAAATTTATTTAAAATTTTTGGATATTTTTTTCTGTTTTTACCTTAAAGCATTGTATAGTCATAGTTAGTGTAGTTGCAAGTTAGTATAGTTAGCGTTTACTAGTGCGCCGTTCTGTGAAATTTAAGTACAGTTGGCCTTTTGGCCGTATAGTACTTTGTATCCTGTGTGCCAGTTGTTTGCTCATTTAATATACTTGTTCAGAATTAGATATTAGTAATTGTAGGCGCCTTTTGCGCTCAGTTAGGCTGTTTGTGTTGTAATAGTTATAGGTCATAACTTTTTTTGTGGATTTTCCGCTTGCTAATATTTTTAGTGTTGAAACAGAACGAGGTTCTGTTTACTTTGTGTAGTAATTTCTCCATTTGAGACTTTATTCCTGTTGGGTGTGTGTGACTCTCTCAATATTTTTCTGCCCCCCCCCCTCCGGTCCGTTTTAGTTAGAAAACCTAGTATCTGAAGTAGGATATTCATTTGTCTGCAACCTGTGGGTTATGGATCCGATATCGGATCCGAACCGGCATAGTTTTCCAGCTATGGATCCAAGCTCTCAGCTCCTCCCCTCACCCATAATGCCCTGCTCTACCCTCATGACCCCAGATCTTGTTTGCCGCGCTGGTAACTGGATGTGGTTCTCATAGCTCTCAGCTAAGTGTTTTTTTCTTGTTCAAGAATAGAATATTTTTGCTTTCTTTAACCTTTTTTGTGTGAAAGTTGTAGGTTTCCTATTATTATTGACTGTTTTTAGTTTAATTTAATTTTCAGTAGTATATTTTATCCCCTCCCCTCGCTGGTACGTAGAGTGTGTGTGAGGCCTGTGTGCTTCTTATTGTTTTAAGTTACTTCTGTAACTTGTGGTTAGCTTTAGTGACTATGGCTGAACAGCCTAAGTCAATTTTCTCTAAATGCTCCGAGTGTGGCCATAAGCTCTCACCGGCTGATGGCCACACTCTGTGTGTTAAGTGTCTTGGGGTTGAACACCTCACATCTGGTTGTTCCATTTGTGCAGGGTTCAACCCCAGGGCACTGAGGGAGCGGAGGTCCAAGCTGGTCTTGGCGGGTCTTTTACCGCCGGACTCGGCTCCGACCCCCGCTCCTTCGGGGACTCCTGCGGCTGCAGCTGTTCCCTCTGTAGCTGTTCCCTCTGTAGCACCCCCTCCTGCTCCTGGGACTCAAACTCCCGCTTCAGGACAGGAGAGGGATGCATCTAAAAAGGACCGGAGGGAGAAGCACCTGCGGCGGGCCGAGACCTCTGTTTCGGCCCCGCCAGCCAAGCGGGCTTCTCCCCCGGCTTCCTTGTTGGTGCGGTCTCCTCCTTCTCGGCTCCGGTCACCTGTGTGCTTCTCACCGGGTCCTGAGGAGGAGGAGACCCGATCTTCGTCGAGGCTATCGAGGAGGCATTCCAGGCCTACCTCGGTAGCCTCGTCGAGATCTACCCATAGCCTTTCGGATGCTGATCTGGACCGGATGATGCGAAGGTTCATCCAGGCCCAGATGCAGATGGGAGTGCTCTTGCCTCCCCCCCCTCCGGGGGGGAGCTCAACACCCTTTTTCAAGCCTATTGCTCCTTCTCCGACCCGCTTCCGGGGTCGAGCAACTGGAGCCGAGCAGCTTCGGGCGGGGAGGTCGGCACCGATAGTACTTGGTACCGGATCCGACCATGCCCTCGAGTGCGTCGGACCCGATCTCGGAGCCTGGATCCGAGCCGGATCCGGGGATCAGTGCTCGCCGGCGCCGTCTGTGTCGGAGCGCACTGTCGCCGGATCCGAGTGCCGGCGCCGGCTCCGATCCACTCTTCGGATCCGAGGGAGCCGATTGTCGGATCCTTTGGTCGAGGTCGGCTCCTTCGGCTTTTGATGTAGTGGAGAGGGCTCTGTTGAGGGTCTCCGGACCCCCGGCACTTGCTTCGGCTCCGTCCCGCGCTCCCTCTGCACTGGGCCAGGCTTCCACCATCCGGCCCCTGGGTCAGCCCGTTTCTGTGCCCCAAGTTGCTCCCATGGAGCAAATTGCTGCTGCGAGGACTCCTCTGACAGCCCCCAGAGGAGGCTCCTCGCAAGCATACGCAAAGGAGGCACATAGACTCCTGAGTCTCTCACTGAAGACACGGACTTGGAGGAAGGGAAGGCTCCCCACGGTCACCCCGAGGATGTCTCCTCGGAGACATCATGGAAATGCTCCGTATCAGGGGGTGGTCTGCCCCAAGTCTTCCTCGGACGAGTCCGTGTTCTTGGAGGCATTGAAACGGGCCCGTCTACCTCTTGGGTGTCCCCTGCCGACCCCTGGTGGACCTTATTACCACCAGGGCGTGGAAGGAACCGGACACCGTGGAGCCAATTCCCAAAAGACCTGATAAAATCCTTAGCCCGCCTTCTGACAGGACCCATTGGAGTAAGGGGCCTCCTGTAGATGCCATGTTGATGGCGGCGGCCACAAAGAGGGGACTGGCTCAGGAGAGTCCTCAGTCCACCCACCGAGCAAGGAGTCTCGGATGATGGACCGCTTGGGGAAGCGGATGTTCAGTTCGGCGACCTTCTCGGTAAGGCGCTGAACTATTTGGCACATGTTATTCGGATGCAGCGAGACCTTATTAAGGAGCACGCTGCATCCCCTGAGTCCATTTCGGAGGAGGACAGAGCTCTGCACTCCACCAAAATGGCCACTCTTAGGTCAGTCACAAATACTTCTATGCGGCTACTCTCCCATGCTACGGAGGGCGCCGCTAGAGCTGCGGGGACAGGACTGGTCACTAGGCGTCAGGCCTGGCTCCGCCACTGCGATTTCTCTGAGCCCTTCAAGGCGTCGTTTGCGAACGCCCCTTTTGATGCTTCTGGTCTCTTTGGCAAGACCGTTCGCGAGCCCTTGACCCAGAGCGAGAAGGACGGAAGACGCTGTCTGCCGTCGGAATCCGCTTCTCTGCACCCCAGAGGCCCTATTCTAGGAACCAAAAGGGTCAGAAGAAGATGTGGTTCCGGAAGTCGCAGCAGTCCCAGCCTGCTCCGGACAACCAGTCCTTCCGTGGCAGAGGAGGACAGGGAGGGCGCCGCCCTAGAGGCAGAGGGGCTCCCAGAAACTTCGGGTCCAGGGAACCTTTCTCTGAGCGGCCCGCGCAGCAACCCTGAGGGGTTGCCCGACTGCTCTACTCTGGAGGCAGTCGGGGGACGTTCGGGCACCTAGCGGCATGGGAGTCCATAACATCGGACCGCTGGGTTCTCCAAATCATATCCAGGGGATATCGCATTCCTTTCCTTCACCTTCCAAAGATGAAGTCCCTCCCAGACGTACCACCCGGTCAAAGGGAGGCCGCTTTGGCAGAAATTGGCCATCTGCTAGAGAAAAGAGCCATCCAGCCCGTTCCCCCAGATCGGATCAGGGTTCTACTCCAGGTTCTTTTAGTGCCAAAAAGACGGGGAACTAAGACCAATCCTAGACCTCTCTCTCCTGAATCTGGCAGTCCCCAAAGAAAAATTCCGAATGGTCACCCTACAATCTATTCTCCCCCTTCTGGGAGAAGGCCACTGGATGTGCTCGATAGATCTCAAGGACGCGTACTACCACATCCTAATGGACAGGCGCTCCAGGAGGTTTCTCCGCTTCGGCTGGGAGCCAGTCACTACCAGTTCGGGTCCTTCCCTTTGGTCTCACCACAGCCCCTAGGGTGTTTACCAAAGTACTAGCAGTGGTAGCGGCCCACCTGAGGCTTCAGGGGGTGCAGGTCTTTCCCTACCTGGACGACTGGCTCCTTACCGCCCCAACAAGGCATCTACTTCTCTCGGCGCGAGACTCCTTTCTCCATCTTGCTCCATTTCTGGGCATCACAATAAATTCAAACAAGTCCAACCTGGCACCCACTCAGCTCTTAGATTTCATAGGGGCCAGACTAGACACAAGGAGTTCTGAGCCTTCCTCACTGCGGACAGAGTTCTAAATCTGCAGCTCCAGGTGCGGGCCATTCTCCATTCATGTTCTGTTCCAGCGGAGTTGGTCCTGAGGGCTCTAGGGTCCATGGCTTCGTCGATAGCACTTCTTCCTCTTGCCAGGCTCAATATGCGCATTCTACAGTGGACGCTCTTAGTACAGTGGTCATACCTTGCTCTCCCCATGCATCATCCCATAGCGATCAGCAAGGCTTGCAAGCGGTCCCTCTTGTGGTGGCACCACTCCCGGATCTCCACGAGGGTCGCCCATTTTGTGCTTCTCCCCTCTCGCCACGGTGACCACGGACGCCTCCGCCTCGGGTGGGGGCACTTTGGGCGGACAGTCCAAGGCACGTGGAGCGATTCAGAGACCTTACTGCATATCAATGTTCTAGAGATGAGAGCAGTGCTCTTAGCGTTGCTAGCACTTCAGGACTTTCTTCCCTTGGGAACAATTGCGATTCAATCGGACAATATGTCTGTTGTCTGGTACATCAACAAGCAAGGGAACAAGGTCTTACCCTCTTTGTCGAGAGGCCATGAGAGTTTGGGAATGGGCAATCTCCACCAATCGCTTTCTCATAGCAACGCACATTCCGGTCGGTCCAACATCCTAGCGGACAAGCTCAGTCGCACCATTTTGACCCCTTACGAGTGGTCTCTCAATTGTCAAGTAGCGAACGCATATTCGCACGGTGGGGAACCCCTTCATGCGATCTTTTGCTTCTCCCTCAAACACCAAGTGCGACAGTTTTTCGCTCTAATACCTCCTCCGGAGGTACCCCAAGAGACGCTCTGGTGCATGCTTGGCCACCCGGTCTTCTGTATGCCTATCCACCCTTGCCTCTGATGCTGCAAGTTCTTCAGAAAGCCTCTCGGGTGGGTTGCAGAATGATTCTCATTGCTCCGTTCTGGCCTCGACAGATCTGGTTCCCCTTCCTAAGGTCTCACTCGGTGAATCCTCCTTGGATTCTAGATCCCATTCGGATCTGATATCCCATCCATCCTGCATTCCTCCTCCGAACCTGGACAGCCTGAAGCTGACCGCTTGGCTGCTCCAGTTCCACTCTTGATAAGGACTCCCGGTATTTCTTCACGGTAACGGCTATTTTAGTGGCGGCCCATAAACCATCCACTAGAAAGGTTTACTGAAGCAAATGGAAACGTTTCTCTGTGTGGGCGGGGCGGTAGGGCCTAGCTCCCTTCACGGTTCCTCTCCCGTAGTGCTTGATTTTCTAACCTCTCTCTTTAATGATGGTGCCAGCAGTTCCACAGTCAAAGTTCAACTGGCGGCAATTTCTCACTATCACATTGGTCAAGAGTCTAATCCTCTTATGTCAGCCAAATTGTGCAAAACTTTTCTTAAGGGTACTTTCCTTCTCAGGCCCCCTATAAAGCAAGCAGTTCCTCCTTGGGACCTTTCTTTGGTCCTACAGGCCTTGACCGCTCCCCCTTTCGAGCCTGCGGCTACAGTGGACCTCAAATTCTTGTCTTACAAGACAGCCTTTTTGGTAGCCATTACATCAGCCAAGAGAGTTTCTGAACTTCAAGCTTTATCAGCTAAACCTCCTTACTTGCTTTTTTATCCGGACCGTGTCTCCCTCAGGACCAACCCGTCCTTCCTTCCTAAAATTGCTTCTGAAGCAAACATCAATCAATCCATTAACCTCCCTGTTTTCTTCCCTAAGTATGAAAACAAAGGTGAATATAGGCTACACTCACTAGATGTTCACAGGCAACTAAGATTTTATCTCAACAGGACAGCTGGTCATAGGCAATCCGACCAGCTGTTTATTTCCTTTGCAAAATTCAATTTGGGCAAGCCAATTTCCAAAGTTTCTCTGTCCCGCTGGATTTCACAGTGCATTTTATTGGCTTATCAAGCGTCAGGAAGGCCCGCACGGAGGTGTTCATGCCCATTCAACCCGGTCAGTATCTACCTCAGCAGCCTTCAAGGCTAGGATTCCTCTAGATGATATTTGTGCAGCAGCTACGTGGGCTTCATCTCATACATTTATTTCTCACTATAAGTTGGATCTTGCATCTAGGGGTAGAGCATCCTTTGGCTCCGCGGTGCTCCGGAATATCCTTCCATGATGGCCGCCCAAGATTCAGGTAGCTGGGGACTCTGTCCCACAGGTTGCAGACAAATGAATATCCTACTTCAGATTTAGAAGTTATGTACTCACCATAACGCGTTCCATCTGAGTAGGTGTATTCATTTGTCTGCAACCATCCCGCCCTCCTATCCCCCTGGCCTTTCAGTTTCCTGCATATTACTTGTTACCCTTTTGAGGGTATTGTTGCTTTGGCAAACTCGATCTGAGGTCATGAGGGTAGAGCAGGGCATTATGGGTGAGGGGAGGAGCTGAGAGCTTGGATCCATAGCTGGAAAACTATGCCGGTTCGGATCCGATATCGGATCCATAACCCACAGGTTGCAGACAAATGAATACACCTACTCAGATGGAACGTTATGGTGAGTACATAACTTCTAATTCCCTTCTTTCTTCCTTCCCGTCTGGGCTAGGCCCGTTTAAGTTAGAGGACCTAGTCCTTGTGGTGTCTGTTTACCATTTCTTAGGGCTAGGCCGTTTAAGTTAGAGGCCCTAGTCCTTTCCTTCTTCGGTGTGTGTTTGTGTGAGTCATGTTTTGTGAGAATGTCTAAGGAAAGCAAGGACCATAAGCCATCTGGCTTCAAAAAATGCATAAAATGCTCACAGAAGATATCTGTAAGAGATGGGCACAGTAACTGTGTTTACTGTCTTGGGGCCATCCACTTACAAGAAACTTGCTTATTTTGCCACTCTTTTAGTGCTAGGGTGTTGCAAGAAAGGAAAAATAAGCTTATTTTAAAAGGTCTCCTAAAACCTTCTTTTGAGGAAGATCTGGCTATCTCTTCCTCCTCTGCTAGATCTCAGGGATCTAAAAAGGAAAAGTCCAAGTCCTCTAAGAGGCCCACTCCGGCACCAGCTGGTGTCTCTGAGCCGCCTTTTAAAATTACTAAGCCTGACAAATTTACTGTCTCTTCGGTTCCACAGAGTTCGGTGCCGATTGAGAGTTGTACTACTGTGATTACAGGGTCGGCGCCAAGTAGCTCGGAGCCGACCACTGAGAGTATTCAACAGAGCCAGTCTAGTCTCCCCTACATTGAAGTCCCCAATACTGCAGAGATCCCATTCTCCTACTCGGTCTTCCAGGAGTTTATCGGAAGAAAATGTGGAGAGGATAGTGCTGAGACTTTTGAATTTGTCTGCCTTACCGAAAGTGTTGTTGGCTCCGACCTAGTCAGTTCCAGAGCCACTTGAGTCCGTTAAGCCCCCTTTGGTGATTCCTCCTCCGAGCCATACAGGCCTTTCGAGCCGGACTGTTTGGTACCGCTGGTGGAACCTTCTGTTCAGCTCCCCCTGTCCTTGTTTCAGAGCCGAGTCCCGCTCCAACACTCTCAGTGCCTTCTGTGGTGTCTAGGAGCCAAAGCTCCCCGGTCGGCCCCTACAGAGATGCCTGGAACCGAACCTCCCTCTCGGTGCATCAGCGAGGGTGAGTTCGGATCCTATGTCTATCTCGGAGCCAATGGCTCTGGAACCGATGACACCTTCGGCCTCGTAGGAACTGAGGAGGTCTTCGGAGCCGGAGAGGCTGGCATTTGAGATGATGAGGAGTGTGCTGTCCCAATCTTCAGCTCCTACCAGAGGTATTGACACACTCTCCCCTCTAGGGCACCTACTTCTGTCTCAGCTCCTACTCTCTCCCTGGACAGCAGAGACCCGCATCCTCAGTGGCCCCCGCTCTTCCGAGACCTCCCTGAAATATCCTTCCGAGGAGCCCCCATGGAAGAGAACATGTAAGAGGAAGCATGTAGACTCCCAGGATGAGTCTTTGACCTCTGACACTGACCTCGAGGAGTCAGAAGGGTCCCCCAAGTCATTCTCTGATGATAAGGTGCGGCTAGCCCACTGTCATCCCTTCTGATGAGGAGTCTATGTACCTGAAGGCTTTCGGGTCTCAACCTTCAGCCTCTTGGGTGTCTCCACCTTTTGATGAACTGATGGAGCTAGTTAGTCGGAAGGTGTGGGATACCTCTGATGCCGTGGAACCAGTCCCCAGAAGACCAAATAAGTTTCTTTCTGCACTCAGAGAAAAGGAATTTTTATCTGAAGGTCTTCCCATAAATGCCATGGTGGTGGCGGCGGCAACTAAGAAGGAGCTAGCGGAGACGACATCTTCTGTTCATCCACTGAATAAGGAGTCGTGAACAATTGACAGATACGGGAAGCATATCTTCTCTTCAGCGGCATTTACTCTTAGATCGCTGAACTACCTTACACACTTCATGAGGCTTCAGAGAGATCTCCTTAAGGAGTTATTAGATTCTCTACAAGGTATATGTACTGAGGGAGTCCCTGACAAGGTGTCTGCCCAGTTGTCCACCTTGAACTTTATTGTCAACTCGTCCATGAGGCTTATTTCGTATGCAGCCGATGGAGCGAGTAGAGCAGCGGGTTCAGGAATTTCCTTAAGGCGTCATTCCCGGATGCGTTTGTGTAATTTTGTGGAACCGTTCAAGTCTACCTTTACCAAAGCCTCCTTCGAGGATTCCTCATTGTTTGGACCCAAGGTAAAGGACACTCTCACCTGGTGGGAGCAAGAAGGGAAAGCAGTCTCTGCCAAGGGAGTACGTTTTACTGTCCCCTTTAGACCATACCCTAAGGATCAGAGGGGTGGTAAAATGTGGTTCAAGAAGTCCCAGAGGTTTTTCCAAGATGCACAGGGTGACTCCTCCTTCAGAGGCAGAGGAGGAGGAAATGGTAGACATCACTCTAGAAGCAGGGGCAGACTGCAAAACCAAGGAGGCCATGATTCGTTTCAGGGCCAGCCTTACCAGTGTTCCTGATGTGGGGCCCAACTGTGCTTCTCTGGAGCCGGTCAGGTGTCGCATTTTTTGTATCCAGAAGCCTGGCCAAGTATCACTCAAGACAAATGGGTACAAAGAATTATTACCAGAGTTTATGTCATACTCTATGTTCTTCGTGTTTCACTGTTGCAGTCATTACATTTGGGTAATCTACTGGCAGGTTGCCCTCAGTCGGCCTGAATAACGAAGTCTTGGGTCCTGCGTCAGTTGCTGTCTCCTCTTCCATGACATCAGGTCGTCAGGGGTATAAAACCTGCAGCTGATGCCATTTTATTCAGTCTTTCTTGCCTCACGGTGCCCGAAGCAGATGTTCATCGTGTTTCACTGCTGCAGTCATTACACTTGGGTTATCCCCTGCCGTCAGGCGGTCCCGCAGTCGGCCAGAGTTCCAAAAGTCTTGGTCCGGCGTCGGTTGCTTTTGCTTCTTCCCTGACGTCAGTGCACCAGGGGTATATAAGATGCAGCCGAAGCCATTTTCTCTAGTCTTTCTTGCCGCGCGATGCCCGAAGCAAAAGCAGTTCACAAGTGCCGGTCGGCGGACTCCTGAGATTTTCAATTCGAATTTCAGAACCAAAGTCTTCAGTAAAGCTAAGTACCCCATTGGGGAAACTTTTTCTTGCCTCAGACCGATGTCAGTAAAAGTTAATAATTGTATTTCTTGTGGGAAGCAAATACCTCATAAGGATTTTCATTCTTGCTGTATTCCATGCCTAGGCCCAGACCACGACGTCACTAGTTGTCGGTTTTGTGCTAGATTTAACAAATGCACTATTAAGCTTCAGTTTGATTTTACTCGCCATTACTTTGGCCGAAGATTTAATTATACCATACCGTCGGAACAACCGACGACCGGAATACACAAAAAACGCAACGACAAGGATAAGGGCAGGCATCCGAGGCCCAAAACTGACGATGAAGCCTCTTCCAGGCCAGTCGCCGGTTCTCAGTGAGGTGCTTTTGCAGCCCCTGACACCTGCTACCTTAGAGCCACAGGCTGCCTCCGACTCCCACGTGGAGATGTCTAGGCCTCTGGATACTCAAGGTGTTGGGCCTACGGAGACTAACCCTTCAGATGGATCCGGAGCCGCTGAGCAGGCATCGGCTTCTGAGGGTGTTGTCAGACCTTCACAGCTTACCATAAAAACTACAGCCAAGTCTAAAACTCCATTAAAGACAAAGAAGCAAGTACAGCATTCACCTAGACAGGCCTCCATGCCTTAAAAACAGATGCTCAAAATGGCTGAAGACTTAATTACTCTGATCAGGAGTACCCATCCCCCTCCTGATAAAAGGCCTAGGGAGGATATAGACTTTGATTCCTCTGACCAAGTTTCCATATATTCTGGTACCTCTTCAGACCAGAGATACTCTTTACCCCCCTATGAGGACTCTGATGCTGAAGAATCAATTCCTTCAGCCTCTCCTCCTGAGGATTATTCTTTTGGGGAAACTTTACATACCATGAGGAAGCATTTCCATTGGGAGGGCCAGGATTACTCAGAATCCAAGAAAAGGCTCAGAGACTTTCTTTAATTGCCTCAGCACAGGGCCCTTGCTATTCCGCCAGTGTTAGATATTGTGGATGATGTGTTCTCTGAATCCAGTTTAAATCCTGATTCTTTGCCCCCTGCTCCAGTCAAGCCAGACAGGTACTACAGAGTCCCTGATTCTCACAAATTTCTTTATAAAAACCCTATTGCTGACCAAGAAACTATTTCCCAGGGTCCCAAAGGGGTAAAGGCTTCCACGGCTAAAAATCCAGTTCCCTCTGACAGGGATTCTAGAGCATTCGACAGATGGGGAAGAAAGTTTACACTTCTGCAACTTTAGCAGCGAGAGCTTTAAATTGCCAGTTTCACATGCTTAAATACTAACAATATTTAATGTCTCTGTTAAAACAGAAAATGATTACAAGTTCAGAACATCCTGACTATAAGAAAATGCAGGATTTATTGCATGCAGCTGAACAAGTGGGAAAACATACTCTGCAATGTGGTCTTGATTTCATTAGAGGCTTCTTGTAGAGCAGCAGTTACAGGATCTGTGATTCGAAGGCATGCTTGGTTAAAAGAACAAGGTTTGCAGATCATGTTAAGGCAAAATTATTGGATGCTCCTTTACAGCAAGATATTTTATTTGGTGTTAAGGCAGAAGAGGTATTAAAGAAAATGGAGGATAAGGCAAAATCTATGCAAACAGTGAAGGATTTCTTACAGGTACAGCCACCTCGATTTAGCAGAAATTGGCCTTAAAAGAATTGGTCCTTTCCAGTGTCAGACAGGCCACAAAGAGGCAGATACAGACGCCCAAGAGGCAGATCTCAGCCCCAAGGCTCTTACGGACCACGACAGAGGGGTGCTTCAACCCCAAAAGGAGGTGAAGATAAGTCACAACCTTACAGGAAACAGTCCCAGTGACTTCCCCCTTCAAATGCCAAGCACTTACCTTTTGGCAGCTCCCTTAGGGGGAAAACTAGCACTTTTTTCTCAAAATTGGCAGACAATCATCCAAGACAAATGGGTTCTGAATATTGTGTCTCAAGGTTATAGGTTCCACATTCACACTCTACCAAGGCTAAAAGGAATGCCAGACCTGCCACAAAATCAATGGGCAGAGGCACAAAAACAAATTACAGCCCTCATGGACATGAGAGCTATTCAAAAAGTGCCACAGCAGGAACATGGACAAGGATTTTACTCAAGACTTTTCCTGGCCCCCAGAAAGGACAAAGCCTGGAGACCCATACTAGACCTTTCTACTCTAAATACTTACCTGGATGTTCCGAAATTCAAAATGTTGACACTACAGCAGCTTCTTCCCATGCTGGGCAAGAAGGCTTGGCTTGTTACTTTGGACCTCAGAGAGGCATACCTGCATGCCCCTATCAGACAAAATTGCAGAAGATACCTCAGATTCATAGCTGGTTCAATGCATTACCAATTCTCTGCACTGCCCTTTGGCTTATCTACTGCGCCCAGGGTCTTCACAAAGTGCCTGGCACCAGTAATTGCATTTTTCAGACAAAAAGGAATTCAAATATATCCACACCTAGATGACTGCCTTATTCAAGCAGAGAGCAAGGACATTCTTCTAAAGCATCTAGCGTTTGTAAAAAGGTTGCTAATTTGCCTAGGGTACACAGTAAACGAAAAGAAGTCAAAACTAGTGCCCTCACAAGTGATAATATTCCTGGGTGCCAGCTTAAATACAACAGCCCAGATGGCTTATCTCACGCCAGACAAACAAGGACAACTGACTCAGTATTTTCAATTGATGGCAACAAAGACCCAACTCCCTGCAAGAAAAATTCTGCAGGCCTTGGGATTCATGGCATCGTGCATACTACTAATTCCATATGCCAGACTGCATACGAGGAAATTACAGTGGTACCTAAAAAGTGTTTGGACTCAACACCATCACAGTTTGGAAATGGTAATACCACTAATTCCTTGCCTACAACAGGAGTTTCGATGGTGGGCACAGGCATGTCACCTCAACAAGAGTCAGCCTTTTACTCTACCCACAGCCAGGCAGACTTTAACAACAGATGCCGCGGTTTACGCCTGGGGAGCACACATGGCAGGAAAATGTATTCAGGGCAAGTGGACCACAGACCAAATGCATCTTCACATCAATCAAAAAGAGATGTTGGCTGTACAAAATGCCCTAACAGCTTTCAAGGACCTTCTGCATCCAGGACAACTGTTATTAAAGACAGACAACACCACAGTTATGTGGTACATAAACAAGCAAGGGGGCACTGATTCTTACCCCCTATGCAGACAAACCATGACCTTGTGGAACACAACTTTAACTTATCAAGTTCATCTGCAAGCACAATTCCTGCCAGGAAAGAAAAATACTCTGGCAGACGACTTAAGCAGAAACATCATGGATCCTCACGAGTGGAAATTAAATCCACAAGTCTTCAGCATGATAACGCAAAAATGGGGGTGCCCAGACATAGATCTTTTTGCCTCCCCACTGAATTGCCAACTACAAAAATTCTGCACAAGGACTTATCACACACAAGCATGGAAAGTGGATGCTCTCTTGTTCAGCTGGAAAAGCCTAAAAGTTTATGCCTTCCCACCACTGCCTCTCCTTTCAAAGGTACTCCTAAAAGCCAGACTAGAAAAACCACAGATGATCCTGATTGCTCCAGACTGGCCACGCCAGCACTGGTACCCAATCTTAATAGCTCAAGGCCCACCATGGATTTTACCTCAAATTCCACACCTTCTGACTCAACAAAACAATCAGATCATGTACAGTCAGCTCAAAACCTTAAACCTGGCTGCATGGCAGATTCATTAGTCAAGCAGACAACACCTCTCTCTAACGCTGTTATGGAGGCCTAGCACCAGGAAATGTTATTCAGAAATGTGGAAGAGATTCTGTGCCTGGAACCAGGCTCAAAGCCTTGACCCTCTTGTCCCAAATATTCCTCAGATATTACAATACTTAACTGAGATGCTAGACAAAGGACTATCCTTCTCATCCATTAAGATCCACGCCTCTGCCATCTCGACTCATTACAACACAGATCCTCTTTTCTCTCATCCATTGCTAAAGCAGTACTTCAGAGGAGCTAAAAACATAACACCGCCCTGGAGAGCACCAACACCTACTTAGGACCTCAATTTTGTCTTGGAAAAACTCACTTTACCTCCTTTTGAGCCAGCCAATTCAGCAGAATTAAAATATGGATCATGGAAAACTGCTCTGCTTCTGGCAATAACCTCAGCACGAAGAGTCTCAGAGTTACAGGCACTAATGGCAGTGGAGCCTTTCATCATTTTTCACCAAGACAGGGTTTCTTTAAGAACAAACCCTTCTTTTATGCCTAAGGTGGTATCCAGTGTGGCTCTTAACCAAACTATTCACTTGCCAACTTTTTATCCAAATCCCCAGAATAAAGGGGAGAGACAGCTGCATTCCTTGGACATACACAGACAATTACGTTTCTACTTGGACAAAACAAAAGCTTTCAGAAAAAACTGAGCAATTGTTTGTAGCATATGCTGCAGGATCACAGGGAAAGGCTATTTCAAAGCAGGCCATTTCAAAGTGGATAGGACACTGTATCCGGTTCTGCTACACACAGCATGGGAAACCTGTACCTAGTAACATTAGACCACATTCCACCAGGACAACAACCACTTCTACTGCCTACCTTAGAGGAGTACCTACCAAAGATATCTTGGAAGCTGCAACTTGGAGTTCAGTGCACACTTTTACCAAGCATTACCACTTGCCTCTTTATTCTAGATCCATAGCCACACCAAATACTCTGTAGAACCAGCCACCCCTGACTCAGCTTTGGGATTCAACCCAAGTGTAATGACTGCAGCAGTGAAACACGATGAACATAGTACAGTTTTGTGCCTACCATAAATGTAGATGTTCCAGTGTCGTCACTGCTGCAGTCCAGGCTACCACCCGCCATCCCCTCTTTTTTTAGCTGGGACTTACCTATGCCACCTATGTGGTGTATTTGCTGGTTACTGAAGGTTTTGCTTTTACCTTATTGTATGTTTTATTAGCAATTTGGGGCCACCTGACATCTGGGGCAAGAAAAACTGAAGAAAATGGCATCGGCTGCATCTTATATACCCCTGGCGCACCGACATTAGGGAAGAAGCGACAGCAACCGACGCTGGACCAAGACTTTGGAACTCTGGCCGACTACGGGACTGCCTGACAGCAGGATAACCCAAGTGTAATGACTGCAGCAGTGAAGACACTCGAACATCTACATTTATGGTAGGTACAAAACTGTACTTTCGCAGGTGCCTGTTGGCAGACTCCTGAAATTTTCACATTTGAGTTTCAGAACCAAAGTCTTCAAACTAAATCTAAGTACCCCGTTGGGGAAACTTTTTCTTGCTCCTTACCGATGTTAGTAAAAATTAATAATTGCATTACTTGTGGGAAGCAAATACCTCATAAGGATTTTCATTTGTACTGTATTCCTTGCCTAGGCCCAGATCATAACGTGCCTTGCTGTCGGTTTTGCTAGATTTAACCAACGCACTATTAAGCTTCGGTATATTTTTGTTTCTAAATATTTTGGATCAAGATGTAATTATCCTGAAATGTCGTAGGTTAGCAATCCGACTACTGGAGTTCACAAAAAGTGCAAAGAAGAAGGCAGAGACAGACCGTCGAGGTCCAAAACCGTTGACAAAGCTTCTCCCAAGCCAGTCGCCGGTTTGCCAGTACTCAGTGAGGCGCTTTTGCAGCCCCTGATACTCGCTACGTTTGAGTTGCAGGCCTCTACCGAGACCCATTCAGAGTCCGGGATGCTGCGAGATTCTCAAGAGTATTGAACCCGCAGATGTCTCTCTCTCGGATGGGTCTGGAGCCGCTGAGCAGCCACCGGCTTCTGAGGGTGTTTTCAGGCCTCAACATTTTTATATTAAACCGACGCCAGCCTCAAAAACAAGATCAAAAACGTCTTCTGTGTCTAAAAAAACGATGTATCAGCCACGTGCTCAGGCCCCTATGCCTAAAAAACAGATGATCAAAATGGCTGAGGACTTAATTACCATGATCAGGGGTTCCTAACCCCCCCCCCCTGCTAAGAGGCCAAGGCAAGGCACTGATAATGAATCTTCAGATCAGGTTTCCATTTCTTCAGATTCCTCTTCTGATCAGGAATTTTCTATTCCACCCTATGAGGATTCTGATGCAGAAGAATCCATCCCATCTGCATCTCCTCCTGAGAAATACTCTTTTGGAGAAACTTTGCATACTTTAAGGGAACATTTTCATTGGGAGAGTCAGGACTTCTCTGAATCAAAAAAGAGGATTAGGGATTTCCTTCTTCTTCCTCAGCATAGGCCTTTGGCAATACCTCCTGTATTAAACATTGTTGATGATGTGTTTTCGGAATCAAGCATGGCTCTTGATTCCCTACCTCCGGCTCCTAGTAAGCCAGACAGATATTACAGGGTTCCTGACTCCCACAAATTTCCATTCAAAAATCCTGCTGCTGATCCTGAGACTATTTCACAGGGTCTCAAGGGTGTAAAGGCCTCTAAGCCAAAAATCCTACCCCCTCTGATAGAGATTCCAGGGTGCTGGATAGATGGGGAAAGAAGGTTTATACGTCTGCAACCTTGGCAATTAGGGCCTTAAACTGCCAGTTTCATATGCTTAAATATCAACAGCATGTTATGGGCTTACTGAAACAGAAAATGATGTTGATTTCTGATTGTGTGAAAAATAAAGAATTACAGGAATTATTGCATTCAGCAGAACAGGTTGGAAAGCATACTTTGCAATGTGGTTTTGATTCCTTGGAGGCCTCTTGCAGGGCCGCAGTGACTGGATCTGTGATTAGAAGGCATGCCTGGCTCAAGGAGCAAAATCTGCCTGATCATGTTAAAACTAAATTGTTGGATGCCCCCTTGCAGCATGATATTCTGTTTGGTAATAAGGCATAAGAGGTTTTAAAGAAAATAGAAGACAAAGCTAAATCTATGCATACTGTAAAAGATTTCTTGCAAGTGCAGCCGCCCAGGTTCAGTAGGCATTGGCCTACTAAAAACTGGTCCTTTCCTGTGTCCAACAGAGCCACTCAAGACAAATCCAGGCGATCAAAAGGCTCCAGATACCAATCACAGGGTTCTTACAGATCAAAGCAGTGTTGTGCCTCCACCTCCAAATCTGGAGGAAACAAAGCACAACCCCACAGTAAGCAGTCTCAATGACTTCCCTCTACCTTCACCAAGCACTTATCTTTTGGCAGCTTCCTTGGGGGGAAAACTAGTACTTCATGCTCAAAATTGGCAGTTAATTACCTAGGACAAGTGGGTATTAAACATAGTATCCCAGGGTACAGATTTCATTTCCATACTTTGCCAATTCCAAATGGTTGGCCAGATCTGCCACAAAATCAGTGGGCAGAGGCTCAGAAACAAGTTATGTCCCTCATGGATATGGAGGCTATTCATCCAGTACCAGAAAAGGAAAAAGGATAAGGTTTTTATTCAAGACTTTTTCTGGTACCCAGAAAAGACAATGCCTGGCGTCCAATACTGGACTTATCGATTTTGAACATGTTCCTGGACATTCCAAAATTCAAAATGCTGACTTTACAACCTGCTGGGCAGGAACGCTTGGTTAGTGACTCTAGACTTAAAAGAGGCATACCTGCATATCCCAATAAGGGAATCATGCAGAAGATACCTCCGCTTCAAGGCAGGGTTTTTGCATTACCAATTCTCTGCACTGCTCTTTGGCTTATCTACTGCACCCAGGGTCTGTACAAAGTGCCTGGCACCAGTAATTGCATTCTGCAGACAAAGAAGCGTACAAATTTATCCTTATCTAGACGACTGTCTCATTCATGCAGAGGACAAGGACACTCTTCTTCAACATCTGGCATTTGTAAAAAGGCTTCTAACATGCCCAGATGGCTTACCTTACGCCAGACAAACAAAGGCAACTGACAACATACTTCAAACAAATGGCAACAAAAACCTAGTTATCTGCAAGATAAATTCTTCAGGCTTTGGGGTTCATGGCATCCTGCATTCTACTAATTCCATATGCGAGACTGCATATGAGGAAACTACAATGTTACCTAAAAAGTTTGTGGAGTCAACATTGCCACAATCTGAAAATAATGATTCATCTCATTCTCTGCCTACAACAGGAGTTTCATTGGTGGACAGAGACATGTCACCAAAACAAGGGACTGTCATTCACTCTACCCCCTGCCACCCAAACTCTAACTACAGATGCATCAGATTATGCTTGGGGGGCCCACCTGGCGGGGAGATGCATTCAGGGCAAATGGAGCCCAAAACAAATGCATCTGCATATCAACCAGAAAGAGATGCTAGCTGTTCAGAATGCTCTGACAGCCTTCAAGGACTTACTTCATCCAGGACAACTACTGATAAAGACGGACAACACCACGGTTATGTGGTACATAAGCAGGGGGGGTACACATTCCTACCCCATTTGCAGATTACCCATGACATTGTGGAACACAGCTTTGACTTACCAAATACATCTTCAAGCTCAATTCCTGCCAGGAAAACAAAATACTCTGGCAGACAAAGTAAGCAGAAATCTTATGGACTCGCACGAATGGAAACTGGATCCCCAAATCTTCAGCGTGTTAATACAGAAATGGGGAAGCCCAGACATAGATCTATTTGCCTCTCCCCAAAATTATCGGCTGGACAAATTCTGCACAAGAACTTATCACAGAAAAGCATGGAAAGTGGAGGCCCTATCCTTCAGTTGGAAAAACCTATCAGTCTATGCCTTTCCCCCTCTGCCTCTTCTCTCCAAGGTCTTACTAAAAGTCAGACAGGAAAAAACAAAAATGATCCTAGTTGCTCGGGACTGGCCTCGCCAGCACTGGTACCCAATTCTAAGGAATATGTCTCAACTTCCTCCTTGGTACTTGCCTCAAATACCTCATCTACTGTCTCAGCAGAACAATCAAATTCTACACACTCAGCTCCAGACTCTGAACCTTGCAGCATGGCTGATCATATAATTATTCAAACAACACCTCTCAGTAAATCTGTGATGATGTCATTTTAGAAGCCAGAAGGCCTAGTGCTAGAAAATCTTATGCTGATAAATGGAAGAGATTCTGTGCTTGGCACCAAGCACAAGGAACGGACACAGCAAAGCCCAATATTCCTCAGATTTTGCAATATTTGACTGAGATGCTTGACAAGGGCCTATCTTTTTCTTCAATAAAAATACATGCCTCTGCCATCTCGGCTCATTACAACACAGAGCCTCCCCTCTTTTCTCATCCTCTGCTTAAACAGTATCTTAGAGGGGCCAAAAATTTAAGGCCTCCCAGAAGATCACCAACTCCTGCATGGGACCTCAACTTTGTGCTGGAAAAACTCACCCTGCCTCCTTTTGAACCAGCAGCTACTGCAGATGTAACATTTCTATCTTGGAAAACAGCTTTCCTCTTGGCAGTCACTTCAGCAAGAAGGGTTTCAGAACTACAGGCTGTCATGGCTGTGGAGCCTTTTATTACATTTTACCCGGACAGGGTGTTTCTCAGGACCAATCCTTCTTTTATGCCTAAGGTGGTATCTAAGTGTGGCTCTTAATCAGTCAGGTCACCTGCCAACATTTTACCCAAATCCGCAGAAGAAGGGGGAGCGGATTCTGCATTCATTGGATGTACACAGACAACTAAGATGCTACTTAAACAGGACCAAATCTCTAAGGAGGTTTGAGCAACTACTGGTAGCATTTGCTGCAGGGTCAGAGGGGAAGGCTATAACAAAGCAGACTTTTTCTAAATGGATAAGTCACTGCATTTGTTTCTGCTACTTGCAACATGGTAAACCTGTGCCCAAGGGGATCAGGTCACATTCCACCAGGGCTGCCTCTACCTCAGCAGCTTTTCTCAGAGGGGTTCCAACCAAAGACATTCTAGAGGCTGCTACTTGGAACTCTGTTCATACCTTCACAAAGCATTATCATTTGCCTCTCTTCTCCAAATCCAGGGCAGGCTTTGCCACTGCAATTCTGCAGGGCCTTATAGCTGCTTCTAATGCTATTTAGTTCCATCCTCCCATCCATAGCTTTGGGATTCTACCCAAATGTAATGACTGCAACAGTGAAACACGAAGAACATAGTACAGTTGTGTACACTTTCCATAAATGTAGATGTTCGAGTGTATTCACTGTTGTAGTCCGGGTTACCCACACGTCATCCCCCTTTTCTATAACTTTTCTTTCCTTCACTATATACTAAAGCCTTTGTGGTGTATTTGCTTTTAGATGAAGGTTACGTTTATGTTGCTAAAAGTGCATTTACATATATTTCTGTTTATTTATATATATATATATATATATATATATATATATATATATATATATATATATATATATATTTTTTTTTTTTGCTCCCCATGTGGGGGGCACCTGACATCTGGGGCAAGAAAAACTGAATAAAATGACGTCGGCTGCATGTTTTATACCCCTGACAACCTGTCGTCATGGAAGAGGAGACCGCAACTGACGCAGGACACAAGACTTTGTTTTTCAGGCCGACTGAGGGCAACTTGCCAGCAGATTACCCAAATGTAATGACTGCAACAGTGAATACACTCAAACATCTACATTTATGGTAAGTGTACACAACTGTACTTTTCTCTTCCACCTTATGTTCCCAAGAGGATCCAGGATGTTCCACTCAATCACAGGGATAAGGCAATTGTGGGGGTTAACAAGTTGCTGACAAGAAAAGTCATCCAAACCGTCCCAGCAGACCAAATAGGATCCGGAACTTACTCCAGATTCTTTTTAGTGCCAAAACATACAGGGGACTGGAGTCCCATCTTGGACCTCAGCAGATTGAACGAATCAGTAAAGAAGGACAAGTTTCGGATGGTGAGACTGCAGTCCATATGCCCATTATTAGGGAAAGACAATTGGATGTGCCCACTCGATCTCCAAGATGCTTACTACCACATAATAATGGACAGGGCGTCGAGGAGTCATTTACGCTTCCGGCTGGGAGCCAGTTATTACCAGTTTCGTGCTCTGCCCTTTGGAATCACCACAGCCCCTTGGGGTGTTCACCATGTGTATGGCAGTAGTGACAGCTCACCTGAGATGTTGAGGATTCCAGGTGTTTCTGTATCTGGTCGACTGGCTCTTGACTGCCCCCACCAGGCATCTACTTCTTCAGACCAGGGACGCTACCATACAACTTTGTGACCAGTTGGGGATTTCTATAAATTGGGAAAAATCTGCCTTATTGCCCTCTCAATCTGTGAATTTTATAGGCGCAGAATTAGACACAGTAAACATGTTGGCTCGTCTTCCTGTAGAAAGAGAACAGAATCTGATTCTTCAAATTCAACGTCGTCTTCCCTTACGAAGGGTCAAGGCCAAGACTATTCTGCAGCTTCTAGGGACCATGGTTTCCACCATATTACTAGTATGGCTAGCCAGACTACACATGAGGATTCTTCAGTGGCTGCTGTCGTCCCAGTGGTCCTTTCAGCGCCTACCATTATCTCATCACATACTGCTGACAGACTCTTGCAAGAAGGACTTCATTTGGCGGACTCTACCCAATCAGTTAACCATGGGCACTTCATTTGTTCCTCGCCAACCCGTTGCCACTGTGACCACGGATGCCTCACAGATAGGGTGGGGGAGCATTATCTAGGCATGACTGTCCAAAGCGCATGGCAAGATCACGAGGCTCATTTGCATATCAATGCTCTAGAGATGAGGGCGGTGCTCCTGGCATTGCAAGCACTTCACAGCCTTCTGCTTCTGGGGACAACTGCGATACAGTCAGACAATATGTCGGTAGTATGATATAGCAACAAACAGGGCAGATCCAAATCCTATCCACTCTGTTGAGAGGCCATTTGAGTTTGGAAGTGGGCGATATCTTCCCAGCGTTTTCTGGTGGCAACGCACATTCCAGGGACAACCAGCGTGTTAGCCGACAACCTCAGCCAGGCAGTCTTGATGCCTCACAAGTAGTCTGTGAAACAGGAAATAGCGGAGCAGATTTTCCGCAGATGAGGGCAGCCTTGCTGCGATCTCTTTGCCAGCCCGATCAATGCCAAATGCAGCAGCTGTTTCTCCCTCATCCCCCCTCCGGGGGAGTCGCCGAGAGACGCACTTCTTCACGATTGGCCATTGGGTCTCCTTTATGCTTTTCCTCCCTTTCCTCTCATACCAAAGGTTATTCAGAAAGCGAAACAACTGGGAAGCAAACTGATCCTCACTGTTCTTTACTGGCTTCGTCAGGTTTGGTTCCCCTTTCTCGGGCCTCTTCTCCTGATCCTTGGATTCTGGACCCAGTACCAGATCTCTTGACACACATCAGGCTCGCTTCATCCCGCTTTACAGTTTGACAGCTTGGCTGCCCCAGTTCCATCCCTAGTCAGGCTTCACGATTTCTCATTCTCTGTGACTTGTATACTAACATCCTCTCATAAACCCTCCACTAGGCGACTATATTCCAGCAAATGGAGGAGATTCTCTATCTGGGCTGAGAAAAAGAATGTTGACCCTTATACCGCCTCCATTCCAGTGGTTTTGGAGTTCCTGTCTGAGCTTTTCCACCAGGGATCTATGGCTGCCACTATCAGGGTTCAGTTGGCAGCAATTTCCAATTTTTATCTAGGCATACAAGAATCTGGAAGCCGCGGTGGTGCAGCGGTAGTGTTGTCACCTCACAGCAAGAGGTTCTCTCATTCGATTCTCAGCTGGAGCGCCTTCTTTGTGGAGTCTGCATGTCCTCCCCGTGGTCGAGTGGCGTTCGAAAGATATGCGTAAATTGTTGAAGGTTGCCAGTCGAACTGGCACCTCGGCATCTTAAAAATCTGCTGCCTATCATTAGCGGACCGGAGTTTCACTGTGGTGACCCCTAACCGGGAAAAGCCGAAAGAAGAACATCTAGGCATACAAGAATCTAATCTGATGTCACATAGGCTGTGCAAAAGCTTCCTCAACGGTGCCACTTTATTAAGACCCCCATTTCAAGAACCTGTTGCTTCATGGGATTTAAATGTTGTGCTATACAAACTAACGTTTGAGCTTTCCCATTCATCGCCTTTGAAATTTTTGTCTTGGAAGACTTTTTTTCTGGTGGCTATCACATCTGCCAGATGGGTATCAGAGTTGCAAGCATTATCTGTAAAACCCCCTTATCTGATTTTTCAGGAAGACAGAGCATCTCTTCGTACTAATCCCTCCTTTATCCCCAAGGTCTGTTTCCATAACACTTTGAATCAGTCCATAGAACTTCCAGTGTTCTTTCCAAACCATTCCAACGCAGCATAATACAGGTTTCATCAGTTGGATGTCCATAGGCAATTGTTTTTATTTGCGCAGGATGAAGGAATTCAGGAAATCAGATCAATTATTTATTTCCTTCTCCGAATCCAGGTCAGGTTTACCAGTTTCTAAAGTGACCCTCTCAAATTGGATTTCTAGCTGTATAGCTTACATTTACACCTCTGAGGGTAGACCTTTACCTTTCAAAATCAAGGCTCATTGTACTAGATCTCAGTCTACTTCTGCAGCCTTTCAAACCAGGGTCCCTCTTGATAATATTTGTGCAGCAGCAACTTGGGCTACCCCTCACACATTTATTACTCCTTACAAATTGGATCTAACCTCCAGGGGTTGAGCATCCTTTGGTTCCACGGTACTCAGGAGTATTTTTCCTTGTGCCACCCAAGAATAAGGTGCTAGGGACGCTGTCCCACATGTAAGAATGAAGGCGAGCTCGGACTACAGAACATAAAGAAGTTATGTACTCACCATAACGTTCCATGTTTGTAGTCCATCTTGCCCTTCATTCTTACGAACCCACCCTCCTACCCCCATCCTGGAGGTACCTGGAGACAGATAAAAGATTATCTTTTCACTGGAGACCTTTCATTATGGGCTTCTTTCTGTATTTTGTTATTATGTCTATTAGTTAGCAGCAAACAAGATGTGGGGATTGTACTGGTGCACCGTGGGATATATACCTAGCCACGAGCCAACTAGAAGTCTTCCAGCTTGTAAATAGGCTGAGTCGGAGCCGAGGATTGGCTCCGATCCCATATGTAAGAATGAAGGGCGAGATGGACT